>NC_086446.1:723038912-723373374 GCF_028390025.1 Pseudophryne corroboree
AATGACTAGTGGCAGCAGCTTCAGCACGAGGTGGAAGTGGATCTTGATCTTTCCCTATTTTACCCTCCACATTTTTGTTCTCCATTTTTTAATGTGTGGAATTATATGCCAATAATATATCAATAGCAATGGCCTACTGTACTGTACTATATGTGTACTGCTGGTCACCAAAATGCTGCACTGTCCTACTATATACTGCTCACAATAATGCAGCACAGAGATAGTATACTTGACAAAGAGCTGCAAGATACAGCAATGGCCTACTGTACTGTACTATATGTATACTGCTGGTCACCAAAATGTTGCACTGTCCTACTATATACTGCTCACAATAATGCAGCACAGAGATAATATACTTGACACAGAGCTGCAAGATACAGCAATGGCCTACTGTACTGTACTGTACTGTACTGTACTATATGTATACTGCTGGTCACCAAAATGCTGCACTGTTCTACTATATACTGCTCACAATAATGCAGCACAGAGATACAGTAGTATACTTGACACAGAGCTGCAAGATACAGCAATGGCATATTGTACTGTACTATATGTATACTGCTGGTCACCAAAATGCTGCACTGTTCTACTATATACTGCTCACAATAATGCAGCACAGAGATAGTATACTTGACACAGAGCTGCAAGATACAGCAATGGCCTACTGTACTGTACTATATGTATACTGCTGGTCACCAAAATGCTGCACTGTCCTACTATATACTGCTCACAATAATGCAGCACAGAGATAGTATACTTGACACAGAGCTGCAAGATACAGCAATGGCCTACTGTACTGTACTATATGTATACTGCTGGTCACCAAAATGCTGCACTGTCCTACTATATACTGCTCACAATAATGCAGCACAGAGATAGTATACTTGACACAGAGCTGCAAGATACAGCAATGGCCTACTGTACTGTACTATATGTGTACTGCTGGTCACCAAAATGCTGCACTGTCCTACTATATACTGCTCACAATAATGCAGCACAGAGATAGTATACTTGACACAGAGCTGCAAGATACAGCAATGGTCTACTGTACTGTACTATATGTATACTGCTGGTCACCAAAATGCTGCACTGTTCTACTAAATACTGCTCACAATAATGCAGCACAGAGATAGTATACTTGACACAGAGCTGCAAGATACAGCAATGGCCTACTGTACTGTACTATATGTATACTGCTGGTCACCAAAATGCAGCACACTGAGCACAGATATTTGCTGCACACTGAGCACAGATATGGAGCGTTCTCTGGCAGAGAACGTAGATATTTGCAGCACACTGAGCACAGATATTTGCAGCACACTGAGCACTGATATTTGCAGCACACTGAGCCCAGATACGGAGCTTTTCAGGGAGAGAACGCAGCCACGTCCTCTTCCTTCAATCTCCAATGCACGAGTGAAAATGGCGGCGACGTGCAGCTCTTAGAATCTCGAGAGAATCCGACAGCGGGATGATGACGTTCGGCCGCGTTCGGGTTAACCGAGCAAGGCGGGAAGATCCGAGGCTGCCTCGGAAGCGTGTAAAATAGGTGAAGTTCGGGGGGGTTCGGATCTCGGAGAACCGAACCGCTCATCTCTAGTGCGAACGCATAATCACCGCCCACTGGGGAGTGTATATTTGCTGTGCAAGTGTGCGATGGCATGTGCAGCCGAGCGTTACAAAAATAGTTTGTGCCATTTCTGAGTAGCTCAGAACTTACTCCTCCATTGTGATCACTTCAGCCTGTCCGGTCCCGTAATTTACATCAGACACCCGCCCTGCAAACGCTTGGACACGCCTGTGTTTTTCCAAACACTCCCAGAAAATGGTCAGTTGATGCCCATAAATGACTTCTTCCTGTCAATCTCCTTGCGATTGGCTGTGCGAATGGATTCATCGTTAAATCCATCGCACAGCAACGATCCGCTTAGTACCCCTACAACGCGCCTGCACATTGCGGTGAATACGCATGTGCAGTATTGACCTGCGAGAAACCGCAGCGTGCGATCAGGTCGGAATGACCCCCACAGTGCATGTTTTGCAGATAACCTAGTAGGTGCACAGGTGTATTAATTACTCACAGACACATTTTAAAAGGTCCGCAGGTGGAGCTAATTATTTCACGTGTGATTCTGTGAGGAGACCTGCAAAACATGCACTGTGTGGGGTCCTGAGAACCGATTTTGAGAACCTGTGGATTAGACCATTCATTTATGCAGCAAATAAGCAGTTCATGCAGTTTGGTGTATTTTCTAGCAATTTCTTTATCGATGAGCAAATGATCCCCTATTTATTAGTCACTCATGTAAATTGTTCATTCACAGGTAGCCTATCAGATTCGGATTCAAAGCCTGGTGTCTGTGTTCTGCAAATGGTTACTTGTACCAAACCTTGGGGGTAATTTCGACCTGATCGCTGCTGTGCCGATTATCGAATGACTGTGCATGCGTATGCACCGCAATGCGCATGCGCGCCGGACAGCAGCGGCAAGATGGTGCGAAAATTTAGATTGCACGGGCGTTTGCAAAGTGACAGGAAGAGGCTGTTTGTAGGTGGTAACTGACCATTTACTGGGTGTGTCTGGAAAAATGCAGGCATTCCCAAGTGTTTTTAGGGATAGTGTGTGACGTCAGCTCCGGCCCCGATCAGCTTGATTTCTTCGCACTGGGGGAGTAAGTCCTGGGCTGCGCACAGACTGGAAAAACCATTTGATGATGAGTGAGTTGCGAATGGATTTGCAGCTGTCTGCTGACTGAGGAACATTTTTGCATGGCGTACACATGTGATCGAACACTTGCACGGGGAAAATTTACACTTCACCCGGGCGGCGACTATCCGATCGCAGGACAACAGAATTTGCAGCACAGCGATCAGGTTGGAATTACCCCCCTAATCGCTGTGCTGCAAATTTGACCTTCACAATTAGGCAATTACTGAATTGGTATTCACTGAAAGAAGTGGTGGTGGCCACTTTTCACCAATCTGCTTTCAAACATGATGGTAAATGTTTGGAAATTACATGTTTTGGTAGCAAGAAGAGAAAAAAAACAGCCTTTATCACAGCTGGAATTCAGAGATGAAATCACTGATGCACTTTTATTGACAGATCAATCGGTTGATAGGGAGGTTGAAAAAGGTGAAAGGCCAAGTACAAGTGTACAACATTTTCATTTGTAGAATTCCAGATAAGCCTAAATGTTGCAAAGTTTGCCATAGCAAGACTGCATTTATTTGCAAAAAATGCGTGAGTTTGCATCCAAAATGTTTTGAAAAATATGCAGCCCATACATGAGTACTTACCTTACATTTACTACTGATTAATACTGCTAACATACTGTTAATACTCTATAATAATCAATATTGTTGTTGTTATTATTAGGAGTTTATTTGAATAAATTCATGTTTTCTTGTAAAAGTTGTTTTTTCTCCAAAATGACTTAATCTATTGGCCCGTTGGGTAGAAATCTGCCCAGTCTGTTTCTCAGAAACCGTTACACCGAAAAAATATTTGCCAGCATATTTTTCTTAATTGGGTCAAATTAGCCATCCCTCAAGAAATCTCAAAAAAATTTCAACCAGTTCAAGTATCAGGCCAAAATGGCAGAGGTTCCCAAACGCGGACCTCAAGATACACCAACGGTCCTGGTTTTAACTGTATCCAATCCATGCTTGGCCACAGGTGACTAAATTAGAACCTTAGTCAATTTGATTTAACCATCTGTGCTGAGCCATGGATATACCTAAAACCTGGACTGTTGGGGTGCCTTGAGGACCGCGTTTGGGAACCTCTGGGTTAAGGTGTAAGAGTCAAAATGAAACAGAGAGGACATCCAGGGAAGAAGTGAAAACAAAAATGAAAACATGACAGTACTTGCTTTGAATGTAAGAGCAAATGGAAACTGAAAAGTAAGTGCAATGTAATAAGAAATGCAAAATATAAAGAGTAGGTCATACATCACCAAACGCAATGTCGCCACATGCAAATGACTTCATCAGTAAAAGTTTCTAGAACATTTTTGTAGTATTGTTGATTCACTGTTGCACCTTCTGCAAAAATAACACCCTTGATTTCAAAGAAAACAATTAACATGGCTTAGAATTTGGATTTGATTTGACGCGCTTTCTTCATTCTTGATGATGATGATGATGGTATGAGGGCATGGACTGCCATTTTGTCTCAGGATCATACTGGTACAGTAGATCCATGTTTCATCACAGGTAATATATTTATTTCAAAAATGCAAATCCACTTGAATTTCTTCCAACATGTTGGTATAGATTCACTTTTGCTTTCTTTCTGCTCAGCAGTGACAAGCCTTGGAATCTTAGCACAAACTTTTGTCATGTTTAGAAGTACACTGTTGTTATTTAATGGCGCAGCAGCAGGCACCTGGCTGTCAGCCTGTCACTAGGGTCTGAGGACTGTACCTGAAATGTATGAACAGCATTCACCTTCCTTGATTTTAAGGGCTTATGTAAAGCTGAGGACATATTATTTGTACTGTACATGATTGTATGAATATATTAATACTAGGTGATTCATCGCGCCCTACGGGCGCTCTTCACACCATCGCAAGGGGCTATGCCCCCTTAACCCTTGCACGCCCTCGGGGCGTGCAATCATTTTAATGCTGCAGGTGTGGGAGGGACGGGTGCAGGGGAGTCGGAGGTGGGAGAGGGGCGGGTGTACACACATATAAATACACACACACACAAATTATATACATGCACCTGGTGATGACAGATGACAGACAGGGCAGGCGTGTGTGGGTTAATGTAGGGCTGTAAGGCAGTAGCCGCTGAAGTGTGGCAATGAAGAGAGCAATGTGAGCGGGGAGTACGGGGAGCCCCGGCCTCTGGATCCCAGTGATCGCTGCAATGTTGTTGCTGCTGGCGCTGCTGCTGAGCTGCTTTCCCCTCCATGGCCGGAGCTGCTGTCCGGTCCCAAGGCTGCTGAGCGGCCGCTATCTTGCTGCTGACGTCTGGGCCCGCCATGGGGAGGAGAGACCGGTTCTGGGTGCCCGAGAAGTCCCCGGGCTTGCGGGAAGGCAGCCGGAGTCTGGCACTCACCTGGGCCGCTTCCTGCGCTGCCGCCCCGGCCAGCCCACGCTCGTGAGCCCTGTGGGCGGGACATCCTGCAGGAGTTGGTGGCTCTTGTCAGATAAGGCCAGTGACCTTTCCTCCAGCACGAGGCAGGGAGAGGATGATCCCGGGAACACGCCACTATCTGTACTGGTGAGGACTCTCCTTATACCCATCAGCAGTGCCATAACTATATATTTTAGGGCTGTGTGCAAGAAACAGCAGCAGCAACCCCCCCCCCCCCCCTCTCTCTCCATATGTAAAAAAGAGCCAGTGTGTGTTAAAAATATAGGGATGTGGCTTCATGGGGAATGGGCATGGATACAAAATAAATCCAAGTTATATTATGGTGCACAGTAGTCTCCATTATTCAAATGACGCCGCACAGTAGCACCACTTACACACGTTACACCAGGTAGAGCCCATCACACATTATGCCCGGTAGAGTCCGTGAAAGGATTTGCCCTTATACCTTAACCCTCGATGTGATGGCCTCTTAGACGTCTGGAGTGTAAACCTTTACGCTATCAGTTACATGCACAACACAAGCAGTAAAAATTCACACTGTTTATTTAATAAATTACAGAGTACTATATAGAAAAGAAACATGGGTGTATACAATATGTGCAAGCATATGATTGGATAAATAGAAGTAGCATACGACATTACATGCAGGATATTTTAGTAACACACAGAAGTAACAGTTTTGATCTGGTATGTAATTGTCCTTGAAGATAAGACACACACAAGCCTTATATTATATGAACAGACAAAGGCATCTTGTAGAGAGTGCGTACGTGTCTATTCAAACACATAACAATTCATATAGCATGTTTAACCCTTCATTAGGGAGGTAGAAATATTCA
Organism: Pseudophryne corroboree; assembly: GCF_028390025.1. NCBI lineage: Eukaryota > Metazoa > Chordata > Amphibia > Anura > Myobatrachidae > Pseudophryne > Pseudophryne corroboree. Next base: position 723,044,861 of record NC_086446.1, read on the forward strand.
CTTTTACACTATACTTATTATAAGGAAATTGATCATATAAAAAGTAATATTTACAAAGACAGAAGAGCTAACCCTTCAATCCCCTCTTAGAATCATGATTATTATATGACATGATTCTTGAGTGAGGCTCCTTTCTTGTTCCTCCAGTTCTTGAGATATTGGACATAATCGTCGGGTCCCTTACTATCAGAGGAGGTGACAGGACTGGTGGTTATATCATAGTACATCAGGGCCTTATCAATGCCTTTGGAGGTAAGTTTCTTTCCACAGGGGATTACACAATAAACTATAATGCCTACAAGAATTAAAGTTACAAGTATGAATATGCTTATTTGCACAAGAGCCTGTTTCCAATTTTCAAACCATCCAAAATATTGGCTCCATGGGTTATCAATACCTGAATTTTTCTTAAGTTCTATGGATAAGGTTTCTAACTCGTTTATGGCTAAAGTAACCTTACCATTGGGACCAGTGTTGTCAGGAATATATGTACAACAGCCTTCCACCTTACTAATGTAAACACATGTACCGCCTTTTTCTGCTAGGATCATGTCAAGGGCCATTCTATTTTGGAATGTCATTTGGGAAGTGGCTTCTAGCTGTTCAGCTATACCTTTAAGAGCATCTTTGGTATCATTAACAAATCTTTGTTGATTATAATATATATAATTAATCCAGGCTACGTTTTTATTTACAGTTACTATAGGAAATAATGACTCAAAACCCGCAGCCACCTCATCTCTAGCTTTGAACTCATTTGGAACACCTCTTGGGACCCCTATAGCATCAATGTATACGTGGGGGTCAAAGCTACCTCCTGGGAGTGCTCTTTTCTTTCGATTAACAGGAGTATTAGAGGGAGGAGTGGGGTCATCGGTGATCATTAAAAAGGCTGAAAAAACAATTTTCCTGTTCTAGGGGTATATTAAGGGGCACTGTACCTAGGTGGGGCCTAGATTTGCCACAGACATAACAGTTGCTTTTATTGTGTTTGTTAGCACTATACTTCATCCATTCCAACCAAAAATTAATGTCAGGGAAACCAGTTTCAATAGCTAGGGTGTCTTCAAAGGTAGGGTTAGTAATAGCCACCATATACCAAGTACATAAGTCTCATTGTCGCTTCTGCTAGGGTTCACTATGTTTAGTCTAAACCTGTATGAATTTGGGCCTTCATCCATCTTATGAATGGATAGTCTAGAAAGTAGGGGTACTCCATATTTGCTCCATCTATTTTTTTTGCAAATGATGGGCCATATTTCCAATCTACTCCTGTATTCCACCCCACATATTCCCAGGAATTACAATTAGATCCATAATATCTAATGTCATAGTACCATTCGTCAGTAACACAAATATATACTGTCTCAGACATTCCTGATTTCCTTCTTTGTTGTATATAACATAAAATAGTCAAGGATATATGTGGCTACGTGTGTGTTAGAGGAATTATACCACAAGGTGGGGATCCCATTAGTGTGTGTAATATCAACCTCACATATTGTGTGGTGAGTGAGGGCCAGTAGGGCTATCAAGGTAGTCCCCAGGATAAAGATAGGGGACAGGTTCCTCATCTTCTTCTGTTCTTCTTTCTTCGCTAGGTGGGAGGTCAGGGCTGTCTGCCCCGGTTCGTACCTCACTGGAATCACTTGCTTCCCTCTCTAGGTCTGGTCTAGGAACCTTTTTTACTCGGGATGCATGGATCCAGGCAGGACTTTCCTCTGTCAGGACTGCTGTTCGGGTAACTGCTACGACCTCTGTCTCTGGACCATAGGTGAAGTCTCCTGGGCTCTTGTTCCTGGGGAGCACCTTCACCACGACTCTGTCTCCGACTTTAAAGGGGTGTGTAGGTTCCTGTGGATTCAAAGGGTTTTTACAAACAACCTCATGTTCAATTTCATTCCGTTTTGTTATCAGGGACCTGACATACTCTTCTCTGATGAGTTCTAGATCTCCTTCCTGTACTACTAGTGGTTTCTTAGCCCAGGGTGTAGGAAAAGGGTCTACCCATTAGTATTTCAAAGGGTGAGTATCCTAGAGTTTTCTGTGGGGTATTCAAGATGCTGGTGTTTAGCTTTATTAGGGTTGTTCCTGAGGCAAGTGATGCATCTGCTAACATACTGGTCCACAAGTGATTTGGCATTAGTAACATAAAAATCATTGGTTAGTAGGAGGAGTGTTGTGGCTTCACCACGGTGACCAACACCACGGCACTGGGGAACGAGCAAAGGGGCACTGGACTGGGGTATACAGGGTTTCCCCTCTTTGCAGATTAATCCTGATTTAGGATTTTTTCTGCAGAATTGGGTAAGTTCAGTCGGAGAGATCAGCATTAGTCGCAGCAGCTTGAAGTTGAGTGAGCAGATGGACGTTGTCAAGGGAGGGACATGCTCTAGTGAGTGCAACGAGTTCTGCAGCTTGCGCGGACTGATAAGGTATTGGTAGGGTTTCCAACACAGTATCAGGGAGGGTGACAATGGCATAGCCAGCCTGGTATGTATTGTCATTGGGCCTACTACAGGAGCCGTCAACAAAAACAATGTCTGCGTCTGGTATGGGAACGGGAGACATGTCAAGTCTGGGAGAAGTTTCAGCTTCAATGGAAGCAGCACAGTCATGTAGGTCGGGTGGTTCATCCTCGGGACCTTTCAAGCCTAAAAGGGCATTGAGAATGGGTGCAGGGCCAGAAGAACTAGCAGTGTACTTAATGGTAAGGGTAGGGTTACTCAAAAGGAGTACTTCATATCTACTAAGGCGTTGTGCTGACATGTGCTGTGTGTGTAAGCCTTTAAGTATTGCCAGGACATCATGTGTGGTGTGGAGTACTGTGATGTGGCCCAAAGTGAGGGCAGTGGCCATTTCTGCAACCATTGCACAGGCTGCCAAAGCCCTGAGGCAGGCAGGCATACCTTGCACAGACACTGGCATGACCCTGGAAAAAAATGCCACGGGGCGCAACTTCCCTCCATGAAACTGTGTGAGCACCCCCGCCATGGTTTTACAATTGTCCCTTGCATATAGATGGAAAGGTAGCACATAATTGGGGAGGCCAAGTGCCGGACTTTTTATCAACATACATTTTAAACTTTCATATGCAGTTAACATTTCTTGTGACCATTGTACAGTTTTAGGTTTGTCCTTCAGTGTGGCTTGTCTCAAAATGTTATCATAATAAGAGCAATCAGATATCCACTGTCTGCAGTAATTTACCATACCCAGGAAGGACAGTAGTTCCCTCTGGGTAGTTGGGGTGACCAGGCCCAATACAGACTGTATGCGTTGTGGACTGACTTTCCTCTCTCCCTGAGTGAGCACAAAACCCAAGTAATCAACATGCTTTTTACACCATTGCATTTTTATTTTGGACACCTTGTGTCCACATTCACAAAGCCAGTTTAGTAATGAAACACCATCCTCTCGGCAGGCCTCCTCAGTTTTACTACAGAGCAGCAGATCATCTGCATACTGTAGCAGGACTGAACCATGGTGAGGTTGCCAGGGCCTCAATGTGGCCTGGAGACAACAGGTGCGTCAATAATCTGCACCAGGTAAGTTGTTTACCCTCAAAAGAAAAGGCAAAAAGTAATTGTGTCTGTGAATCTACAGGTATGCTGAAAAAAGGCATTCTTCAAATCAATTACAGAGAAGAACGCAGCATCTGCAGGGATTGCAGAAATGAGTGAGTTTACATCTGGAACAATTGGTGCAATTGGGACAATTAGCTGATTGATCGCTCTGAGATTCTGTACAAATCTTATACTGCCATCAGCTTTGGCAACAGGGTTCACAGGAGTACAGTATGGTGATACAATATGTCTGAGAATACCCTGTTGTAAGAATTGCTGTATCATGGGGCGGAGACCTTCTATCTTTTCTGGTGAGAGGGGATACTGCATAGGTCAGAACACAAAACACTGGTTGTTGCACCGCTGTCCACTAAAAAGGGAATTTTACTTCCATTTATAATAAGTGGCAGCAGAGGTGAATCTTTACTATGACGGGAGAGTTGAATAAAGGCTGGGATACCCTCCTCCGGGCCCCGTCAGTGCGCGGGGTCTTTGGAATCTTCCCTGACTGCGGGGTTGGTTCTGTCTGTCAAAGCGTCTGGAGTTCTGATAGGCATGAGTGGGTGGGGAAATGAGTAAGCTTTCTGAGTTAAGCAAAGGTAAGCCAGCGTCATCTGTCCAGCAGTCCTTAAACCTTTTCCAAAACGCAGTAACAGACTATGAAGGTTTCTGTTTACAAGCTACAGCGACAGGCAAAAAAGACTTCCTTCATATGTGTATAGCTGCGTCCTTTGCAAGCTTTGCGCAAATAAGATATACAGCCATCGAGGGTAATGGTGGGCTTGGGACAGTGTTTTACTATTATCTAAACTCTGGGTTATTGGTGCTAGGGATAGAGCTAGTGGACGCACCCTCCAGCAGTGAAGTTGGAGGCGATCCCATCTAGTGTGAAAGGGTTACTGCTGCCAAGAGATTTGTGTCTCTGAGCGCAGGATACATTGGAATGCAAGGGGGAGGGAGAGGGATCTCTCTGCAGCCTCGCTTCTGTGCTGTTGGGAACTGACATTTTTTCTTAAATCTCCATATAGAAAGGGTAATTACTGCCTTCCCGTAGGAATGGGTCCTGTCCTGCTTTCTCTATCCATCCCGCTAAATTATCCACCCATGGGTTAACTAAGTAATACTCTGAGGTAGAGTTGCGGGCGACATACATCTTGCATGTCTCACCAGGGAGGGGCGGGGGATATGCAGTTTTTTACTCTGACTAGAGCCCATTGTCAGACAGTAATATAAATCAACAATACAACTTTTAAAAGAAAATTATCTAAAATATACAACACTCTACTTACTTATACATGCATCAGCTTAACCAGTTAATTAGTCATTGACAATATCACAATATTATCTGTATAGTGAGAACATGAAATCTTTTGACGCGTACGATACTTACATTCGTACAAGATGTCAGAAAAATACAGCGTTTTAGACAGGAAGCAAGAAAAGTGTTTGAGTAAAGATATCTGGCAGACGAAAACTTACCAGCCGTCTGGACCAAATATAAGAACTTATCTCACTACAAACATACAAGAATATAGACGATCAAATCGAGGTATGATCTACGTTACGTATAGACCCCAGGTCTATTTTTTTTTTTAAGTATCCCAGATACTAACGTCTTTGGAGAATTGCGCTTGGACGCCTGGTCCTTTCTCAGACGTATCTTTAAGTCCCAGACATTAAAGATTCTATGGTATCCCTGATACCTGTTTTATGCTTTTACATAAAACTTCGTAATATTAAGTCCCGGACTTAAATATTACCTTGTCACGTGTTCCCGGAACACTGACACGGATTCAGCTTCAGTGTATGACCGCAATCCTGTATGGCAAAGACAGACAATAAATTCTCTATTTTTACCATTCAGGGACGATCACTGAATTCCGGACATAGCCCCCAGCTGAAAGGATTTGCCCTTATACCTTAACCCTCGATGTGATGGCCTCTTAGACGTCTGGAGTGTAAACCTTTACGCTATCAGTTACATGCACAACACAAGCAGTAAAAATTCACACTGTTTATTTAATAAATTACAGAGTACTATATAGAAAAGAAACATGGGTGTATACAATATGTGCAAGCATATGATTGGATAAATAGAAGTAGCATACGACATTACATGCAGGATATTTTAGTAACACACAGAAGTAACAGTTTTGATCTGGTATGTAATTGTCCTTGAAGATAAGACACACACAAGCCTTATATTATATGAACAGACAAAGGCATCTTGTAGAGAGTGCGTACGTGTCTATTCAAACACATAACAATTCATATAGCATGTTTAACCCTTCATTAGGGAGGTAGAAATATTCACTTTTACACTATACTTATTATAAGGAAATTGATCATATAAAAAGTAATATTTACAAAGACAGAAGAGCTAACCCTTCAGTCCGTCACACATTACACCAGGTAGAGCCCCTTTTACACATGACGGCAGGTAGAGTCCCCGTCACACATTACGTCAGGTAGAGGCCCTTTTACACATTACTCCAGGTAGAGCCACTATCACACATTACACCAGGTAGAGCTCCCTTTTACACATAATGCCACGTAGTGTCTCCTTTTACACATTACAGATGGTAGAGTCATGAAAGAGAGAGAGGGAGGGAGAGAGAGAGACAGGGTTGAGAGGGAAAGAAAGGTGGCATGTAGAGAGACAGAAAGAGTGGTGGGGAGGAGAGAGACACACACACACACACACACACACATAGCAGTACCTATGTGATGATGGCTGGAGTGCAGGCAGCCATGGCGGCGGCGGGGGAATGTCCGTGCACTGGTGACGACTGTACCTGCAGTACACTATGGAATGGGAGCTGCTGCAGGTGCTGCCATTCCGTTCTCTTGGCATCCCCTGAGTGGCTCACTGCCAGGAGGAGACGCGGATCGGGACCGGCCTGTATGGTGCAAGGACACTGCTACACCAGTCGAGGAGGGGGGAGGAGCGGGGCGGAGCTGCAGCACACGGGACAGGGAGACAAAGATGGTGTGCGCAGCGCTGGCAGCTATAATATATATCAGCGGGCAGCAGCTGTGCGTCCGGCAGAGGAGCCGGGCACAACGCTACTTTTATATGTTGTAGTGGGCAGCGCTGCAGCTGGCGGCAGCCAATCGGGGTGGATGCGGATGGTGTGCCAATAGTGCAAATGCACGGTGTGTGTGAATCACCATTCGCCCACAGCTAGTTAAGGCCCTGTACAGAGTGTCCCCTCTCCCTACACATGCACTGGCTGCAAACTGCTCCCTCCCTCACACACTTACACTGCACATCACACAAACACACATGGCCTGCAGAATGCCCCCCTCCCCACACACACACACTGCCTGCAGACTAACAGCCCCCCCTCCCCCAACACGGACTGCAGATTACAGACACAGTGACTGCACAGCACACAAACACACATGGACAGCAGAATGCCCCTACACACACACTGCCTGCAGTTTACACCCCCCCCCCAAAAAAAAAAAAACACACACGGATTGCAGATTACAGACACAGGGACTGCACAGCACACAAACACACATGGACAGCAGAATACCCCCCCCCACACACACACACACACACCCACCCACAGCCTGCAGACTAACACCCTTCCCCACCACACACACTGCAGACTGCCCCCCTCCCACACACAAAACTTTGCTTGCCCCACACCCATTGGCAGCTGAGCAGCTGTGCGGAGTCCGCAGTGGAGTGGAGGAGGCGTGCACTGTGCAGTGAGTGGCACGCAGAGGAGCATTGTAGGTGAGCTGCCTGCTCTCCTGCTGCCCTGCTCGGCAAACGCTGTAGCTGTGTGCGGGAGCAGCAGCTGCAGCTCAGACTCCGAGCTGCCGGGGAAAAGGTGCGCTGTGACACTGTATCGGCTGGCGGGCGCCCGGGGGGTGGGGGTTGAAGTCCATGCGGGTCCGCTGGCGGGGGATACGGGGGTGTTGAAGTCCCTGCAACTCTGGCGGCGAGGGATAGGGAGCGGGCGGGGGTTCACTGGATCGGATAGCGGGCGCCCGGGGGGGGGGGACTCCGTTGGCGGGGGGTAGGAGTGGGGGGATTGGACATAGCTGGCCGCGGCTCAGTGTATCCTGGGTGGTGGATGTCAGGGCACAGTGTAATCTCCAGCTGGGGCCGTTATTACTGGCCGCAGCTGCACAGTAACCTGGGGGAAAGGGAGGCAGGCACGTGATTTGTTTTGGCAGCCGGATCCGATCTGTGACTCTGACTCCGCCCAGCGTCACGGCCAGGCACAGAGTCACAGATGTAGCCTAATATATAGGAGATTAAAGAAATGTGGAGAGGGGTGGTGCTATACAGATTCTCCATTGGTGCACACCCTAATAAAATATGCAGCCCACGCCTATGGCTGCCAGGTAAGGGGGAAAAAGACACAGAGCTGCTGCAGCTCAATTTAATTGAATTTTATTTAAGCTTAGATTTTTATACAGGCCAGCCAGCCCATATCCACCCCTCACCTGGCTGTGCTTATGTGTCCATGCTGCAGCATATTACACACTGGCATGGGCCATGAGGCAAATCAGTCTGTCATACACAAGATCTATATTTCTCTTACGTCCTAGAGGATGCTGGGGTCCACATTAGTACCATGGGGTACAGACGGGTCCACCAGGAGCCATTGGCACTTTAAGAGTTTGAGAGTGTGGGCTGGCTCCTCCCTCTATGCCCCTCCTACCAGACTCAGTTTAGAAAATGTGCCCGGAGGAGCCGGTCACAGCTAGGGGAGCTCTCCTGAGCTTTCCTGGTAAAGTTTTATTTTAGAGTTTATTTTTTTACAGGAGGCTGTTGGCAACAGCCTGCGTGCAGCGAGGGACTAAGGGTGGGAGCAGTGTCCGCCCTGCAGGGTCTGAGCCACTGACTCCGCCCCAGCAGCATGCCGCCGACCCCTTACAGAGCTGAAGAGAGTGGTAAGTTAGTCACCGACGCCCCTAGCAAGCGGGGGGCCAGTGTGAAGATGGCGGCAATGGGGAAGGAGCGCGGTGGATGGTACCAGATGCACATAGTGCGGCGCTGTGAGGGGCACCCTGGGCCAGCGCTTACCCCCCACACTGGTCAGCAAGCTTGTCGGGGTCCAGGGATCTCAGCCAGCAACTTTCCTCAGGCCAGTATAATCACCTGAAGAGCGGGAAGACAGCGTCATTAAGGGGGCGGAGCTTCTCCTCAGAGCGGACCCAGCAGCGTTCCAGCGCCATTTTCCCTGCCTGCAAGCGCTGAGAGGAAGATTCAGGTCCCCCCACAGCAACTCCAGCTTACTGTACGGTACCAGGGGGTTGTAGAAGGGAGGGGAGGCTGTAATTAGACTGTGTATCCTATTAAGGAACACAGTCAACGCTGATAAGGGGTTTTCTCCTTGCTAAAAAGCGCTGTGTGTGGGTTGGCTCCAATCTCTGTCTCTCTCTTGCCATTCTTGGGGGGGGGGGGGGGGACTCTATCTACCCCGACCTGTGTGTGTGTGTGTGGAGTGTTTGGTGGTCACCTTTAGCTATGTCCAGGGACACTGTGTCATATGCTGCAGAGGATTTATCATCCCAGGATGATCCCATTCCATGTAATCAGGTAAGCACTGGTTTAGCACAGATACCAGCAAGGGAACCAGAGTGGTTTTCCTCTATCAAAACTTGGATTTCTCAAATTTCTGACAGGGTTGCTAGTACTGAATCTGCAACCCAGGTATTACAGAGCTCTATGGCAGTATGGCCTGTGTATGGTACCTCAGGACACCCCGCTATATACTAGAGATGAGCGCCTGAAATTTTTCGGGTTTTGTGTTTTGGTTTTGGGTTCGGTTCCGCGGCCGTGTTTTGGGTTCGAACGCGTTTTGGCAAAACCTCACCGAATTATTTTTGTCGGATTCGGGTGTGTTTTGGATTCGGGTGTTTTTTTCCAAAAACACTAAAAAACAGCTTAAATCATAGAATTTGGGGGTCATTTTGATCCCAAAGTATTATTAACCTCAAAAACCATAATTTACACTCATTTTCAGTCTATTCTGAATACCTCACACCTCACAATATTATTTTTAGTCCTAAAATTTGCACCGAGGTCGCTGTGTGAGTAAGATAAGCGACCCTAGTGGCCGACACAAACACCGGGCCCATCTAGGAGTGGCACTGCAGTGTCACGCAGGATGTCCCTTCCAAAAAACCCTCCCCAAACAGCACATGACGCAAAGAAAAAAAGAGGCGCAATGAGGTAGCTGTGTGAGTAAGATTAGCGACCCTAGTGGCCGACACAAACACCGGGCCCATCTAGGAGTGGCACTGCAGTGTCACGCAGGATGGCCCTTCCAAAAAACCCTCCCCAAATAGCACATGACGCAAAGAAAAAAAGAGGCGCAATGAGGTAGCTGACTGTGTGAGTAAGATTAGCGACCCTAGTGGCCGACACAAACACCGGGCCCATCTAGGAGTGGCACTGCAGTGTCACGCAGGATGGCCCTTCCAAAAAACCCTCCCCAAACAGCACATGACGCAAAGAAAAAAAGAGGCGCAATGAGGTAGCTGACTGTGTGAGTAAGATTAGCGACCCTAGTGGCCGACACAAACACCGGGCCCATCTAGGAGTGGCACTGCAGTGTCACGCAGGATGTCCCTTCCAAAAAACCCTCCCCAAACAGCACATGACGCAAAGAAAAAAAGAGGCGCAATGAGGTAGCTGTGTGAGTAAGATTAGCGACCCTAGTGGCCGACACAAACACCGGGCACATCTAGGAGTGGCACTGCAGTGTCACGCAGGATGTCCCTTCCAAAAAACCCTCCCCAAACAGCACATGACGCAAAGAAAAAAAGAGGCGCAATGAGGTAGCTGTGTGAGTAAGATTAGCGACCCTAGTAGCCGACACAAACACCGGGCCCATCTAGGAGTGGCACTGCAGTGTCACGCAGGATGTCCCTTCCAAAAAACCCTCCCCAATCAGCACATGATGCAAAGAAAAAGAAAAGAAAAAAGAGGTGCAAGATGGAATTATCCTTGGGCCCTCCCACCCACCCTTATGTTGTATAAACAAAACAGGACATGCACACTTTAACCAACCCATCATTTCAGTGACAGGGTCTGCCACACGACTGTGACTGATATGACGGGTTGGTTTGGACCCCCCCCAAAAAAGAAGCAATTAATCTCTCCTTGCACAAACTGGCTCTACAGAGGCAAGATGTCCACCTCATCTTCACCCTCCGATATATCACCGTGTACATCCCCCTCCTCACAGATTATCAATTCGTCCCCACTGGAATCCACCATCTCAGCTCCCTGTGTACTTTGTGGAGGCAATTGCTGCTGGTCAATGTCTCCGCGGAGGAATTGATTATAATTCATTTTAATGAACATCATCTTCTCCACATTTTCTGGATGTAACCTCGTACGCCGATTGCTGACAAGGTGAGCGGCGGCACTAAACACTCTTTCGGAGTACATACTTGTGGGAGGGCAACTTAGGTAGAATAAAGCCAGTTTGTGCAAGGGCCTCCAAATTGCCTCTTTTTCCTGCCAGTATAAGTACGGACTGTGTGACGTGCCTACTTGGATGCGGTCACTCATATAATCCTCCACCATTCTATCAATGTTGAGAGAATCATATGCAGTGACAGTAGACGACATGTCCGTAATCGTTGTCAGGTCCTTCAGTCCGGACCAGATGTCAGCATCAGCAGTCGCTCCAGACTGCCCTGCATCACCGCCAGCGGGTGGGCTCGGAATTCTGAGCCTTTTCCTCGCACCCCCAGTTGCGGGAGAATGTGAAGGAGGAGATGTTGACAGGTCGCGTTCCGCTTGACTTGACAATTTTGTCACCAGCAGGTCTTTCAACCCCAGCAGACCTGTGTCTGCCGGAAAGAGAGATCCAAGGTAGGCTTTAAATCTAGGATCGAGCACGGTGGCCAAAATGTAGTGCTCTGATTTCAACAGATTGACCACCCGTGAATCCTTGTTAAGCGAATTAAGGGCTGCATCCACAAGTCCCACATGCCTAGCGGAATCGCTCCCTTTTAGCTCCTTCTTCAATGCCTCCAGCTTCTTCTGCAAAAGCCTGATGAGGGGAATGACCTGACTCAGGCTGGCAGTGTCTGAACTGACTTCACGTGTGGCAAGTTCAAAGGGCATCAGAACCTTGCACAACGTTGAAATCATTCTCCACTGCACTTGAGACAGGTGCATTCCATCTCCTATATCGTGCTCAATTGTATAGGCTTGAATGGCCTTTTGCTGCTCCTCCAACCTCTGAAGCATATAGAGGGTTGAATTCCACCTCGTTACCACTTCTTGCTTCAGATGATGGCAGGGCAGGTTCAGTAGTTTTTGGTGGTGCTCCAGTCTTCTGTACGTGGTGCCTGTACGCCGAAAGTGTCCCGCAATTTTTCTGGCCACCGACAGCATCTCTTGCACGCCCCTGTCGTTTTTAAAAAAATTCTGCACCACCAAATTCAAGGTATGTGCAAAACATGGGACGTGCTGGAATTTGCCCATATTTAATGCACACACAATATTGCTGGCGTTGTCCGATGCCACAAATCCACAGGAGAGTCCAATTGGGGTAAGCCATTCCGCGATGATCTTCCTCAGTTGCCGTAAGAGGTTTTCAGCTGTGTGCGTATTCTGGAAAGCGGTGATACAAAGCGTAGCCTGCCTAGGAAAGAGTTGGCGTTTGCGAGATGCTGCTACTGGTGCCGCCGCTGCTGTTCTTGCGGCGGGAGTCCATACATCTACCCAGTGGGCTGTCACAGTCATATAGTCCTGACCCTGCCCTGCTCCACTTGTCCACATGTCCGTGGTTAAGTGGACATTGGGTACAACTGCATTTTTTAGGAGACTGGTGAGTCTTTTTCTGACGTCCGTGTACATTCTCGGTATCGCCTGCCTAGAGAAGTGGAACCTAGATGGTATTTGGTAACGGAGGCACACTGCCTCAATAAATTGTCTAGTTCCCTGTGAACTAACGGCGGATACCGGACGCACGTCTAACACCAACATAGTTGTCAAGGACTCAGTTATCCGCTTTGCAGTAGGATGACTGCTGTGATATTTCATCTTCCTCGCAAAGGACTGTTGAACAGTCAATTGCTTACTGGAAGTAGTACAAGTGGGCTTACGACTTCCCCTCTGGGATGACCATCGACTCCCAGCGGCAACAACAGCAGCGCCAGCAGCAGTAGGCGTTACACGCAAGGATGCATCGGAGGAATCCCAGGCAGGAGAGGACTCGTCAGACTTGCCAGTGACATGGCCTGCAGGACTATTGGCATTCCTGGGGAAGGAGGAAATTGACACTGAGGGAGTTGGTGGGGTGGTTTGCGTGAGCTTGGTTACAAGAGGAAGGGATTTACTGGTCAGTGGACTGCTTCCGCTGTCACCCAAAGTTTTTGAACTTGTCACTGACTTATTATGAATGCGCTGCAGGTGACGTATAAGGGAGGATGTTCCGAGGTGGTTAACGTCCTTACCCCTACTTATTACAGCTTGACAAAGGGAACACACGGCTTGACACCTGTTGTCCGCATTTCTGGTGAAATACCTCCACACCGAAGAGCTGATTTTTTTGGTATTTTCACCTGGCATGTCAACGGCCATATTCCTCCCACGGACAACAGGTGTCTCCCCGGGTGCCTGACTTAAACAAACCACCTCACCATCAGAATCCTCCTGGTCAATTTCCTCCCCAGCGCCAGCAACACCCATATCCTCCTCATCCTGGTGTACTTCAACACTGACATCTTCAATCTGACTATCAGGAACTGGACTGCGGGTGCTCCTTCCAGCACTTGCAGGGGGCGTGCAAATGGTGGAAGGCGCATGCTCTTCACGTCCAGTGTTGGGAAGGTCAGGCATCGCAACCGACACAATTGGACTCTCCTTGTGGATTTGGGATTTCAAAGAACGCACAGTTCTTTGCGGTGCTTTTGCCAGCTTGAGTCTTTTCAGTTTTCTAGCGAGAGGCTGAGTGCTTCCATCCTCATGTGAAGCTGAACCACTAGCCATGAACATAGGCCAGGGCCTCAGCCGTTCCTTGCCACTCCGTGTGGTAAATGGCATATTGGCAAGTTTACGCTTCTCCTCCGACAATTTTATTTTAGGTTTTGGAGTCCTTTTTTTACTGATATTTGGTGTTTTGGTTTTGACATGCTCTGTACTATGCCATTGGGCATCGGCCTTGGCAGACGACGTTGCTGGCATTTCATCGTCTCGGCCATGACTAGTGGCAGCAGCTTCAGCACGAGGTGGAAGTGGATCTTGATCTTTCCCTAATTTTGGAACCTCAACATTTTTGTTCTCCATATTTTAATAGGCACAACTAAAAGGCACCTCAGGTAAACAATGGAGATGGATGGATTGGATACTAGTATACAATTATGGACGGGCTGCCGAGTGCCGACACAGAGGTAGCCACAGCCGTGAACTACCGCACTGTACTGTGTCTGCTGCTAATATATAGACTGGTTGATAAAGAGATAGTATACTCGTAACTAGTATGTATGTATAAAGAAAGAAAAAAAAACCACGGTTAGGTCACTGGTATATACAATTATGGACGGGCTGCCGAGTGCCGACACAGAGGTAGCCACAGCCGTGAACTACCGCACTGTACTGTGTCTGCTGCTAATATATAGACTGGTTGATAAAGAGATAGTATACTCGTAACTAGTATGTATGTATAAAGAAAGAAAAAAAAACCACGGTTAGGTCACTGGTATATACAATTATGGACGGGCTGCCGAGTGCCGACACAGAGGTAGCCACAGCCGTGAACTACCGCACTGTACTGTGTCTGCTGCTAATATATAGACTGGTTGATAAAGAGATAGTATACTCGTAACTAGTATGTATGTATAAAGAAAGAAAAAAAAACCACGGTTAGGTCACTGGTATATACAATTATGGACGGGCTGCGGAGTGCCGACACAGAGGTAGCCACAGCCGTGAACTACCGCACTGTACTGTGTCTGCTGCTAATATATAGACTGGTTGATAAAGAGATAGTATACTCGTAACTAGTATGTATGTATAAAGAAAGAAAAAAAAACCACGGTTAGGTGGTATATACAATTATGGACGGGCTGCCGAGTGCCGACACAGAGGTAGCCACAGCCGTGAACTACCGCACTGTACTGTGTCTGCTGCTAATATATAGACTGGTTGATAAAGAGATAGTATACTCGTAACTAGTATGTATGTATAAAGAAAGAAAAAAAAACCACGGTTAGGTCACTGGTATATACAATTATGGACGGGCTGCCGAGTGCCGACACAGAGGTAGCCACAGCCGTGAACTACCGCACTGTACTGTGTCTGCTGCTAATATATAGACTGGTTGATAAAGAGATAGTATACTCGTAACTAGTATGTATGTATAAAGAAAGAAAAAAAAAACCACGGTTAGGTCACTGGTATATACAATTATGGACGGGCTGCCGAGTGCCGACACAGAGGTAGCCACAGCCGTGAACTACCGCACTGTACTGTGTCTGCTGCTAATATATAGACTGGTTGATAAAGAGATAGTATACTCGTAACTAGTATGTATGTATAAAGAAAGAAAAAAAAACCACGGTTAGGTCACTGGTATATACAATTATGGACGGGCTGCCGAGTGCCGACACAGAGGTAGCCACAGCCGTGAACTACCACACTGTACTGTGTCTGCTGCTAATATATAGACTGGTTGATAAAGAGATAGTATACTCGTAACTAGTATGTATGTATAAAGAAAGAAAAAAAAACCACGGTTAGGTCACTGGTATATACAATTATGGACGGGCTGCGGAGTGCCGACACAGAGGTAGCCACAGCCGTGAACTACCGCACTGTACTGTGTCTGCTGCTAATATATAGACTGGTTGATAAAGAGATAGTATACTCGTAACTAGTATGTATGTATAAAGAAAGAAAAAAAACCCACGGTTAGGTGGTATATACAATTATGGACGGGCTGCCGAGTGCCGACACAGAGGTAGCCACAGCCGTGAACTACCGCACTGTACTGTGTCTGCTGCTAATATATAGACTGGTTGATAAAGAGATAGTATACTCGTAACTAGTATGTATGTATAAAGAAAGAAAAAAAAACCACGGTTAGGTCACTGGTATATACAATTATGGACGGGCTGCCGAGTGCCGACACAGAGGTAGCCACAGCCGTGAACTACCGCACTGTACTGTGTTTGCTGCTAATATATAGACTGGTTGATAAAGAGATAGTATACTCGTAACTAGTATGTATGTATAAAGAAAGAAAAAAAAACCACGGTTAGGTCACTGGTATATACAATTATGGACGGGCTGCCGAGTGCCGACACAGAGGTAGCCACAGCCGTGAACTACCGCACTGTACTGTGTCTGCTGCTAATATATAGACTGGTTGATAAAGAGATAGTATACTCGTAACTAGTATGTATGTATAAAGAAAGAAAAAAAAACCACGGTTAGGTCACTGGTATATACAATTATGGACGGGCTGCCGAGTGCCGACACAGAGGTAGCCACAGCCGTGAACTACCGCACTGTACTGTGTCTGCTGCTAATATATAGACTGGTTGATAAAGAGATAGTATACTCGTAACTAGTATGTATGTATAAAGAAAGAAAAAAAAAACCACGGTTAGGTCACTGGTATATACAATTATGGACGGGCTGCGGAGTGCCGACACAGAGGTAGCCACAGCCGTGAACTACCGCACTGTACTGTGTCTGCTGCTAATATAGACTGGTTGATAAAGAGATAGTATACTACTAATATTATATACTGGTGGTCAGGTCACTGGTCACTAGTCACACTGGCAGTGGCACTCCTGCAGCAAAAGTGTGCACTGTTTAATTTTAATATAATATTATGTACTCCTGGCTCCTGCTATAACCTATAACTGGCACTGCAGTAGTGCTCCCCAGTCTCCCCCACAATTATAAGCTGTGTGAGCTGAGCAGTCAGACAGATATATAATATATATAGATGATGCAGCACACTGGCCTGAGCCTGAGCAGTGCACACAGATATGGTATGTATGTGACTGAGTCACTGTGTGCTGTGTATCGCTTTTTTCAGGCAGAGAACGGATTATAAATAAAAGTGGTGGTCACTGGTCACTATCAGCAAAACTCTGCACTGTACACTACTGAGTACTCCTAATGCTCCCCAAAATTAGTAAATCAAGTGTCTAAACGGAGAGGACGCCAGCCACGTCCTCTCCCTATCAATCTCAATGCACGTGTGAAAATGGCGGCGACGCGCGGCTCCTTATATAGAATCCGAGTCTCGCGATAGAATCCGAGCCTCGCGAGAATCCGACAGCGTCATGATGACGTTCGGGCGCGCTCGGGTTAACCGAGCAAGGCGGGAAGATCCGAGTCGCTCGGACTCGTGAAAAAAAACATGAAGTTCTGGCGGGTTCGGATTCAGAGAAACCGAACCCGCTCATCTCTACTATATACCCCCACAAACGTGCGCTTGTGCATGTCACACAAGACGACACGGATACCGATTCTGACACTACAGATGGTGATGGGGATGTTTTGCTGGGATCAGCATCTCTTGCAAAGGGGGGTGCAATTGTTGATAGAGGCTATCAGGGATGTGTTAAATGTAAATGATACCACACCTGAGCAGGTTGAGGAGGCTTTTTTCACTTAAAATAAAAAAGCCTCGCTAACTTTCCCTGCGTCAAAGGAGCTGAATGCTATATTTGAAAAAGCATGGGTAAACCCTGAAAAGAAGTTTCAGATCCCTAAGAGGATTCTGGTGGCTTTTCCTTTCCCTGAGGAGGATAGGAAAAGGTGAGAAAACCCACCGATTGTTGACGCATCTGTATCCAGACTCTCAAAAAAGGTGGTTTTACCTGTACCGGGATCTACCGCCTTAAAGGAGCCGGCAGATAGAAAGATTAATAACACACTTAAATCAATGTACACTGCTTCAGGGGCCATATTACGTCCCACTATTGCTAGTGCATGGATTGCAAAGGCAATAGTGAAGTGGTCGATTACCTTAATTGAGGATTGGGATACAATGGATAGGGATGACGTTGCATTGTATTTACGCAACATTCATGATTCTGCAGGTTTTATGGTAGAATCCATGAAAGACCTGGGTTCCATGGCAGCAGGAATTTCTTAAAGGGCTGTTTCAGCTCGTCGGGGACTGTGGCTCCGCCAGTGGTCGGTCGACGCGGAATCTAGAAGGAGGGTGGAGTCGCTACCCTATACAGGTCAGGCTCTCTTTGGGGAAGCTCTAGACGCGTGGATATCCACCCCTACAGCGGGTAAGTCTCCGTTTCTTCCCTCAGCAGCACCTGCTCCGAAGAAATCCTTCTCCTCAACTGCGCAGCAGTCCTTTCGGCCTAACAAGCCCAGAAGGCCAGATCATCCAATACCTTCTTTAGGGGAGGTAAGGTTAAGTCCAAGAAACCTGCCGCTGCATGTTCCCAGGAACAAAAGCCTACTTCAGGTACCCCAAAGTCCTCCGCATGAAGGTGGACGGGACGGCCCAGAGGTGGGGCCTGTGGGAGCGAGACTCAGACAGTTCTGTCATGTCTGGGTATCGTCCGGCCTGGATTCCTGGGTAGTAGATATTGTGTCTCAGGGAAACAGGCTGGAATTTTAAAGTCTACCTCCTCATCGTTTTTTCAAGTCGGGCTTACCAACTCTGTTGGAGGACAGCACAGTACTTAAGACGCTGTCCAAAAGCTGGTGGAGGCACAGATCATTGTACCGGTACCACCTCACATGCTGACAAAGGGTTACTATTTGAACCTTTTCGTGGTACCGAAACTGGATGGTTCGGTCAGGCCCATTCTGAACTTAAAATCGTTGAACCCCTTTCTAAAGGAGTTCAAGTTCAAGATGGAGTCTCTCAGGGTGGTGATATCAGGTCTGGAAGAGGGGGAATTCCTGGTATCACTGGATATCAAGGATGTGTACCGTCACATTCCGATTTGCCTGCCGCATCAGGCTTATCTCCGTTTCGCATTGCTGGACTGTCATTTTCAGTTCCAGGCCCTGCCATTCGGCCTCTCCACAGCACCGAGGGTGTTTACCAAGGTGATGGCGTAAATGATGATGCTACTCTGCAAGCAGGGTGAGAACATCATTCCTTATCTGGACGATATCCTGATAAAGGCATCGTCCAAGGAGAAGCTGCTGCAGTCCATTCTTCTCACAACGCGACTGCTCCAGAGTCACGGGTGGATTCTGTATTTTCCAAAGTCACATTTGGAACCAACCCAGAGATTGTCATTTCTGGGAATGATCCTGGATACGGAAGTGCAGCGGGTGTTTCTTCCGCGGGACAAGGTGTTGGTGATCCAATCCATGCTCCTGGATGTCTTGAAGCCTCCCCGGGTGTTGGTTCATCAATGAATTTGCCTATTGGGAAAGATGGTGGCCTCCTACGAGGCTCTCCAGTACGGGAGGTTCCATGCTCGGCCCTTCCAACTGGATCTCCTGGACAAGTGGTCGGGATCTCACCTCCACATGCATCAGAGAATTCGTCTGTCGCCAAGGGCAAGGATTTCTCTCCTCTGGTGGCTCCAATTGCCTTACCTCCTAGAAGGCCGCAGGTTTGGGATTCAGGACTGGGTCCTGCTAACGATGGATGTGAGCCTCCGGGGCTGGGGAGCAGTCACTCATGGAGTAACCTTCCAAGGAGGGTGGTCAAGCCTGGAAGCCGGCCTGCCCATCAACATCCTGGAACTAAGAGCCGTCTACAACGGTCTTCTTCAGGCGGCCCCTCTTCTGAGAAATCGGGCCATCCAAGTGCAGTCAGACAACGTAACAACAGTGGCTTACATAAACCGACAGGGCGGAACGAAGAGCAGAGCGGCTATGTCAGAGGTAACAAGAATACTCCTGTGGACAGAAAACATGCGTTGGCGCTGTAAGCCATCTTCATTCCGGGAGTAGACAACTGGGAAGCAGACTTCCTCAGCAGACACGATCTCCATCCAGGAGAGAGGGGACTCCATCTGGAGGTTTTCAAGGAAATAACAGATCTTTGGGGATTGCCCCAAATAGACATGATGGCCTCTCGTCTCAACAAGAAGCTTCAGCATTATTGTTCCAGGTCGAGGGACCCACAGGCAATGGCAGTGGACGCCCTGGTGTCTCCGTGGGTGTTCCAGTCAGTGTACGGGTTTCCACCACTCCCACTCATCCCAAGAATCCTAAAGCTCATAAGGAGAACAAGGTTTCAAGCGATCCTCATTGCCCCAGATTGGCCAAGAAGGGCTTGGTACGCGGACCTTCTGAATCTACTGCAAGAAGAGCCGAGGCCTCTTCCTCTTCGGGAGGACCTGCTGCAGCAGGGGTCATTCGCCTATCAAGACTTACCGTGGCTACGTTTGACGGCATGGAAGTTGAGCGCTTGATTCTTGCTCGGAAAGGTATTCTGAAGAAAGTTATTCCTACCCTCATACAGGCTAGGAAAGGGGTAACGTCAAAACATTACCATTGTATTTGGAAGAAATATGTTTCTTGGTGTGAGTCCAAGATGTTTCTTGCGGTGGAATTTCAACTGGGACATTTCCTCCTCTTCCTGCAAGCAGGAGTGGATATGGGTCTGAGGTTGGGATCTGTGAAGGTCCAGATTTCAGCCCTATCCATTTTCTTTCAGAAGCAATTGGCTGCCCTCCCTGAGGTTCAGACCTTTTTGAAGAGAGTTCTGCATATCCAACCTCCGTTTGTACCGCCTACGGCGCCATGGGACCTTAACGTGGTGTTGCAGTTCCTCCAGTCGGATTGGTTTGAGCCTCTACAGGAGGTGGAGTTCAAATTTCTTACATGGAAGGCGGTCACTTTGTTGGCCTTAGCTTCTGCTAGACGTGTCTCCGAGCTGGGGGCTTTATCCTGTAAAAGCCCTTACTTGATCTTCCACAAAGATAGAGCTGAGCTCCGGACTCGTCAGCAGTTTCTTCCAAAGGTTGTGTCGGCATTTCATATCAACCAACCTATTGTGGTGCCAGTGGCTACTGACTCCTCAATTACTTCAAAGTCCTTGGATGTCGTGAGGGCTCTGAAGATATATGTGAAGAGAACTTCTTATCACAGAAAGTGGGACTCTCTGTTTGTCCTATATGATCCCAAGAAAATTGGGTGCCCTGCTTCTAAGCTGACTATTTCTCGCTGGATCAGGTTCACTATCCAGCACGCTTATTCTACGGCAGGACTGCCGTGTCCAAAATCTGTTAAGGCCCACTCTACTCGTAAGGTGGGGTCTTCCTGGGCAGCTGCCCGGGGTGTCTCGGCAGTGCAACTTTGTCGAGCTACAACTTGGTCTGGGTCGAACACGTTTGCAAAGTTTTACAAGTTCGATACTTTGGCTGATCTGAACTTCAGTCAATCAGTCCTGCAGGAGCCTCCACGCTCTCCCTCCCGTTCTGGGAGCTTTGGTACATCCCCATGCTACTAATGTGTACCCCAGCATCCTCTAGGACGTAAGAGAAAACAAATAGGATTTTGGTACCTACCGGTAAATCCTTTTCTCGTAGTCCGTAGAGGATGCTGGGCACCCGCCCAGCGCTTCGTTTTCCTGCTATTGTTATTTGGTTCAATACAACTTCGTTTTAGTTGAGTACTGCATTGTTACTTGGTAAGTAATGTTTCAGCTGTTGCTGAGTAGGTCAAGCTATTTGTCTTGATGTGCCTTGTATGTGTGAGCTGGTATGAATCTCACCACTATCTGTGTTAAGTCCTCCTCTCAAAGAATGTCGTCTCCTCGGGCACAGGTTCTAAACTGAGTCTGGTAGGAGAGGCATAGAGGGAGGAGCCAGCACACACTCTCAAACTCCTAAAGTGCCAATGGCTCCTGGTGGACCCGTCTTTACCCCATGGTACTAATGTGGACCCCAGCATCCTCTACGGACTACGAGAAAAGGATTTACCGGTAGGTACCAAAATCCTATTTTGTGTGTTATGCTGCAGCGTGGACACATAAGCACTGAAAGGCCAGGGGTGGACATGGGCTGGCTGAGCTAAAAGTCTAAGATTAAATTACATTGAGCTGCAAATATATTATGTATGAGGGCTCCGGCTCTCTTTTTTCCATTCTCCTCCCCTCAACCCCTCCTGGCTCTTCCTTCCTCTCTAAAAGACTACCTCCTCTCTTGCTGCCGGCGGGGAAGATCGAACATCACGATCTCGCTCCACGGTGCAAAGCCCCAATGGGGAGCTGCCCCCCACATGTTGATGTTCTACAGTGGTACAGTAGGTGGTAAGTAAATTGAATTATATTTGTCCCCACTGCCTGCTATACTCTGCCTCTGGCTGCCACTGGCTGTCCCCGTCACCCTCTTTCTCTCCACCCCGTCAGAAGACCGCCGGTCACAATACCAGGAACTGGCACCCCGAACACTGACTAGCCCGCCAGTCGGCATGCCAACCAACAAGGACTATACACACAGGGGCGTAGCCAGAATTTTGTGGGCCCCATGGCAACATTTTAAAGTGGCCCCCATCCCAATGCTTCTAGAGAGAGACTTCTCTGCAGCAGTTGTTAATTTTATGCCCTAAATTAGTGCCCTAGTTCATTCTCTGAACCATAGTAGAGCCTTATTTAATGTTATGCCCCATAGTAGTGCCCTAGTTTCTTTTATGGATCGCAGTAGTGCTTAAGTTCACCCGGTGTCACATTTCAGAGCTGCCAGTACACATTATGCCGCACAGTATCCCCAATTCACATTATGATATATAGTGCTCCCCATTCATATTGTGCCTCATTACAGTGCCCCAGTTCATATTATATAACATTATAATGCCCTCCAGTTTATTTTATACCACACTACAATGAGCAGGTCCAGTGGCATACCTAGATATTTTACATGCCCCAAGGAAAAAGTTTGAAAGGACTCTTACGTACCACCCAATGGCAAAATATGTATGTAACACATGTAACTTTGACAGGGAAGGTGGGCCCCTCTCCGCTCTGGGCCCCATACAGTGGCGTAACTAGAAGTTTTTCTCCCCCAAGCCAAAAAATTCTTCTGCACCCCCTCCCCCATCCCCCATAATTGGCACTATTAAAGGATAAACGGGGCGCTGCAAAAAGGGGGCGTGGTTTCGTTGGGATGGGCGTGGCTTTGCATAAAGGGGCGTGGTATTGCAGGAAAAGACTTCCTTATACCCCAGTTTTGCAACCTGCACGCCCAGACGTTAGCCACCACAGGAAAGAAAAATAATCCTGATTCATGCCCCTTACATTATTTGTCATTTTTCCTCCTTATAGTAATGCCCAGTATACATTATGCCACATACTGCAATGGCCCTTAGACATTATTCCACACACAATAATGCACATGACACAATATGCACACACCATAATGCCCCCGACACCTTATGCCACACACCGTAATGCCTGTGACACATTATGCCACACACCGTAATGCATGTGACACATGACGACAGGAATCGCAATGCCCGTTATACATTATGCTACACACTGCAATGCCTCTGATACATTATAGTACATACAATGTCTGTGACACATTATGCCACACACCGTAATGCCTGTGACACATTATGCCACACACCGTAATGCCTGTGACACATGACGACAGGAATCGCAATGCCCGTTATACATTATGCTACACACTGCAATGCCCCTGATAGATTATAGCACATACAATGCCTGTGGCACATTATGACACACACTGCAATGACCCTGAGACATTATGCCACATACCACAATGCCCGTGATATAGTATACAACACACAGTAATGCCTGACACATACCGCAATGCCTGTTATACATTATGCCACACTGCAATGACCCTGAGACATTATACCACATACCACAATGCCCGTGATATAGTATACAACACACCGTAATGCCTGACACATTATGACACACACCGCAATGTCCGTGATACATTATGCCACACACTGCAATGACCCTGAGACATTATACCACATATCACAATGCCCGTGATATAGTATACCATACACCGTAATGCCTTTGACACATACCGCAATGCCCCTGAGACATTATACCACATACCACAATGCCCGTGATATAGTGTGCCACACACCGTAATGCCTGTGACACATTATGACACACACCGCAATGTCCGTGATACATTATGCCACACACCGTAATGCCCATTACACATTAAGTCCTACAGTAAGGCTTCTAATTACTTTTAAATTACCTGCTCGTTGCCAGGGGTTTCATGCTCTTGGTTCCATGCACGGTGCCAGGGGTTTTCATGCTCAGGGTGTCATGCTCGTTGTCAGGTGTTTCATGCACTGGGTGTCATGCTCGTTGCTAGGGGGTAGTGCTTGTTGCTAGGGCTGTGCTCCCAGTGCCACATATGTCCCCAGTGCCAGATATTCCCCCACGGTGCCAGGTACTCACATGCCCCCAGTGCCAAATATAGCCCCCCCCAGTGCCACATATGCCCCCAGTGCCAGATATTCCTCCACAGTGCCAGGTACTCACATGCCCCCAGTGCCAAATATAGCCCCCCTCCATGTGCCAGGTACACATACAGTGCCATATATGCCCCCTCAGTGGCCACCCAGTGCCATATATGCCCCCTCAGTGCCATATATGCCCCCTCAGTGCCCCCCCAGTGCCATATATGCCCCCTCAGTGCCCCCCCCAGTGCCATATATGCCCCCTCAGTGCCATATATGCCCCCTCAGTGCCCCCCCCAGTGCCCCCCAGTGCCATATATGCCCCCCAGTGCCATATATGCCCCCTCAGTGCCATATATGCCCCCTCAGTGCCCCCCCCCCAGTGCCATATATGTCCCCTCAGTGCTCCCCCGCTGCTGTGAAGGAGGGACAAGGAGCCTCCCGTGTCCCTCCTGCATCTCCGTCGGGTCTAATAAAGGAAGTGCCGGTTCGTGAGCCAATCAGAGCTCACGAACGGCACTTCCTTTATTAGACTCGACGGAGATGCAGGAGGGACACGGGAGAGGCGCGCGCTGTGCCCTCCGTGTCCCTCCTTACAGCAGCGGAGGGTTAGTGAGAGCAGATTGACATGCGGACGCTCGTGCGCATGTCAATCTGCTCTAAATCAGTGGCGGCGCCCCCGCAGCCCCTCGCCCCAAAGCCACCGTGAGGACTGCGGGGGCAGTAGTTACGCCACTGGCCCCATAGCAGCTGCACTGCCTGCACCTATGGTAGCTACGCCCTTGTATACACCCACTCGTGGGTGTCCACACCACCCATAGAGTGGGAATAGAACTTGTGGCGAGCGCAGCAAGCCACGAGTCACCATGCCCGCTGCTTGGCGAGAGCAGCGAGCCCGCAAGGGGCTTCGTTGCACTCACCAACCACCGGTCACCCGATACCAACCCTACAGTATATACAGTATATCCTACTGTAGACTTGCAGAGAATTGGGGTCCCTGGGCAAATGTTCAATAAGACTCCGGCTAAATAATCTATTATCCAAACAAAATACATTGACACTCCCCTCAATTTTAAAATAATCTATTTTATTTTCTTCTGCTTTGTACTTTTTTTTCTTCTCTTTTTGTCTCTTTACCTTCTGCCCCTTTGCTCGTCTTCATTCAGCACTCACTATGGAAAGATTCTCTGAAGAGATTGTCCATTAGAGACACTCCTCTGAGCTCTAATTGGTTAATATCTTGAACCAAACAAAATATTTTGCTTGGGCCATAAAATATTCACAACGCTCTCTGATTCTGTGACGTTTTTGACTAATTAGAGAACAAACAAGTGTCTTTGTATAAAACTCTCATCAGAGTTTAGTGCCACTTATGGAATTTGTAGTTTTGTCCAGCAATGATAGTCAGGGCCTTCAGCTCTATGTCAGGGACAGTTTAAAGAAGCCACACATTTGGGATGGGATTTGGTCATGTGACTGGCGCTCGGGATCCCAGCGGTCACCATGCTGACGCCGGAATCCCGAGCACTTAAAATGCCGGCCGACGGAATGCCGATCCACAGGGCCTATTCCCACTCTTGGGTGTCCACGACACCCATAGAGTGGGAACAGAACCTGTGGCGAGAGCAGCGAGCCACCGTGTCGGCTTCATGGCGAGCGCAGCAAGCCCGCAAGGGACTTTGTTGCGCTCGCCCTCCGTCTGGCATTCTGCTGCCGGGCTCCCCGGGTTGGTATGCTGACTGCTGGGATCATGGCAGCTGGCAACGCGTTCCCAACCCTTAGGGATATTGCACTTTGATTTTCTTTTTAACAATTTAACCCCTATGAGAGTGTAGGGCCTCTATCACAGCCAACCGAGCAATTCCATAGATAACAATGTAGTGGCCAGCAACAGAAATCATCTTTGGTCACAGTAGCTTGCTAAAGGTGGCAGGGACAACAAAATGGAGTACAGTAGGTGGACACACAGTACCCGGGCCTGTCTGGTGGACTGGGCAGTAGAGAGCCTGGCTAGGCCCAGGTTCTTTTCAGGGGGCATGGCCTAAATACAGGAGGCGTGGCCATGCTCCCTTAGAAAAAAATACAGAAACAAAATAGTACTTTAAGCGCCTCAATGGCCACACTGCAGCCAAGCACATAGTAGTGTGTGCTGGGTTGAGGAGAGCTGCAGCTGCTACTGCCAGTTAAGTGGGTGAAACCTGGGCCTCCACTGGGCCCCTCCATCAGGCATGGGCCGGGTAATTAGTCCCATCACCCCCTCGGCACCACTGCCGATGGACTGGACCTGACATGTAAGTGCAGCTATGCCTCAAGATGACACTTACATGGCCTGCCTCTGTGTAGCACATCAGGAGGGGCTCTGTATTTATAATGAGGCATGGTCATGCCAACACATGTATTGCCACACTCCCTAGTACCAGAACCTCATAGAGAAGGGGGTTTCAATTCCTACAAGTAAAAATGTTTATTGATGTCATCAGGACTCAGTAACATAAACTGACAGATCATTCTCTTGCAGCTTAGCCCTTGCTGAAAATCTACCCAGGTGGCACTGCTCCCATCATTGTCATTCCAACATGTAAGCATCACCTATGCTTCACCTATGGCAAACTGAATTTATATATTTTTCTGTCAATCTGTAGTTTTAGGTGGCTAAAGTTCCAATTGGAAAAAGGTCTGA
Organism: Pseudophryne corroboree; assembly: GCF_028390025.1. NCBI lineage: Eukaryota > Metazoa > Chordata > Amphibia > Anura > Myobatrachidae > Pseudophryne > Pseudophryne corroboree. The sequence continues at coordinate 723,071,445 of NC_086446.1, forward strand.
AATATTCCCTGGTTATTTTTTGAACTGCTCTATTTTTAGATTAGTTTAATGTTGTTTGTTTAGAACATTTTTCATGTTAAGAAACAACCCCAAAGTACTATATGATATAATGAAACTTGCCATCTAAATGGTGGTGAGATTTATTGTGTGACACTTCCACTAAAAGGCATTGCAAAGTGCTTAATCATAATATATTGCTGCTTATTAAATGCCCCCCTGAGCTTAAAGTGATTTAATTTGCTAAACTGATTTTCTGGAATATTATTAATATCACTGACATTTTATATTGTTTTAAAACTTAAACTATATGTACATTATACTTAGTAGGTCTTTTTTTGGGGTATTAAATATGGCAGTTTTTTAAACTTAAAATTAAGTCATTATAGGTTTGGAATTGTCCCCCAGAAGTAATTATATAAATATTGGAATGATATCAATGATGTATGTCAGTGACAGAGTTAACATTTTTGAATATTAATAGCCAGAAAACAACTTCCAGAATTGCAAACAATTCATAGGTTATTTAAAATTTTTGTCACTGTTGTCCCTCCAAATTCCATTTTTCAAATGTTTTTGTACACAAGGACTATTTAATGAGCACAGAGAGATACGCTTTGCATTCAAATGCTGTACTATCGGCCCAGTATCCCCGTGTGTTCTTTATCCCTTATTCAACAATTTTATATACAGTAGCTACCAAGTTGAAATCGCCGATGTGTTTTAGCTAGTGAAAGGCAGTGCCAGATTAAGGTCCACATGGGCCTGGAGCTGAAATTCAAAAAAGGGCCTAATTGTGTGCAGCAACAGGGGATCTGGCCTTCCTTTAATCACCTCAACTGCCCTCTCCTCTTCACCTATATCAACAGTATAATGTGAAAGTCAACAAACAAAAGAAAACCCCTGTGTATAGCACGGTAGCAGTGCTGCATATACACATAATAATGCCCACGGTAGCAGTGCCGCTTATACACATAATAATGCCCATGGTATCAGTGCCTCTCATACACATAATGCCCACGGTAGCAGTGCCTCTCATACACATAATGCCCATGGTAGCAGTGCAGCTTATACACATAGCAATGCCCACTGTATCAGTGTCGCTTATACACATATAATATTACCTCTCAGTGCACCACCAGCTCTTCTCCTTGTGGTCCCATTCCAGCCGCAGCCCAGCGCCATTGGAAGGGGACCGCGCTATCTATTAATGCAGGATGGCTCACAGAGAGGAGACAGAGCTGCCTGTACAGATAGTCCCACTGCCAGCAGAGGAATGCGTACCGCCTCCACATACAACTGACGGACAGCTGTTCCTCCCCATTTTAACCCCTGCCTATCAACTGGTGGTATTCATGTGACCGGCGGTCGGGAGACCGACAGTCACATGACCTTCTCCAGCATCCCGACCCATCACTAGCCCTATGGTCGGCATGCCGACCAACAGGGACTATTTCCACTCGTGGGTGTCCACGACACCCATAGAGTGGGAATAGAACCCGTGGCGACCGCAGGTCGCCACCGAGCTCGCAGCGTGGCGAGCACAGCGAGCCCGCAAGGGGCTTGCTGCACTCGCCCCTCCCCGCCGGGATCCCGGCGTCGGTATGCTGCTGGGATTGCGGGGTCGGTATGCTGACCGGCGGTCTCCTGACCGGCGGTCAGCCATACTACACCCCTATCAACACATACAACACAGTACACACTACAAACACATACAGTACACACACACCCATCACCACATATACACACAGTACTTACTACTAATACATACAGCACACACACACACCCACTACCACATATACACACACAGTACACACTATAAACACATACAGTACACACACACTCATCACCACATATACACACAGTACTTTCTACTAACACATACAGTACACACACACACACCACCACATATAAACATACAGTACACACATATACAGCACACACACCCATCACCACATATACACACAGTACTTACTACTAACACATACAGTACACACACACACCACCACATATAAACATACAGTACACATATATACAGTACACACACACCCATCACCACATATACACACAGTACTTACTACTAACACATACAGTACACACACACACACACACACACACACACACACACACACACACACACACACCACCACCACATATACACACACAGTACACACTACAAACACATACAGTACACACACACCCATCACCACATATACACACAGTACTTACTACTAACACATACAGTACACACACACACACACACACACACACACACACACACACACACACACACTACCACATATACACACACAGTACACACTACACACATATACAGGAGTGACTATATGAAAAGTAGGACCGAATTAGTGTTAAAAAGAACTTTATGTAGAAAAATCACTGAACTACCTTAAAGATGAAAAAAATGAATCTCCTATCAGGCTCCTAATGGAGACTTATAGTACATCTCATCTGAAGATAATGACAACCATGTGCCGGTATTCACTGAACCACCACAATGATATAGCTGGTTATACAAATATAAGGATATAGACACTGAAGCTTCCCCAGTATGAATCACAATCAGATCTGAGAGTATTTTGTATCACCCAGACATGTGGAAGAATCATAATGATTCTTCCACATGCCTGGGTGATACAAAATGGTTGTCGTTATCTTCAGATGAGATGTACTATAAGTCTACATTAGGAGCCTGATAGGAGATGAATTTTTTTCATCTTTAAGGTAGTTCAGTGATTTTTCTACATAAAGTACTTTTTAACACTGATTCGGTCCTACTTTTCATATAGTTACTCCTGATGAAGTCGTGTAGACGAAACGCGTTGGGCTTGTCAGTCAAGAGCCAATAATCAAGTTGTGTGAAAACACTTCTTTCGAGCTCACACTTTGAAAGGTGAGGGAGTGTTTAAATTTACCACTGTTTATTGGATACAACTTACTGACTTATACATTTTATACAAATTTGTTTTTATACAAACTGTGCAGATATTGAGTGTGAAAACTCTTCTTAATCTTATATGTTTCAATTTGTGATATTAAATCAATATATTTTACTAATTGGATTGGCCCACTTGTTTGGGTGATTTCTTGGTGAGGGGTTGTCTACTTTCAGGTCCCCAGGAAGCAATACTCTCCAATATATAGGGGATATCCATTTGGGTCTCCTTGGAAGATTTCTCGTAATCATGTCTAAACATAGCGCACTTGGGAATTGTGTTCTAATCTGTTTGTAGTTGAGATCTGTCAACAGAGGTCTCTCCCGTAGTGCTGCTTTTATTTGGGCGCAAGATAAAGATATTGTTGTTCTGTACACACACATATATATATATATACACACACACACACAACAAATACACAAGAAATACAGCGGCACTCGGGGAGTTCCAATAATATAATCTGTATATTAAAAAATCACTCCAGGATTATCCAGGATCAAGGATTATCATGGAGTGATTTTTTAATACACGGATTATATTATTTGAAGTCTCCGAGTGCCGCTGTATTTCTTCTGTATTTGTTGTACCTATTTTTGTCAGAGGGCACCGGAGCATAATTATTTTTCTTATGGGAGTGTCGGTCAATGTGACTTCTGTGGTGGTGATCCTGTGAGGGTGTGCATGTCCCAGTAAGAAGGTACAGTACTGTTCAGGATTGGGAATTTATTAAAACCCTTTTGGTGATACTTATTGAAGCCGAGGTGGACTGTAGAGTTTCATTACCCCTGATGAGATTAGATACCAAATTAATTGAAAACATACTTGTGATTGGATATAACATTGAGAACCCTAGCCGGTCATAACCAGTGGTAATCCAATCTATTGTAAGAACTGATTGTTAACCCCTGATGAAGTCCTAACGGACGAAACACGTTGGGTTTCGCGATTTCGGATTCATAAAGCCTTCACCACAGATTTCTGGTTGGAGATATATCTCTTCACAATTCTGATTGTGATCACCTGATTGTAAAATCCTCACATCAACTGAAATATGTGTTTATATAAGATTGTTATATCATTTTACTGAATTTTTAGTAATTTGTACCAAAGACGAATGTTTAGGTTGTAAATGTCGTCGGTTTGTGTATGAATAAAAACTTTTAAACATAGTTATTCTAAAGGCGTATTGGCTCCCACTAGAACCTTTTTCCTTTTCATATATATATATATATATATATAGTATTGCAAAGGTGCGGCACTCATGCTTGTCTCATAAAGAAATGGACATCTGTCCGCAATTGCGGACAGATGTCCATTTCTTTATGAGACAAGCATGAGTGCCGCACCTTTGCAATACTATGGAATTCACACTGTGATGGCACCAGCGATAGATATCTGAAAAGGCTTACAGGGTGCTGGACCGCAGCATCCATATATATATATATATATATATATATATATATAAATAAAAACATGTCACCTGTAAAGAAAAATATTAGCAAAAATGTTTACAACTCCTTTTAGGATAAATTGGTGGATAGTGGATCGTAATGTAATTTTGCAGTCCGTCAGTTTCCCTTCACTTTACCTACCTTTGTTTTCTATAGTGGTTAAGGGTTCGTAGGTGCGTCCCGTGTGCAGTCCGGGTCTGACTAGCGTGTCAGGCTCCTGCTGCCCGTGGTGCTGCCGCTGCGTCCAGCGGCAGCAGTCTCTGGCTGATGGCGTCACACTGGCGGGCGGCAGACGGTGAAGAACGGTGCAGTTTTTGCTAGGTAGTAGCGCTTCCACTCCACAGCCTACACACACACACACACACACACACACACACACACACACACACACACACACACACCACCTCAACATATACACACACACAGCACACACTGTATACACATACAGTACACACCCACCACCTCAACATATAGACACACACACCACTGCTGCATATACACACACAGTACACCAACACATCCACCACTGCTAAATATACACATACAGTACACACACCACCACATATATACACACACACACCACTGCTGCATATACACACACAGTACATCAACACATCCACCACTGCTAAATATACACATACAGTACACACACCACCACATATATACACACACACACCACTGCTGCATATACACACACAGTACACCAACACACCCACCACTGCTGAATATACACCTGGGGGGAGGGTTTAGCTAGAAACTATGGGTCATGCAGCGAGTATAGTAGGGATGGTGGTAGAGAGATAAATGGGGGTGGAGAAGGGGGGAGGGAAAGTGCAGCCGGTAAGGGTATTTACATGGGTTCTATTAAGGGTTTTAAGAAAGGTTTTGCTAAAGCATTAAATAATAACAATTATGTGTCATCATTACAGACTATAGAAAATGTTGTACGAGACTTAAGGGAAAATACTTATGTCAGGGCGGTGAATTTAGACGGGAACATTGGGTTGACCAAAGAGAAAAGTAAGGTGGGCAATACTAAGTACGGTGGGGTTGGAGAGGGAGCGAGAAGGACAGTCTGTATCAGTAACTCTACGGATGCACTAGTTAACCAGGATGGGAAATCTTTAGGAAAGCAAACAAATATAGGAACCGATAAACTAAAATGTATGCTTGCAAACGCAAGGCAGGTAAAATAGGGGAATTGGAATTGTTAGCATCAAAGGCTGAGTATGACATTATAGGTATTACGGAAACATGGTGGGACGACTCTCACGACTGGGTTGCTAACTTGGAGGGGTATTCTCTTTTCAGGAGGGACAGGGCTAACAAAAGAGGAGGAGGTGTATGTCTTTATGTTAAACCATCACTTAAACCATACCCAAAGGAGGTTATCTATGAGGAGACTGGCGATAATGTGGAGTCACTATGGGTAGAAATCTCAAGTGGGGGAATTGATGCAAAAAAGCTAGTCATAGGCACGTGCTACAAACAGCCGGATATTAGCATACATGAGGAAGAACAACTATTGCAGCAAATAAAAATGGCTGCGGGATTGGGGGGCATCCTTGTGATTGTGGATTTTAATTACCCGGATATAAACCGGAGTAACGATTCATGTGCTAAAGCGAGGGGCAGCAGGTTCTTAAATATGTTTAGGGATCACTACTTGTCTCAATTAGTTGAGGACCCAACTAGGGGTAAAACTACCCTGGATCTAGCAATTACTAATAATGTGGACATTATATCAAACACTAAAGTTGGGGAGACTTTGGGTAACAGTGATCACTATATGATCACATTCAACATCAGTTTCAGGAAACATAGCTACAGGGGTTCCACCAAAACTTTTAACTTTAGAAAGGCTAATTTCAGTATGCTTAGATGTGCACTTAACGACATAGAGTGGGAGGTTCTGTTTAATATCAAGAACACTTCGGAAATGTGGGATGTTTTAAAAGGGTTGCTGGATAGCAATATTCATAACTTTATTCCCATGGGCAGTAAACACAGGAGTATTAAACTCAAACCGATGTGGCTTAACAAGAAGGTTAAAGCAGAAATGGATAAAGAAAAGCGGGCTTTCAAAGCATTTAAATATAATGCCATTATTTAAAAAGGGATCCAAAATTCTTCCGGGAAACTACAGACCAGTTAGTTTAACATCTATAGTGGAGAAAATATTGGAAGGAATTCTAAGGGACGTCATACAGGAGTATCTAAAGTCCACTAGGATTATTAGCAAGAACCAGCATGGGTTTGTGAGGGACAGGTCATGTCAGACTAACTTAATTAGCTTACGAGGAAGTGAGCAATAATCTTGATCAAGGAAAAGCAGTGGATGTGGTCTTCCTAGATTTTGCAAAAGCCTTCGACACAGTTCCTCACAGGAGACTGATGATCAAATTAAAGGAGATTGGCCTAGGAAAAACTATTTGCACATGGATAAGCAGCTGGTTGGATAGCAGGGTACAGCGAGTAGTGGTCAACGGGAAGTCCTCAACCTGGTCCCCAGTAGTCAGCGGAATACCACAAGGGTCCGTACTCGGACCACTACTGTTCAACATATTTATCAATGACCTAGAAATAGGCCTGGAAAGCACAGTGTCAATCTTTTCAGATGATACTAAACTGTGTAAGGTAATTAATTCAGAATTGGATGTGGAGTCCTTGCAGAATGATCTATCTAAACTTGAACTCTGGGCGTCTAAATGGAAAATGAGGTTCAATACAGACAAATGCAAGGTTATGCATTTTTGGACTAAAAACAAAGTTGCATCCTACATATTAAATGGGGAACGCCTAGGGGAAACAGAGTTGGAAAAAGATTTGAGGGTATTCATTGATAATAGGCTTAATAACCGTACACAATGTCAAAACGCAGTAAAGAAGGCAAGTAAGGTGCTAGCGTGCATGAAAAGGGGAATTGAGACAAGGGACTCGGATGTAATCATGCCGCTGTATAAGGCATTGGTACGTCCGCACCTGGAATATTGTGTTCAGTTTTGGGCACCATTGTATAAAAAAGACATCAGTGAACTCAAAAGTGTTCAAAGGCGAGCTACTTAATTGATTAAAGGCCTAGAAGTACTGGACTATAAGGAAAGACTTACTAGGCTGAATATGTATACACTAGAAAAGAGGCGCCTAAGAGGAGATATTATTAATATCTTCAAATATGTAAAGGGTAATCACAAAGAGTTATCAGAGGAATTATTTATTAAAAGAACACAGTTTAGGACACGTGGGCACTCGCTGCGACTGGAGGAGAGAAAGTTCCCGAACGCAGCGGAGGAAAGGGTTCTTCACTGTTAGGGCAATCAGGATGTGGAATTCCCTGCCAGGGAAGGTGGTAATGGCGGATTCTGTAATTGGATTTAAAAAAGGAATGGATACATTTCTGAATGAAAAAGCTATCCAAGGTTATAATACTTAAAATATCAACGTGGTTAATCCGGGGGTAACATGAGTTATAGTAGCTAACTAGTCATAAAACATTATTTAGCAAGTATGTAGAATCATCACAACTTAAAACAGGTTGAACACGATGGGCAATTTGCCTCTATTCAACCTCAAATACTATGTTACTATGTTACTATGTTACAGTACACACACCACCACATACACACACACACACACACACACACACACACACACACACACACACACACACACACCACTGCTGCATATGCACACAGTGCACCAATACACCCACCACTGCTGAATATACACATACAGTACACACCACCACACACACACACACACACACACACACACACACACACACACACACACACACACACACACACACACACTACTGCTTCATATGCACACACAGTACACCAACACACCCACCACTGCTGAATATACGCACATAGTACATACACCACCACATATATCACACACACACACACACACACACCCACACCCACACCCACACACACCACTGCTGCATATACACACACACACACACACACAGTACACCAACACACACCACTGCTGCATATACACACACAGTACACCAACACACCCACCACTGCTGCATATACACACACAGTACACCAACACTCAACACTGCTACATATATACACTAGAGATGAGCGGGTTCGGTTTCTCTGAATCCGAACCCGCACGAACTTCATGTTTTTTTTCACGGGTCCGAGCGACTCGGATCTTCCCGCCTTGCTCGGTTAACCCGAGCGCGCCCGAACGTCATCATGACGCTGTCGGATTCTCGCGAGACTCGGATTCTATATAAGGAGCCGCGCGTCGCCGCCATTTTCACACGTGCATTGAGATTGATAGGGAGAGGACGTGGCTGGCGTCCTCTCCATTTAGATTAGGAGAGAGAGAGAGAGATTGACCTGAGGCTGATACTGTAGAAGAGAGTGCAGAGTTTAGTGACTGACCACAGTGACCACCAGCAGTGCAGTTGTTTTATTTAATATATCCGTTCTCTGCCTGAAAAAAACGGTACACACAGTGACTCAGTCACATACCATATCTGTGTGCACTGCTCAGCCCAGTGTGCTGCATGCCTGCATCATCTATGTATATATTATATATCTGACTGTGCTCAGCTCACACAGCTTATAATTGTGGGGGAGACTGGGGAGCACTGCAGTGCCAGTTATAGGTTATAGCAGGAGCCAGGAGTACAAGACAGTCACATACCATATCTGTGTGCACTGCTCAGCCCAGTGTGCTGCATCATCTATGTATATATTATATATCTGACTGTGCTCAGCTCACACAGCTTATAATTGTGGGGGAGACTGGGGAGCACTGCAGTGCCAGTTATAGGTTATAGCAGGAGCCAGGAGTACATATTATATTAAAATTAAACAGTGCACTGCACACTTTTGCTGCAGGAGTGCCACTGCCAGTGTGACTGACCAGTGACCTGACCACACTGACCACCAGTATAGTTAGTAGTATACTATATTGTGATTGCCTGAAAAAGTTAAACACTCGTCGTGTGACTTCACTTGTGTGGTGTTTTTTTTTTTATTCTATAAAAAACTCATTCTGCTGACAGACAGTGTCCAGCAGGTCCGTCATTATATAATATATATACCTGTCCGGCTGCAGTAGTGATATATATATATTTTTTATATCATTATTTATCATCCAGTCGTAGCAGACACAGTACGGTAGTTCACGGCTGTAGCTACCTCTGTGTCGGCACTCGGCAGTCCATCCATAATTGTATACCACCTACCCGTGGTTTTTTTTTCTTTCTTCTTTATACATACATACTACTACATCTCTTTATCAACCAGTCTATATTAGCAGCAGACACAGTACAGTACGGTAGTTCACGGCTGTGGCTACCTCTGTGTCGGCACTCGGCAGTCCGTCCATAATTGTATACCACCTAACCGTGGTTTTTTTTTCTTTCTTCTTTATACATACAGACTACGACATCTCTTTATCAACCAGTCTATATTAGCAGCAGACACAGTACAGTACGGTAGTTCACGGCTGTGGCTACCTCTGTGTCGGCACTCGGCAGTCCGTCCATAATTGTATACCACCTAACCGTGGTTTTTTTTTCTTTCTTCTTCATACATACATACTACGACATCTCTTTATCAACCAGTCTATATTAGCAGCAGACACAGTACAGTACGGTAGTTCACGGCTGTGGCTACCTCTGTGTCGGCACTCGGCAGTCCGTCCATAATTGTATACCACCTAACCGTGGTTTTTTTTTCTTTCTTCTTTATACATACATACTACGACATCTCTTTATCAACCAGTCTATATTAGCAGCAGACACAGTACAGTACGGTAGTTCACGGCTGTGGCTACCTCTGTGTCGGCACTCGGCAGTCCGTCCATAATTGTATACCACCTACCCGTGGTTTTTTTTTCTTTCTTCTTTATACATACATACTACTACATCTCTTTATCAACCAGTCTATATTAGCAGCAGACACAGTACAGTACGGTAGTTCACGGCTGTGGCTACCTCTGTGTCGGCACTCGGCAGTCCGTCCATAATTGTATACCACCTAACCGTGGTTTTTTTTTCTTTCTTCTTTATACATACATACTACGACATCTCTTTATCAACCAGTCTATATTAGCAGCAGACACAGTACAGTACGGTAGTTCACGGCTGTGGCTACCTCTGTGTCGGCACTCGGCAGTCCGTCCATAATTGTATACCACCTACCCGTGGTTTTTTTTTCTTTCTTCTTCATACATACATACTACGACATCTCTTTATCAACCAGTCTATATTAGCAGCAGACACAGTACAGTACGGTAGTTCACGGCTGTGGCTACCTCTGTGTCGGCACTCGGCAGTCCGTCCATAATTGTATACCACCTAACCGTGGTTTTTTTTTCTTTCTTCTTCATACATACATACTACGACATCTCTTTATCAACCAGTCTATATTAGCAGCAGACACAGTACTGTACGGTAGTTCACGGCTGTGGCTACCTCTGTGTCGGCACTCGGCAGTCCGTCCATAATTGTATACTAGTATCCATCCATCTCCATTGTTTACCTGAGGTGCCTTTTAGTTGTGCCTATTAAAATATGGAGAACAAAAATGTTGAGGTTCCAAAATTAGGGAAAGATCAAGATCCACTTCCACCTCGTGCTGAAGCTGCTGCCACTAGTCATGGCCGAGACGATGAAATGCCAGCAACGTCGTCTGCCAAGGCCGATGCCCAATGTCATAGTACAGAGCATGTCAAATCCAAAACACCAAATATCAGTAAAAAAAGGACTCCAAAACCTAAAATAAAATTGTCGGAGGAGAATCGTAAACTTGCCAATATGCCATTTACCACACGGAGTGGCAAGGAACGGCTGAGGCCCTGGCCTATGTTCATGGCTAGTGGTTCAGCTTCACATGAGGATGGAAGCACTCAGCCTCTCGCTAGAAAAATGAAAAGACTCAAGCTGGCAAAAGCACAGCAAAGAACTGTGCATTCTTCGAAATCCCAAATCCACAAGGAGAGTCCAATTGTGTCGGTTGCGATGCCTGACCTTCCCAACACTGGACGTGAAGAGCATGCGCCTTCCACCATTTGCACGCCCCCTGCAAGTGCTGGAAGGAGCACCCGCAGTCCAGTTCCTGATAGTCAGATTGAAGATGTCAGTGTTGAAGTACACCAGGATGAGGAGGATATGGGTGTTGCTGGCGCTGGGGAGGAAATTGACCAGGAGGATTCTGATGGTGAGGTGGTTTGTTTAAGTCAGGCACCCGGGGAGACACCTGTTGTCGGTGGGAGGAATATGGCCGTTGACATGCCAGGTGAAAATACCAAAAAAATCAGCTCTTCGGTGTGGAGGTATTTCAACAGAAATGCGGACAACAGGTGTCAAGCCGTGTGTTCCCTTTGTCAAGCTGTAATAAGTAGGGGTAAGGACGTTAACCACCTCGGAACATCCTCCCTTATACGTCACCTGCAGCGCATTCATAATAAGACAGTGACAAGTTCAAAAACTTTGGGTGACAGCGGAAGCAGTCCACTGACCAGTAAATCCCTTCCTCTTGTAACCAAGCTCACGCAAACCACCCCACCAACTCCCTCAGTGTCAATTTCCTCCTTCCCCAGGAATGCCAATAGTCCTGCAGGCCATGTCACTGGCAATTCTGACGATTCCTCTCCTGCCTGGGATTCCTCCGATGCATCCTTGCGTGTAACGCCTACTGCTGCTGGCGCTGCTGTTGTTGCTGCTGGGAGTCGATGGTCATCCCAGAGGGGAAGTCGTAAGCCCACTTGTACTACTTCCAGTAAGCAATTGACTGTTCAACAGTCCTTTGCGAGGAAGATGAAATATCACAGCAGTCATCCTGCTGCAAAGCGGATAACTGAGGCCTTGACAACTATGTTGGTGTTAGACGTGCGTCCGGTATCCGCCGTTAGTTCACAGGGAACTAGACAATTTATTGAGGCAGTGTGCCCCCGTTACCAAATACCATCTAGGTTCCACTTCTCTAGGCAGGCGATACCGAGAATGTACACGGACGTCAGAAAAAGACTCACCAGTGTCCTAAAAAATGCAGTTGTACCCAATGTCCACTTAACCACGGACATGTGGACAAGTGGAGCAGGGCAGGGTCAGGACTATATGACTGTGACAGCCCACTGGGTAGATGTATGGACTCCCGCCGCAAGAACAGCAGCGGCGGCACCAGTAGCTTCATCTCGCAAACGCCAACTCTTTCCTAGGCAGGCTACGCTTTGTATCACCGGTTTCCAGAATACGCACACAGCTGAAAACCTCTTACGGCAACTGAGGAAGATCATCGCGGAATGGCTTACCCCAATTGGACTCTCCTGTGGATTTGTGGCATCGGACAACGCCAGCAATATTGTGTGTGCATTAAATATGGGCAAATTCCAGCACGTCCCATGTTTTGCACATACCTTGAATTTGGTGGTGCAGAATTATTTAAAAAACGACAGGGGCGTGCAAGAGATGCTGTCGGTGGCCAGAAAAATTGCGGGACACTTTCGGCGTACAGGCACCACGTACAGAAGACTGGAGCACCACCAAAAACTACTGAACCTGCCCTGCCATCATCTGAAGCAAGAAGTGGTAACGAGGTGGAATTCAACCCTCTATATGCTTCAGAGGTTGGAGGAGCAGCAAAAGGCCATTCAAGCCTATACAATTGAGCACGATATAGGAGGTGGAATGCACCTGTCTCAAGCGCAGTGGAGAATGATTTCAACGTTGTGCAAGGTTCTGATGCCCTTTGAACTTGCCACACGTGAAGTCAGTTCAGACACTGCCAGCCTGAGTCAGGTCATTCCCCTCATCAGGCTTTTGCAGAAGAAGCTGGAGACATTGAAGGAGGAGCTAACACGGAGCGATTCCGCTAGGCATGTGGGACTTGTGGATGGAGCCCTTAATTCGCTTAACAAGGATTCACGGGTGGTCAATCTGTTGAAATCAGAGCACTACATTTTGGCCACCGTGCTCGATCCTAGATTTAAAGCCTACCTTGGATCTCTCTTTCCGGCAGACACAAGTCTGCTGGGGTTGAAAGACCTGCTGGTGAGAAAATTGTCAAGTCAAGCGGAACGCGACCTGTCAACATCTCCTCCTTCACATTCTCCCGCAACTGGGGGTGCGAGGAAAAGGCTCAGAATTCCGAGCCCACCCGCTGGCGGTGATGCAGGGCAGTCTGGAGCGACTGCTGATGCTGACATCTGGTCCGGACTGAAGGACCTGACAACGATTACGGACATGTCGTCTACTGTCACTGCATATGATTCTCTCACCATTGAAAGAATGGTGGAGGATTATATGAGTGACCGCATCCAAGTAGGCACGTCACACAGTCCATACTTATACTGGCAGGAAAAAGAGGCAATTTGGAGGCCATTGCACAAACTGGCTTTATTCTACCTAAGTTGCCCTCCCACAAGTGTGTACTCCGAAAGAGTGTTTAGTGCCGCCGCTCACCTTGTCAGCAATCGGCGTACGAGGTTACATCCAGAAAATGTGGAGAAGATGATGTTCATTAAAATGAATTATAATCAATTCCTCTGCGGAGACATTGACCAGCAGCAATTGCCTCCACAAAGTACACAGGGAGCTGAGATGGTGGATTCCAGTGGGGACGAATTGATAATCTGTGAGGAGGGGGATGTACACGGTGATATATCGGAGGGTGATGATGAGGTGGACATCTTGCCTCTGTAGAGCCAGTTTGTGCAAGGAGAGATTAATTGCTTCTTTTTTGGGGGGGGTCCAAACCAACCCGTCATATCAGTCACAGTCGTGTGGCAGACCCTGTCACTGAAATGATGGGTTGGTTAAAGTGTGCATGTCCTGTTTTGTTTATACAACATAAGGGTGGGTGGGAGGGCCCAAGGACAATTCCATCTTGCACCTCTTTTTTCTTTTATTTTTCTTTGCGTCATGTGCTGTTTGGGGAGGGTTTTTTGGAAGGGACATCCTGCGTGACACTGCAGTGCCACTCCTAAATGGGCCCGGTGTTTGTGTCGGCCACTAGGGTCGCTAATCTTACTCACACAGTCAGCTACCTCATTGCGCCTCTTTTTTTCTTTGCGTCATGTGCTGATTGGGGAGGGTTTTTTGGAAGGGACATCCTGCGTGACACTGCAGTGCCACTCCTAAATGGGCCCGGTGTTTGTGTCGGCCACTAGGGTCGCTTATCTTACTCACACAGTCAGCTACCTCATTGCGCCTCTTTTTTTCTTTGCGTCATGTGCTGATTGGGGAGGGTTTTTTGGAAGGGACATCCTGCGTGACACTGCAGTGCCACTCCTAGATGGGCCAGGTGTTTGTGTCGGCCACTAGTGTCGCTTAGCTTAGTCATCCAGCGACCTTGGTGCAAATTTTAGGACTAAAAATAATATTGTGAGGTGTGAGGTATTCAGAATAGACTGAAAATGAGTGGAAATTATGGTTTTTGAGGTTAATAATAGTATGGGATCAAAATGACCCCCAAATTCTATGATTTAAGCTGTTTTTTAGTGTTTTTTTAAAAAAACACCCGAATCCAAAACACACCCGAATCCGACAAAAAAAATTCGGTGAGGTTTTGCCAAAACGCGGTCGAACCCAAAACACGGCCGCGGAACCGAACCCAAAACCAAAACACAAAACCCGAAAAATTTCAGGCGCTCATCTCTAATATACACACACCACCACATATATACACACACCCCACTGCTACATATACAAACACACACCACTGCTGCATACACACACAGTACACATGCCACCACATATACACGCACATCTCCTCGTGTAGTCTAGGGGCGGAGGTTGTGACAGGCTCAGGACCCCAGAGAAAGAGACACTGGAGGGGAGGGGGCCACCTCACTGCCTGCACGGCTCTCTGAAGTCTGAACTCAGAGTGCTGGAGCTGGAGGAGGCGAGGTAGGGGAGAGAGGGCAGCCGCTTCCGCTGTCAGTGTGTGACAGGAAAAAGTTTTTTTCCTGTCAACACTGTCAGTCTCCTGTGGGCCTATTTTCAATGGGAGTCCTGGAGCTGCAGCTCCATCCGCTCCATTGTTAATCCGGCTCTGGTGAAAGGAGTAATTCCCATTTAGGATGGTATTTATTCATATACTGTAGGAATTATGGCGATGGATGTACATTTGGGAAACCATAAAAACATCACAAAATTGGTGTGGCTCTCGTATTTGAATTTTGGACAGTGCTGCAGCCCCACCTCGGGAGTCGTGACTGGTCTTCAGACTTTTTCCTCATTTATAATTACAATTGTTTCATGTCTTTTTCGGTTAACGGACCTATTTATTATGGGGAGGAAACCCTAGGGTTGTTACCAAGGGAACCTAGAACTGGGAGAGGCACTGTCCCTCCCCCATAGTACCTACCTTTGGCTTGTATGTAACAGCACACCTGCGGCAGTCACACTGCTCTAGAGCTGATCCAGGTATGTACCCTGCAGCTTGTGAAGCAGCCCGGCGTGTCCTAGGGATCTTCTGGGAAGTACTCTACTTCCTGGTGCCTGCACAGAGCCCTGCTCTGGCACTGGAAAACCTATTTTTCCAGTGAAGATTCCCAACCTATTAAAGTTTATCCAACTGGTGATAACTATTGCTGTGTCTTTCTAGCAAAGGCTTCCCAATGCAAAGCATGTAGAAGCAGGGGCATTTTAACAGAGGAGGGGGCCAGTGTGCACCTCCGGGTGGGCCGCCTCCTCTGTATGTCGCAGTAGTCTCCATCATTGTGCTGAAGTCTATTGCGCATGAGCAGGTCTCCGGGAACATGGCGACCACTATGTTCTGGAGAACAATTTGGCTACTGCGCATTCACGGCGGCCATTTTGGTGGTGATTTTCGCCGTGACTGCAGCACCCGGTGCTGGACTCCGAAAAGGTAAGTATTAAAAATGGGTGCAGTGTGTGCCCCTCCTGGACCCTGGGGCCCGTGTGCACCCATTATAGAAATGCCTATGTGTAGAAGTTTAGTAAGCATCTATGGCAATAGCACACAGTACACCAACACACCCACCACTGCTGAATATACACACACAGTACACACACCACCACATATACACACACTCACACACCACTGCTGCATATACACACACAGTACACCAACACACCCACCACTGCTGAATATACACACACAGTACACACACCACCACATATACACACACTCACACACCACTGCTGCATATACACACGCAGTACACCAACACACCCACCACTGCTGAATATACACACACAGTACACACACCACCACATACACACACACACACACACACACACACACACACACACCCCCACCACTGCTGAATATACACACACAGTACACACACCACCACATATACACACACACACACACACACACACACACACACACACACACACACACCACTGCTGAATATACACACACAGTACACACACCACCACATACACACACACACACACACACACACCACTGCTGCATATACACACGCAATACACCAACACACACCACTACTGCATATACACACACAGTACACCAACACACCCACCACTGCTGAATATACACACACAGTACACACACCACCACATATACACACACACACACACACACACACACACCACTGCTGAATATACACACACAGTACACACACCACCACACACACACACACACACACACACACACACACCACTGCTGCATATACACACGCAATACACCAACACACACCACTACTGCATATACACACACAGTGAACCAACACACCCACCACTGCTGAATATACACACACAGTACACACACCACCACATATACACACACACACACACACACCCACCACTGCTGAATATACACACACAGTACACACACCACCACATATACACACACACACGCACACACACACACACACACACACACCACTGCTGCATATACACACGCAATACACCAACACACACCACTACTGCATATACACACACAGTGAACCAACACACCCACCACTGCTGAATATACACACACAGTACACACACCACCACATATACACACACACACCCACCACTGCTGAATATACACACACAGTACACACACCACCACATATACACACACACACACACACACACACACACACACACACACACACCACTGCTGCATATACACACGCAATACACCAACACACACCACTACTGCATATACACACACAGTACACCAACACACCCACAACTGCTGCATATACACACACAGTACACACACCACCACATATACACACACACACACACACACACACACACACACACCCACCACTGCTGAATATACACACACAGTACACACACCACCACATATACACACACACACACACACACACCACTGCTGCATATACACATGCAATACACCAACACACACCACTACTGCATATACACACACAGTACACCAACACACCCACCACTGCTGAATATACACACACAGTACACACACCACCACACACACACACACACACACACACACACACACACACACACACACACACACACACCACTGCTGAATATACACACACAGTACACACACCACCACATATACACACACACACACCACTGCTGCATATACACATGCAATACACCAACACACACCACTACTGCATATACACACACAGTACACCAACACACCCACAACTGCTGCATATACACACACAGTACACCAACACACCCACAACTGCTGCATATACACACACAGTACACACACCACCACATATACACACACACACACACACACACACCCACACCACTGCTGAATATACACACACAGTACACACACCACCACATACACACACACACACACACACACACACACACACACACACCACTGCTGAATATACACACACAGTACACACACCACCACATATATACACACACACACACACACACACACACACACACACACACCACTGCTGCATATACACACACGCAATACACCAACACACCACTACTGCATATACACACACAGTACACCAACACACCCACAACTGCTGCATATACACACACAGTACACCAACACACCCACAACTGCTGCATATACACACACAGTACACACACCACCACATATACACACACACACACACACACACACACACACCACTGCTGCATATACACACGCAATACACCAACACACACCACTACTGCATATACACACACAGTACACCAACACACCCACAACTGCTGCATATACACACACAGTACACACACCACCACATATACACACACACACACACACACCCACACCACTGCTGAATATACACACACAGTACACACACCACCACATACACACACACACACACACACACACACCACTGCTGAATATACACACACAGTTCACACACCACCACATATATACACACACACACACACACACACACACACACACACACACCACTGCTGCATATACACACACGCAATACACCAACACACCACTACTGCATATACACACACAGTACACCAACACACCCACAACTGCTGCATATACACACACAGTACACCAACACACCCACAACTGCTGCATATACACACACAGTACACACACCACCACATATACACACACACACACACACCACTGCTGCATATACACACGCAATACACCAACACACACCACTACTGCATATACACACACAGTACACCAACACACCCACAACTGCTGCATATACACACACAGTACACCAACACAGAAATTGCAAGCGGGTGTAAAGGAATAAAAAAGTTAGTATTGGGTTTATGCTATAGGCCACCTGGTATTAATGTGTCTGATGAGGAATTGTTACTGAAGCAAATTGAAAGAGCAGCAGGAGTAGGAGACATAGTAGTGATGGGAGATTTTAACTATCCAGAGATAAACTGGAAAAACGATTCATGTGATACTGCTAGGGGCAGTATGTTTTTAAACACACTAAATGATAACTACTTAGTCCAACTAATTGAGGAACCAACTAGGTACAATGCAATCTTAGACCTGGTATTAACAAACAATGGGGAATTGGTATCAGATATTATAGTAGGGGAGCCCATAGGAAACAGCGACCACAATATGGTCACATTCAATATCAGTTTTCATAAGCAGTCCTATACTGGCTCAACTAGGACTCTAAACTTTAGCAAAGCCGACTTTGACATGATGAGGGAAGCTTTAAGGGATATTGAATGGGAAATTTTGTTCCAAGGAAAAAATACTACGGAGAAATGGGATGTACTAAAATCATTGCTAGTTAAAAATACTCTCAAATTTATTCCCACGAGCAGCAAAAAAAGGAATAAAAATCCCAAACCAATGTGGCCTAATAAAAAGATAAAGTAACTTATGTGCATGAAAAGGTGAGCACTCAAAAAATACAAATCTGACGGGAATGCGGAGTCATTTCAGCACTATAAGGACTGTAACAAAACAAGCAAAAAATAAATAAAAGCGGCTAAAGTAGAAACTGAAAAATTAGTAGCAAAGGAAAGCAAAGCGAATCCCAAAAAATTATTTAAATACATCAACAGCAAGAGATTAAAGAAGGAGAGTATAGGCCCTTTAAAAGACAAGTTGGGAGTTTTAGTCAAAAATTATAATGACATAGTGGACAAACTAAATGAGTTTTTTTCAACGGTATTTACAGGAGAAGACCAAATTCAGGGACTAACACAATATCAATAATGATAATGTCCCACTGATAAGTGCTTATTTAAGTGAGGAGGTAGACTGTGACCGATTAAAATTTTTAAAGATTAATAAGTCACCGGGTCCCAATGGAATTCACCCAAGGGTTCTAATGGAGCTTCACTGTGAACTTGCAAGACAGCTATTTTTGATCTTTAAATAAGCATGCGCAGCCAAATGGAGAATGCGCTTCAATACAGACAAGTGCACTGTGGTAGCAAGAACAAAAATTACACCTACATACTAAATGGGGTAACATTAGGGGATTCTTTACTGGAAAAGGACTTAGGTGTCCTCATAGATAGCAAACTAAGCAGCAGTACCCAAAGTAGGATTGCAGCAAAGAAGGCTAATAAGATATAACCATGCATAAAATGGGGAATTGATGCAAGGGATGAGAGTGTTATACTCCCATTATATAAATCACTAGTGAGGCCACATCTTGAATACTGTGTGCAATTTTGGGCACCATACTACAAAAAGGATATTCTGGAGCTAGAAAAGGTTCAGAGGCGGGCAACCAAACTAATTAAGGGCATGGAGACACTGGAATACGAGGAACGGCTTGCACTGGAAAAGAGGAGACTAAGAGGGGACATGATCAACATCTACAAATATATAAGGGGACAATACACAGAGCTTGCATGGGATTTATTTTTGGTAAGATCAGCACAGAGGACACGTGGACACTCGCTTAGGTTAGAGGAGAGGAGATTCCGCACAATGCGGCGTAAAGGTTTTTTTACAGTAAGGACAATACGTGTTTGGAATTCCCTGCCTGAGGGAGTTGTAATGGCGGACTCAGTCAACATCTTTAAGAATGGGTTAGATAAATTCCTAATGGATAAGGATATCCAGGGTTATAGTTCGTAGTCGCGCACTATAGTTACTATGAAAAGAGGAATAAAACACAACGGCTGACATCAGCATCAGACAAAAGTTAGACCAAAATAATCCTGCATAGGAGACCACAAATAGGTTGAACTTGATGGACAAATTGTCTTTTTTCAACTTTAGATACGATGTTACTATGTTACTATGTATGTTACAGAGAATACTTTATTACTTAAATACACTGCTCAAAAAAATAAAGGAACACTAAAATAACACATCCTAGATCTGAATGAATGAAATATTCTTATTAAATACTTTGTTCTTTACATAGTTGAATGTGCTGACAACATAATCACACAAAAATTATGAATGGAAATCAAATTTATTAACCCATGGATGTCTGGATTTGGAGTCACACTCAAAATTAAAGTGGAAAAACACACTACAGGTTGATCCAACTTTGATGTAATGTTCTTAATACAAGTCAAAATAGGGCTCAGTAGTGTGTGTGGCCTCCATGTGCCTGTATGACCTCCCTACAATGCCTGGGCATGCTCCTGATGAGGTGGCGGATGGTCTCCTGAGGGATCTCCTCCCAGACCTGGACTAATGCATCCGCCAACTCCTGGACAGTCTGCGGTGCAATGTGGCGTTGGTGGATGGAGCGAGACATGATGTTCCAGATGTGCTCAATTGGATTCAGGTCTGGGGAACGGGCGGGCCAGTCCATAGCATCAATGCCTTCGTCTTGCAGGAACTGCTGACACACTCCAGCCACATGAGGTCTAGCATTTTCTTGCATTAGGAGGAACCCAGGGCCAACCACACCAGCATATGGTCTCACAAGGGGTCTGAGGATCTCATCTCGGTACCTAATGGCAGTCAGGCTACCTCTGGCGAGCACATGGAGGGCTGTGCGGCCCCCCAAAGAAATGCCACCCCACACCATTACTGACCCACTGCCAAACCGGTCATGCTGGAGGATGTTGCAGGCAGCAGAACGTTCTCCTTGGCGTCTCCAGACTCTGTCACGTCTGTCACATGTGCTCAGTGAGAACCTGTTTTCATCTGTGAAGAGAACAGGGCGCCAGTGGCGAATTTGCCAATCTTGGTGTTCTCTGGCAAATGCCAAACGTCCTGCACGGTGTTGGGCTGTAAGCAAAACCCCCACCTGTGGACGTCGTGCCCTCATACCACCCTCATGGAGTCTGTTTCTGATCGTTTGAGTAGACACATGCACATTTGTGGCTTGCTGGAGATTATTTTGCAGGGCTCTGGCAGTGCTCCTCCTGTTCCTCCTTGCACAAAGGCGGAGGTAGCGGTCCTGCTGCTGGGTTGTTGCCCTGCTACGGCCTCTCACACGTCTCCTGACGTACTGGCCTGTCTCCTGGTAGCGCCTCCATGCTCTGAACACTATGCTGACAGACACAGCAAACCTTCATGCCACAGCTCGCATTGATGTGCCATCCTGGATGAGCTGCACTACCTGAGCCACTTGTGTGGGTTGTAGACTCCATATCATGCTACCACTAGAGTGAAAGCACCGCCAGCTTTCAAAAGTGACCAAAACATAAGCCAGAAAGCATAGGAGCTGAGAAGTGGTCTGTGGACACCACCTGCAGAACAACTCCTTTATTGGGGGTGTCTTGCTAATTGCCTATAATTTCCACCTGTTGTCTATTCCATTTGCACAACAGCATGTGAAATTGATTGTCAATCAGTGTTGCTTCCTAAGTGGACAGTTTGATTTCACAGAAGTGTGATTGACTTGGAGTTACATTGTGTTGTTTAAGTGTTCCCTTTATTTTTTTGAGCAGTGTGTGTATATATATATATATATATATATATATATTTTTTTTTTTTTTATTCAGTGGTTAATTATTATATTTTTCTCTATTATTTTATTTTCTAGATAAATGTATTCAATTATAACTTTTCATAGCTGCAGATAGACCAAAAACTCTTTTATTGTAATTTACTAGTACATGCAATGGTCTATAAAAGAAAACTATAATGAATCCATAATTTTGTGTTTTTAAAAAGAAAAAAACAACACATGACAATAGCGATTATTACAGTTAGACAAAATAAGGAGTAATAACACCACACAGAGTGCACACATACAGTGTTGCTAAAGTATTCACCCCCCTTGGCTTTTTACCTATTTTGTTACATTATTTTTTTTAATCTGAATTTTATGTGATGGATCGACACAAAATAGTCTAAGTTGGTTAAGTGAAATAAGAAAAACTTATATAAAAAATTGGCATGTGCATATGTATTCACCTCCTTTGCTATGAAGCCCCTCTAAAGCTCTGGGGCAACCAGTTATCTTCAGAAGTCACATAATTAGTGAAATGAAGTCCACCTATGTGCAATCTAAGTGTCACATGATCTGTCAGTATAAACACACCTTTTCTGAAAGGCCCCAGAGGCTGCAACACCACTAAGCAAGAGGCATCACACAATGAAGAACAAGGAGCTCTCCAAACAAGTCAGGGACAAAGTTGTTGAGAAGTACAAGTCAGGGTTGGGTTATAAAAAAATATCCAAATCTTTGATGATCCCCCGGAGCACCATCAAATCCATCATCTTCAAATGGAAACAACATGGTACCACAACAAACCTGCCAAGAGAAAGCCGGCCACCAAAACTCACAGACCGGGCAAGGAGGGCATTAATCAGAGAGGCAGCACAGAGACCAAAAGGTAACCCTAAAGGAGCTGCAGAGTTCCACAGCAGAGACTGGTGTATCTGCGCATGTGACCACAATAAGCAGTACACTCCATAGAGCTGGGCTTTATGGAAGACTAGCCAGAAAAAAGCCATTACTTAGTGTTGAAAATAAGAAGGCACGTTTTGAGTTTGCTAAAAAGCATGTGGACGACTCCCCAAATGTGTGGAGGAAGATGCTCTAGTCAGATGAGACTAAAATGTAACTTTTCAGACACCAAGGAAAATACTATGGCCCTCATTCCGAGTTGTTCGCTCGCAAGGCGATTTTAGCAGTATTGCACACGCTAAGCCGCCGCCTACTGGGAGTGAATCTTAGCTTCTTAAAATTGCGAACGAAAGATTTGCAATATTGCGATTACACATCTCGTAGCAGTTTCAGAGTAGCTTCAGACTTACTCGGCATCTGCGATCAGTTCAGTGCTTATCGTTCCTGGTTTGACGTCACAAACACACCCAGCGTTCGCCCAGACACTCCTCCGTTTCTCCAGCCACTCCCGCGTTTTTTCCGGAAACGGTAGCGTTTTTTCCCACACGCCCATAAAACGGCCTGTTTCCGCCCAGTAACACCCATTTCCTGTCAATCACACTACGATCGCCTGAGCGAAGAAAAAGCCGTGAGTAAAAATCCAAACTTCATAGCAAATTTACTTGGCGCAGTCGCAGTGCGGACATTGCGCATGCGCACTAAGCGGAAAAACGCTGCGATGCGAATAAATTTTCTGAGCGAACGACTCGGAATGACCTCCTATGTCTGGCGCAAACCCAACACATCCCATCACCCCAAGAACACCATCCCCACAGTGAAACATGGTGGTGGCAGCATCATGCTGTAGGAATGTTTTTCAGCAGCAGGGACTGGGAAACTGTTTTGAGTCAAGGGAAAGATGGATGGTGCTAAATACAGGGATATTCTTGAGCAAAACCTGTTTCAGTCTGCCTGTGATTTGAGACTGGGACGGAGGTTCACCTTCCAGCAGGACAATGACTCGAAGCATACTGCTAAAGCAACACTCGAGTGGTTTAAGGGGAAACATTTAAATGTGTTGGAATGGCCTAGGCAAAGCCCAGATCTCAATCCAATTGAGAATCTGTGGTCAGACTTGAAGATTGCTGTTCACAAGCGGAGACCATCCAACATGAAGGTGCTGCAGCAGTTTTGCCTTGAGGAATGGGCAAAAATCACAGTGGCAAGATGTGGCAAGCTCATAGAGACTTATACAAAGCAACTTGCAGCTGTAATTGCCACAAAAGGTGGCTCTATAAAGTACTGACTTTAGGGGGGTGTATAGTTATGCATACTGAAGTTTTCTGTTATTTTGTCCTATTTGTTGTTTGCTTCACAATAAAAAAAAAGACATCTTCAAAGTTGTAGGCATGTTCTGTGAATGAAATGATGCAAACCTTCAAACAATCCATTTTAATTCCAGGTTGTGAGGCAACAAAACATGAAAAATGCAAAAACATGAAAAATGCTACTTTAGCATGGCACTGTATGATTGCATTACTGAATACATAATGATCACAGTAACAATTGTCACTATATAAATACAGTAGTTGAAACTCCAGATCCCTATTGGCCACAGACATTGACAAACAGATCAATCAAAAGTTTTTGTCTTGGAACTATTTTTTTTATTTTTTATTATTTACATACTTTTAATGTACGCTTAATAAATTACAATACCACCCTTATGACCTCCATAGACTATTCTACCCAGCTAGCTCCCCTTTATACACTCCGAACTCTACAGTACAAATGTTTTAGTTCAATGCTGGCTTAACTAAATGCAAGATTTCTCTATAGACTGTAAGCTTGCGATAAGGACCCTCTTACCACATTGTTTGGTCTTGTTTAATTTAGAGACTAGCGCCCAGCCCCAGCTTCGCACAGAAGCAATTTTGAATTTATATGTACTACAACCTATATTTGCTTACCATCTTGGGTATGCGTTCAATTTGTTGGCTGTCGGGATCCCGGCAGTCAGGATGCCTACGACGGAATCCCGCCAGCTGATAATGTCACCAGCCGGAATCCTGGCAGATCAGGACTATTCCCACTCGTTGGTGTGTATTACACCCATAGAGTGGGAATAAATCCTGTGGCGAGCCACCGAGCCTGCAGCGTGGCGAGTGCAGTGAGCCCACAAAGGGACTCTTTGCAATCGCCCCACTGCCGGCATTCTGATGGGTGCCGCTATCGGGTTATGGACAGCCTGCATCCCGCCCGTTGGTAAATCATACTGATTCCATCTTGGCATAATAATAATACAATATTTACATTTTAATTAAAGAGCTCCACAAAAAGAGATGTGTTGACGCCATAACACACACATTCACTATAGGAAAGTCTTATGTAAACATGCATTGGCTGGCCATGCATGCGTCTTTGATCATATTCGCACTCAGATGACCATTTTTTATTTAACTTGATTCACTAAAATCGTCACTGCTCGGCTCCCTTTTACCATGTATTTTAATCTCCGTGCTACTGATCAGTAGCCAGCAGTCTTGGGGAAGGGGTAAAGGCAAATAGGGATGGTGGCCAAGGCAATTACTGCTAGGGAGAGGAGGCCAGAGGAACACAAGGGGAAAGGAGGTCAGATGACCAAATGGAGAGGGTGGGGGGGGGGGTCAGAGGAACACATGGGGAGGAAGAGGCCAGAGGTACACATTGGGAGGGGGGGGGTCAGAGGTATGCTTGGTGGAGGTAAGAGACAATATGGGGAGGGGAGATCATAGGCACACATGGGGAGGTAGGAGGCAGAGGCAGTCATCGGAGGGAGGTCAGAGGCACAATTGGGGAGGAATTGATCAGGGACATTCATGGGGACTGGGGGGCAGAGGTACATATAGGAAGGGGAGATGATAGATGCACATAGGGAGGTAGGAGGCAGAGGCACTCGGGGGAAGGGGGATCAGAGGCACTTATTGGAAGCGGAAAAGAGGCATGCTTGGTCAGGCAGGAGGATGAGGTATATATGGGGAGGTAGATGATAAGTGCACATGGGGAGGTAGTAGGCAGAAGCACTCATGGGGAAGGAGGGCAGAGGCACATTTAGTGAGGGAAGGGGCAGATGTACATATGGGGAGGGGAGATGATAGGTGCACATGGAGAGGTAGGAGGCAGAGGCACTCATAGGGAGGGGGGTCAGAGGCACACTTGGTGAGGCAATCGGCAGAGGTACATACTGTATGGGGAGGGGAGATGATAGGTACACATGGATAGGCAGAAGGAAGAAGCACTAATTGGGAGGGGGTCAGATGTACTCATGAGGAGGGGCTCAGAAGCACGCTTGGTGTGTCAGGGTGCAGAGGGTCATATGGGGAGGGGAGTTGATAGGTGCACATTGGGAGGTAGAAGGCAGGGACACTCATGGGGAGGGGAGTCAGAGGCACACTTGGGGAGGCAGAGGGCAGAGGCACTTATGGGAAAGACTTGTCTATATTACTGATGACTCATGGAAGCATGTGAAGGAGGAGCATTAAGGAGAAATGCAGGACATACTGTATGTGAAGGATGAGCTGTGATGAATTTCTGAAGCTATTAGCTTTCTATGAAAGAGAGGAGGGACAGGGAAGCTGATGCTGCATTATCAGCCTAAATAAACAGACATACAGATGCTTACCAGGGACTTTAGAGAGAGAGAGAGAGAGAGAGAGATGTGCAGTTGGATCCTCCAGAAATCCGAATTCACCCATAGTTTGAGGATCCAAACTATGCCAAAACCCAGTCCAGATCCCCCGAGGAGATCTGATCCGAACCAAGTCCCAGTTCAATTCTTCCCGCGGTTCGGAATATGGGTTTTAAATCTGAATTTCGGGTTTCGGATTGCAAAATTACATGATTTTAGCTGTTTTTAGTGATTTTTATCAATAATTGTCGATTTCAAAATGAACTGAAATCCGAAGGTGAACCAAAATACTTTTTTTTCCCAAAACCAAAACACGATGATGAATTACTGTAAAACCAAAACACAGGTGTCTGCGTGCATCTCTTGATTTATTACTGTTTTGTTTCTTATTGTAAAGTGCAGCATAATATACTGTCACTATATAAATAACTGTTAATAAATAAAAAATACGTTTACAAAAAGGCATCAGGCATTTTTCATTGATCTATTTTTAGGATGGGGATCACCATTTTTGGGTGGATTTAGAACAATTAAAAATGCCAATATATTAGGGTTATATATTTATATATATTTTTTAATTAAGGTAACAAACACTCATGAATATAATGTATAAGATCCATAAAGAATCAATATTACCCAAATTAATTAAAGCATAGCTGGTGTAATGATTAGCATTACTGCCTCACAGCACTGAGGTCTTGGGTTTGAGTCCTACCCTAACCCAAACTGTGTGGAGTTTGCATGGCCATGATTTCAGTAGGTGTGTACCGAGTGTGCTCAGCCCATAGTGCATAGGCACTGTGGGCAGAGAACCGGCACATCACCCCCTCGCTGCACTCATCAGTCTGCTGCTGGCTGCCCACCTGGCCACTGCCACTGGCCTGTCTCATAGGTATTATTTTGTGACCACCCCTCTTCGTGCACTGGCTCTATTTTAAATATGGGGGGGCACCAATTATCTTTCTAGTACAAGGCACCAAAAAGTCTAGTTACGGCTCTGGGAGTTTGTATATTCTCCCCGGGCTTGCATGTGTGTCGTCCGGGTAACCTGGTTTCCTCCCAAACTCCAAAAATATATTGGTACAGTAGGTTAATTGGCTCCCAACCAAAAAAAAAAAAAAAATGTACCCTAGTGTGTATGTGTATGCGTGTGTGGTAGGGAACATAGATTGTAAGGTCCACTAAGGCAGGAACTGATGTTAATGGCAAAATATTTTCTGTAAAGCTCTGCAGAATATGTGTGCGCTATATAACTAGAGATGAGCGGGTTCGGTTTCTCTGAATCCGAACCCGCACGAACTTCATGTTTTTTTTCACGGGTCCGAGCGACTCGGATCTTCCCGCCTTGCTCGGTTAACCCGAGCGCGCCCGAACGTCATCATGACGCTGTCGGATTCTCGCGAGACTCGGATTCTATATAAGGAGCCGCGCGTCGCCGCCATTTTCACACGTGCATTGAGATTGATAGGGAGAGGACGTGGCTGGCGTCCTCTCCATTTAGATTAGGAGAGAGAGAGAGAGATTGACCTGAGGCTGATACTGTAGAAGAGAGTGCAGAGTTTAGTGACTGACCACAGTGACCACCAGCAGTGCAGTTGTTTTATTTAATATATCCGTTCTCTGCCTGAAAAAAACGGTACACACAGTGACTCAGTCACATACCATATCTGTGTGCACTGCTCAGCCCAGTGTGCTGCATGCCTGCATCATCTATGTATATATTATATATCTGACTGTGCTCAGCTCACACAGCTTATAATTGTGGGGGAGACTGGGGAGCACTGCAGTGCCAGTTATAGGTTATAGCAGGAGCCAGGAGTACAAGACAGTCACATACCATATCTGTGTGCACTGCTCAGCCCAGTGTGCTGCATCATCTATGTATATATTATATATCTGACTGTGCTCAGCTCACACAGCTTATAATTGTGGGGGAGACTGGGGAGCACTGCAGTGCCAGTTATAGGTTATAGCAGGAGCCAGGAGTACATATTATATTAAAATTAAACAGTGCACACTTTTGCTGCAGGAGTGCCACTGCCAGTGTGACTGACCAGTGACCTGACCACACTGACCACCAGTATAGTTAGTAGTATACTATATTGTGATTGCCTGAAAAAGTTAAACACTCGTCGTGTGACTTCACTTGTGTGGTGTTTTTTTTTTTATTCTATAAAAAACTCATTCTGCTGACAGACAGTGTCCAGCAGGTCCGTCATTATATAATATATATACCTGTCCGGCTGCAGTAGTGATATATATATATTTTTTATATCATTATTTATCATCCAGTCGCAGCAGACACAGTACGGTAGTTCACGGCTGTAGCTACCTCTGTGTCGGCACTCGGCAGTCCATCCATAATTGTATACCACCTACCCGTGGTTTTTTTTTCTTTCTTCTTTATACATACATACTACTACATCTCTTTATCAACCAGTCTATATTAGCAGCAGACACAGTACAGTACGGTAGTTCACGGCTGTGGCTACCTCTGTGTCGGCACTCGGCAGTCCGTCCATAATTGTATACCACCTACCCGTGGTTTTTTTTTCTTTCTTCTTTATACATACATACTACGACATCTCTTTATCAACCAGTCTATATTAGCAGCAGACACAGTACAGTACGGTAGTTCACGGCTGTGGCTACCTCTGTGTCGGCACTCGGCAGTCCGTCCATAATTGTATACCACCTAACCGTGGTTTTTTTTTCTTTCTTCTTCATACATACATACTACGACATCTCTTTATCAACCAGTCTATATTAGCAGCAGACACAGTACAGTACGGTAGTTCACTAGTTCACGGCTGTGGCTACCTCTGTGTCGGCACTCGGCAGTCCGTCCATAATTGTATACCACCTAACCGTGGTTTTTTTTTCTTTCTTCTTTATACATACATACTACGACATCTCTTTATCAACCAGTCTATATTAGCAGCAGACACAGTACAGTACGGTAGTTCACGGCTGTGGCTACCTCTGTGTCGGCACTCGGCAGTCCGTCCATAATTGTATACCACCTAACCGTGTTTTTTTTTTCTTTCTTCTTCATACATACATACTACGACATCTCTTTATCAACCAGTCTATATTAGCAGCAGACACAGTACAGTACGGTAGTTCACGGCTGTGGCTACCTCTGTGTCGGCACTCGGCAGTCCGTCCATAATTGTATACCACCTACCCGTGGTTTTTTTTTCTTTCTTCTTTATACATACATACTACGACATCTCTTTATCAACCAGTCTATATTAGCAGCAGACACAGTACAGTACGGTAGTTCACGGCTGTGGCTACCTCTGTGTCGGCACTCGGCAGTCCGTCCATAATTGTATACCACCTAACCGTGTTTTTTTTTTCTTTCTTCTTCATACATACATACTACGACATCTCTTTATCAACCAGTCTATATTAGCAGCAGACACAGTACAGTACGGTAGTTCACGGCTGTGGCTACCTCTGTGTCGGCACTCGGCAGTCCATCCATAATTGTATACCACCTAACCGTGGTTTTTTTTTCTTTCTTCTTCATACATACATACTACGACATCTCTTTATCAACCAGTCTATATTAGCAGCAGACACAGTACGGTAGTTCACGGCTGTAGCTACCTCTGTGTCGGCACTCGGCAGTCCGTCCATAATTGTATACTAGTATCCATCCATCTCCATTGTTTACCTGAGGTGCCTTTTAGTTGTGCCTATTAAAATATGGAGAACAAAAATGTTGAGGTTCCAAAATTAGGGAAAGATCAAGATCTACTTCCACCTCGTGCTGAAGCTGCTGCCACTAGTCATGGCCGAGACGATGAAATGCCAGCAACGTCGTCTGCCAAGGCCGATGCCCAATGTCATAGTACAGAGCATGTCAAATCCAAAACACCAAATATCAGTAAAAAAAGGACTCCAAAACCTAAAATAAAATTGTCGGAGGAGAAGCGTAAACTTGCCAATATGCCATTTACCACACGGAGTGGCAAGGAACGGCTGAGGCCCTGGCCTATGTTCATGGCTAGTGGTTCAGCTTCACATGAGGATGGAGGCACTCAGCCTCTCGCTAGAAAAATGAAAAGACTCAAGCTGGCAAAAGCAGTAGAACCGCAAAGAACTGTGCGTTCTTCGAAATCCCAAATCCACAAGGAGAGTCCAATTGTGTCGGTTGCAATGCCTGACCTTCCCAACACTGGACGTGAAGAGCATGCGCCTTCCACCATTTGCACGCCCCCTGCAAGTGCTGGAAGGAGCACCCGCAGTCCAGTTCCTGATAGTCAGATTGAAGATGTCAGTGTTGAAGTACACCAGGATGAGGAGGATATGGGTGTTGCTGGCGCTGGGGAGGAAATTGACCAGGAGGATTCTGATGGTGAGGTGGTTTGTTTAAGTCAGGCACCCGGGGAGACACCTGTTGTCCGTGGGAGGAATATGGCCGTTGACATGCCTGGTGAAAATACCAAAAAAATCAGCTCTTCGGTGTGGAACTATTTCAACAGAAATGCGGACAACAGGTGTCAAGCCGTGTGTTCCCTTTGTCAAGCTGTAATAAGTAGGGGTAAGGACGTTAACCACCTCGGAACATCCTCCCTTATACGTCACCTGCAGCGCATTCATAATAAGTCAGTGACAAGTTCAAAAACTTTGGGTGACAGCGGAAGCAGTCCACTGACCAGTAAATCCCTTCCTCTTGTAACCAAGCTCACGCAAACCACCCCACCAACTCCCTCAGTGTCAATTTCCTCCTTCCCCAGGAATGCCAATAGTCCTGCAGGCAATGTCACTGGCAATTCTGACGAGTCCTCTCCTGCCTGGGTTTCCTCCGATGCATCCTTGCGTGTAACGCCTACTGCTGCTGGCGCTGCTGTTGTTGCTGCTGGGAGTCGATGGTCATCCCAGAGGGGAAGTCGTAAGCCCACTTGTACTACTTCCAGTAAGCAATTGACTGTTCAACAGTCCTTTGCGAGGAAGATGAAATATCACAGCAGTCATCCTGCTGCAAAGCGGATAACTGAGGCCTTGACAACTATGTTGGTGTTAGACGTGCATCCGGTATCCGCCGTTAGTTCACAGGGAACTAGACAATTTATTGAGGCAGTGTGCCCCCGTTACCAAATACCATCTAGGTTCCACTTCTCTAGGCAGGCGATACCGAGAATGTACACGGACGTCAGAAAAAGACTCACCAGTGTCCTAAAAAATGCAGTTGTACCCAATGTCCACTTAACCACGGACATGTGGACAAGTGGAGCAGGGCAGGGTCAGGACTATATGACTGTGACAGCCCACTGGGTAGATGTATGGACTCCCGCTGCAAGAACAGCAGCGGCGGCACCAGTAGCAGCATCTCGCAAACGCCAACTCTTTCCTAGGCAGGCTACGCTTTGTATCACCGGTTTCCAGAATACGCACACAGCTGAAAACCTCTTACGGCAACTGAGGAAGATCATCGCGGAATGGCTTACCCCAATTGGACTCTCCTGTGGATTTGTGGCATCGGACAACGCCAGCAATATTGTGTGTGCATTAAATATGGGCAAATTCCAGCACGTCCCATGTTTTGCACATACCTTGAATTTGGTGGTGCAGAATTATTTAAAAAATGACAGGGGCGTGCAAGAGATGCTGTCGGTGGCCAGAAAAATTGCGGGACACTTTCGGCGTACAGGCACCACGTACAGAAGACTGGAGCACCACCAAAAACTACTGAACCTGCCCTGCCATCATCTGAAGCAAGAAGTGGTAACGAGGTGGAATTCAACCCTCTATATGCTTCAGAGGTTGGAGGAGCAGCAAAAGGCCATTCAAGCCTATACAATTGAGCACGATATAGGAGGTGGAATGCACCTGTCTCAAGCGCAGTGGAGAATGATTTCAACGTTGTGCAAGGTTCTGATGCCCTTTGAACTTGCCACACGTGAAGTCAGTTCAGACACTGCCAGCCTGAGTCAGGTCATTCCCCTCATCAGGCTTTTGCAGAAGAAGCTGGAGACATTGAAGGAGGAGCTAACACGGAGCGATT
The DNA here is from genome assembly GCF_028390025.1 of Pseudophryne corroboree. Taxonomy (NCBI): domain Eukaryota; kingdom Metazoa; phylum Chordata; class Amphibia; order Anura; family Myobatrachidae; genus Pseudophryne; species Pseudophryne corroboree. Next base: position 723,104,679 of record NC_086446.1, read on the forward strand.
CCGCTAGGCATGTGGGACTTGTGGATGGAGCCCTTAATTCGCTTAACAAGGATTCACGGGTGGTCAATCTGTTGAAATCAGAGCACTACATTTTGGCCACCGTGCTCGATCCTAGATTTAAAGCCTACCTTGGATCTCTCTTTCCGGCAGACACAAGTCTGCTGGGGTTGAAAGACCTGCTGGTGAGAAAATTGTCAAGTCAAGCGGAACGCGACCTGTCAACATCTCCTCCTTCACATTCTCCCGCAACTGGGGGTGCGAGGAAAAGGCTCAGAATTCCGAGCCCACCCGCTGGCGGTGATGCAGGGCAGTCTGGAGCGACTGCTGATGCTGACATCTGGTCCGGACTGAAGGACCTGACAACGATTACGGACATGTCGTCTACTGTCACTGCATATGATTCTCTCACCATTGAAAGAATGGTGGAGGATTATATGAGTGACCGCATCCAAGTAGGCACGTCACACAGTCCATACTTATACTGGCAGGAAAAAGAGGCAATTTGGAGGCCATTGCACAAACTGGCTTTATTCTACCTAAGTTGCCCTCCCACAAGTGTGTACTCCGAAAGAGTGTTTAGTGCCGCCGCTCACCTTGTCAGCAATCGGCGTACGAGGTTACATCCAGAAAATGTGGAGAAGATGATGTTCATTAAAATGAATTATAATCAGGGCCGGATTAACAATGGGGCGGATGGAGCTGCAGCTCCAAGCCTCCCATTGAAAATAGGCCCACAGATCCCCTGCAGTGCAGCCAGCGCTGACAGGAGAAAAAAGATCCTGTCATCACCAGCATCTCACTCACCCCCACCCCTGATCGGCTGGCCAAAGTCCGACTCCCGACAACCCAGCCCAGGGATTGTCGTTGTCCAGAAGGGGCTGCTTCCCCTGTCTGTATCTGCCTGAGGCTCCGCCCCCTGTCCCGTCCGAGGCTCCGCCCCCATTCCGCCCGAAGCTCCGCCCCCGCACTCGATGTGTCACTGGCAGCACATAGGAAGCCTCTTCAGTTTGCCCTGTCTGGTGTGCGGCTGCTGCACATAGTAAATAGAACAGTAGGACAGCAGAAGAGCAAGGTAGGTGGTGGGGTGTCATAACTTCAGTACATATAATAGAGAACAGGGGGCATAAGTTAAATAATTATATTGTAATAAAAGGGGGGGCAGGAAGTTCAAGTTACGCAAATATATAAAAGGGGGGTTAGTGGGCATAAGTTAAATATAAGGAGGAACAGGGCCACAATTTTAATATAAAGGGAGTCACTCAGGAAGCACAACTTAAATATAAAAGGGCGGATATGGGTACAAAGTAAATATATATCGCGAGGCAAGTGACAATATAAATACTGTATGTAAGGGGGCATGTGGCATAAATTAATAAAATCATATCTAAATATATTATTTAAGATGAGGTAGCGACATAAGTTAAATATATAAGAGGAGGATGGGCACAAGTTAAATTTATATATTATTGGGGACAGAAGGCACAACTTAAAAATAAATGGGGAGGACTCAGGTGGCAGAACAATGGCCCTCATTCCGAGTTGTTCGCTCGCAAGGCGAATGTAGCAGAGTTACACACGCTAAGCCGCCGCCTACTGGGAGTGAATCTTAGCTTCTTAAAATTGCGACCGACGTACGCGCAATATTGCGATTACAAACGAGTTAGCAGTTTCTGAGTAGCTTCAGACTTACTCTGCCTGTGCGATCAGTTCAGTGCTTTTCGTTCCTGGCTGACGTCATAAACACACCCAGCGTTCGCCCAGGCACTCCCACCGTTTCTCCGGCCACTCCTGCGTTTTTTCCGGAAACGGTAGCGTTTCCAGCCACACGCCCCTAAAACGCCGTGCATCCGCCCAGTAACACCCATTTCCTGTCAATCACAATGCGAACGTCGGAGCGATGAAAATGCCGTGAGTAAACTTACTTTCATCATAGTAAAGTTACTTGGCGCAGTCGCAGTGCGAACATTGCGCATGCGCACTAAGAGAATTCTCACTGCGATGCGATGAAAATCTCCGAGCGAACAACTCGGAATGAGGGCCAATATTATCTAACAATGGGACAGTGGCATAAATTAACTATTACCCCTTTTCCACTAGAAGTCTTGGGTCTGACCCGGGATCTGGAACACGTTTACACTCCGGGGGCAGTGTCGTCTGGCCGGTGCTTTGAGATAACGTCATCTCCAAGCGCCTGGAAAACCAGCAGATCGAGACCCTCGGTGCATGGCCTCGGTCCCATTAGGCCACGCCCCCAATGTGATGCTGTCCACTGTCACGCTGCTCACAGCCAGCGCTGCTGTCTGCATAGCAGGACAGACAGTAGCACTGATAGCATACTCTCCCCCCCCCAACCGCCTGCGGGACACTGCAGTCAGGGAGGAATGGGCTCAACATGCTGTAAATGGGTCCTGGGTTGGATGACCCGGGTAACCCGTTTACACTATACCCTTACCCGGGTCATTCCCGAGTCCAACCCAGGTAGCTACCCGGGTTGGATTCCCGAGTCACTTGATCCGGGTTTTTTCAGAGGGAGCCGTTTCTACTACCAAAACACCCAGGTCAATGTGTGCCCCCATGCAAAAACCTGTTTTTTTTTGAGCTAGTGGAAAAGGGATATAAATAAGAGAGAACTGGAAGCTCACAATAAAAATATATGGGTGTGCAGGGGACACAAATTGAATATGTAAGAGGAGACCGGGGCTACAACTTAAAAAAAATAAAAATAAAAAAAAAATATATATATATATATATATACCGTATTTGCCGGCGTATAAGACGACTGGGCGTATAAGACGACCCCCAACATTTCCACTCAAAATATAGAGTTTGTTATATACTCGCCGTATAAGACTACCCCCTCTTCCGCACACCTTCCACACACCAAATAAAACGTAAAAGAACAAAGAAGTTTAAAACTTGCATCATATTTCTTTCTTTTTGCTGGTGCCATGATAGGGTTGATAGGGGTTTGACGGCTGGACATTTTCTATGCTGTATTGTACTGTACAATGGTGCAGTACTGTGGTTGGCTGTTGGCTGTATACAAAGCCTGATTGGATTGGTCCCTTCTCCCTGTCTGCCCTCCCTGTCTCCCTGTCACTAGCAGCAGTCTATTAATACCAAGTGACATTAATATATTATGACCGTAAGGGGCGGGCCGGAGCGACGCTGCTTCCCGAGCAGAACGGGCCGGTCACGCCGAAAAGGCTGGCACCCCTGTATCGACGCAGCCACGCTGATGGCCCGCCGCGGCCGCAGCGCATCGTGAGGCACTGCAGCGTATAAGACGACCCCCGGCGTATAAGACGACCCCCCACTTGGTGGCATGTTTTGCAGGGCTAAAAAGTCATCTTATACGCCGGCAAATACGGTACATATATATATATATATATAGGTAGTGAATGAACGGCGGCACTCAAGCAGACTTAGTCGTTATGAAGATAAAATTTCCTTTAATCGCCTACATGTTTCGGGGAAAATCACCCCGTCCTCAGGTTGTTTGAGCCCTGAGGACGGGGTGATTTTCCCCGAAACATGTAGGCGATTAAAGGAAATTTTATCTTCATAACGACTAAGTCTGCTTGAGTGCCGCCGTTCATTCACTACCTATGCTAGTCACATTGCTGACTTGGAGGGCACCGCAGCAAAGGAACTCGTTGTCGTCTCTGGGAGTGCCGGTATGACTTCTGTATATATATATATATAAATATGTAAGGGGAGGGCATGTGACATAAATAAAGTACACATTAATTAAGCATAAAAGGGAACAGGTTGCACACATTAATGAGACATTATGGGCCTGATTCAGTATCATTAGCAGAAGTGCGGAAATCGCTATTTGGCGATTTCCGCACTTCTGAGAATGCACATCGCTGTGGGCATGCGTGAGGAGTAAGATTGTGATCGTACGCAATCTAAGTCCCGGTGTGGGCGGCGTTTTGGGGTCGGCGATGTAGGGGTGCAGTGCGGACAACGGAGGTGGGTCCGGACCTTTTGTGGGGCAGGCTGTGGTTGCTGCGTAATGTTAAATGCAGCCACTGCGATCCATAACATGGTGGCCTGGAAACTGGCAAGGGGCTTCCCTTAAAATGCGATTAGCGAAAGACCCGGCATGCGGGGCGGCTTTGCCCTGTGCTGGGTGGCCCCCCGCATGCTAGAGAAAGTTTTAATTTTGCGATTTTTCGCAAGACTACAGCACAGGCTGAATCCATGCCTATATAAGGAGTGAAGGCAGGTGGCATATAAGAATTAAATACTGTATAAATATTTATTTATAGGGAAATTACACAAAAATGAAAATGGTTCATGTTATTTAACCCCAGGTATTGGCAGAGTTTTGGTGTGAGTCTAACTTAATGTAGGATGTGCTTGAGGGTGGTATTCAGTATGCCGGCTGTTGGGATCCTGGCGCTCAGTATACTGGAATCCCGACACCCGGCATATCGACAACTATTCTCCCTCTTGGGGGTCCACGACCCCCCTGAAGGGAGAATAAATAGTGTGGCGCGTGTGCCCGCAGCGTGGCGGGCCTGCAAGGGGTTCATTTGCGCCCGCCCAGCTGTCGGTATGCCGCCATTCAGGATCCCGGCGCCAGTATGCTGGCTGCCTGGATCCCGTCCGCCGGCATACCATACTACACCTGTGCTTGGTATTGCTCTCATAGAACGGAACTTGTGTCAATAATCTGAAAATGTATTATAGAGGGGTGGAGTTCTCTCATATCAAAGGTTATTTATGTATAATAAAGTTACAGATGATTCAGCTTATTCACAGCACTGAGGTTGTGGGTTTGATTTCTACAATGGTTCTGTGTGGAGTTTGTATATTCTCCCCATACTTGTGTGTATTTCCTTTGGTCGCAATGTTCATCTGTGACTGCAGGCTAGTAAGCCTGAGTTTACCCAGACTAGCAGACGCCGTGCGGCTTGCGTGGCCAAGGAAACTGCGTCTGGGACATAGCCCTTGGCCTCGCCACTCCCTCTGAATGCCCCTGCCTGTCAATCAGGCAGAGACGTTAGCATCCCTGCAAACACACCAGGCTCGGGGGTCTCCTCCCATATTTAAGTGGTGTCTGTGTCAGTAAGTTTATCTGTGTTTTTTGTGTCAGTAAGTGGTATCTGAGTAAGTATGTGTGTGTCAGTAAGGGGTATCGATCATTTAGTGGCGTCTGTCTCAGTAAATGATATCTGTGTCAATAAGTGATGTCTGTCATGTGTGTCAGTAAGGGGTATGTATGTCAGTAAGTGGTATCTGTCAGTAAGGGGTATCTGCGTTAATAAGTGTGTGCATCAGTGTGTCAGTAAGTTTGACTGTTAGTATGTTTGTCAGTAGCTGGTATCTGTGTCGGTAAGGGGTGTCTGTGTTAGTAAGTGGTATCCATAAGGGGTGTTTGTGTCAGTAAGTGTGTATGTATCAGTGCACCATGTCAGTAAGTGGAATCTGTTTTATTAAGGGGTATCTGTGTCAGTAAGTGGAGTCTGTTTTTGTAAAGGGGTGTCTGTGTCAGTAAGGGGAATCTGTTTTAGTAAGGAGTGTCTGTGTCAGTAAGTGGAATCTGTTTTAGTAAGGGGTGTCTGTGTCAGTAAGTGGAATCTGTTTTAGTAAGGTGTGTCTGTGTCAGTAAGTGGCACCTGACAGTAAGGTGCGTTTGTGTCAGTAAGTTGTATCTGTGTCAGTAAGGGGTGTCTGTCATTAGGTATGTGCCAATAAGTGATGTCTGTGTCCACAATGGGTACAGTATCTGTCAGTAAGTGGTGTCTGTATCAATAAATGTGTGTATCAGTATGTGTTTGTCAATAATGTACTGTATGTCAGTGGTGTGTGTGTGTGTGTGTGTGTGTGTCTATATCAGTGTGTTTGTGTCAGTAGGGGGTGTATGTCAGTAAGTGTTGTCTGTGTTAATAAGTGTGTCACAGGAGCCCTCAGTTCCCTGTCCACTCTGTATTGCCCCCATCTTTTCTAATCTTTCCACATCTGCTCTGTTTTGCCCCATCATTGCCCTTCATCCTTCTTTGCATGTTATATGGCGGTCACTGTGATGCTCCATGCTTGATATTGTGGTCACGGAAGTTCTGTATTATATGGTGGTCACAAACTTTTTCTTGTTATAGTTAACTATGAAGTGGTAATAGGTAAACACTAGCTATGATCTTCATGGAGATAGCCACACTCGTGGCACAGGCCACACCCCCTATTTAGACTAGTGTGTGCACCGGACATTTTTCGGGTTTTGGTTTTGGATTCGGTTCCGCGGCCGTGTTTTGGATTCGGACGCGTTTTGGCAAAACCTCACCGAAATTTTTTTGTCGGATTCGGGTGTGTTTTGGATTCGGGTGTTTTTTACAAAAAACCCTAAAAAACAGCTTAAATCATAGAATTTGGGGGTCATTTTGATCCCATTGTATTATTAACCTCAATAACCATAATTTCCACTAATTTCCAGTCTATTCTGAACACCTCACACCTCACAATATTATTTTTAGTCCTAAAATTTGCACCGAGGTCGCTAAGCTAAGCGACACAAGTGGCCGACACAAACACCTGGCCCATCTAGGAGTGGCACTACAGTGTCAGGCAGGATGGCACTTCAAAAAAATTGTCCCCAAACAGCACATGATGCAAAGAAAAAAAGAGGCGCACCAAGGTCGCTGTGTGACTAAGCTAAGCGACACAAGTGGCCGACACAAACACCTGGCCCATCTAGGAGTGGCACTGCAGTTTTCTAGCGAGAGGATGAGTGCTTCCATCCTCATGTGAATCTGAACCACTAGCCATGAACATAGGCCAGGGCCTCAGCCGTTCCTTGCCACTCCGTGTCGTAAATGGCATATTGGCAAGTTTACGCTTCTCATCAGACGCTTTAAATTTAGATTTTTGGGTCATTTTACTGAACTTTTGTTTTTTGGATTTTACATGCTCTCTACTATGACATTGGGCATCGGCCTTGGCAGACGACGTTGATGGCATTTCATTGTCTCGGCCATGACTAGTGGCAGCAGCTTCAGCACGAGGTGGAAGTGGATCTTGATCTTTCCCTATTTTAACCTCCACATTTTTGTTCTCCATTTTTTAATGTGTGGAATTATATGCCAGTATCAATAGCAATGGCCTACTACTATATATACTGCGCACAACTAAAATGCACCACAGGTATAGAATGTAGATGGATAGTATACTTAATGACGACACAGAGGTAGGTACAGCAGTGGCCTTCCGTACCGTACTGCTATATATAGTATACTGGTGGTCACTGTGTCAGCAAACTGCAAAACTAAAATGCACCACAGGTATAGAATGTAGATGGATAGTATACTTAATGACGACACAGAGGTAGGTACAGCAGTGGCCTTCCGTACCGTACTGCTATATATAGTATACTGGTGGTCACTGTGTCAGCAAACTGCAAAACTAAAATGCACCACAGGTATAGAATGTAGATGGATAGTTTACTTAATGACGACACAGATGTAGGTACAGCAGTGGCCTACTGTACCGTAATGCTATATATTGTATACTGGTGGTCACTGGTCAGCAAAACTCTGCACTGTACTCCTCCTATATAATATTAATTATACTGGTGGTCCCCAGTCCCCACAATAAAGCAGCACACTGAGCACAGATATGGAGTGTTTTTCAGGCAGACAACGTATACTGGTGGTCACTGTCAGCAAAACTCTGCACTGTACTCCTGCTATATAATACAGCTGCTCCCCAGTCCCCACAATTAAGCAGTGTGAGCACAGATATATGCAGCACACTGAGCACAGATATGGAGTGTTTTTTTCAGGCAGAGAACGGATAACTGGTGGTCACTGATCAGCAAAACTCTGCACTGTACTCCTCCTATATTATACAGCTGCTCCCCAGTCCTCCCCACAATTAAGCAATAATGCACAATCAAGTTCAACAATAACGGAGAGGACGCCAGCCACTTCCTCTCCCTAACATTTCCAATGCACAAGTGAAAATGGCGGCGACGCGCGGCTGCTTATATAGAATCTGAATCTCGCGAGAATCCGACAGCGGGATGATGACGTTCGGGCGCGCTCGGGTTAACCGAGCCATACGGGAGAATCCGAGTATGGCTCGGACCCGTGTAAAAAGGGTGAAGTTCGGGGGGGTTCGGTTTCCGAGAAACCGAACCCGCTCATCACTAATTTAGACCACACCACACTTCAAAGGTACACAATAGGCCCTTCATAAATTTCAGCTCCAGGCCCATGCGGACCTTAATCTGGCACTGAATATAATCAATTCCTCCGCGGAGACATTGACCAGCAGCAATTGCCTCCACAAAGTACACAGGGAGCTGAGATGGTGGATTCCAGTGGGGACGAATTGATAATCTGTGAGGAGGGGGATGTACACGGTGATATATCGGAGGGTGATGATGAGGTGGACATCTTGCCTCTGTAGAGCCAGTTTGTGCAAGGAGAGATTAATTGCTTCTTTTTTGGGGGGGGTCCAAACCAACCCGTCATATCAGTCACAGTCGTGTGGCAGACCCTGTCACTGAAATGATGGGTTGGTTAAAGTGTGCATGTCCTGTTTTGTTTATACAACATAAGGGTGGGTGGGAGGGCCCAAGGACAATTCCATCTTGCACCTCTTTTTTCTTTTATTTTTCTTTGCGTCATGTGCTGTTTGGGGAGGGTTTTTTGGAAGGGACATCCTGCGTGACACTGCAGTGCCACTCCTAAATGGGCCCGGTGTTTGTGTCGGCCACTAGGGTCGCTAATCTTACTCACACAGTCAGCTACCTCATTGCGCCTCTTTTTTTCTTTGCGTCATGTGCTGATTGGGGAGGGTTTTTTGGAAGGGACATCCTGCGTGACACTGCAGTGCCACTCCTAAATGGGCCCGGTGTTTGTGTCGGCCACTAGGGTCGCTAATCTTACTCACACAGTCAGCTACCTCATTGCGCCTCTTTTTTTCTTTGCGTCATGTGCTGATTGGGGAGGGTTTTTTGGAAGGGACATCCTGCGTGACACTGCAGTGCCACTCCTAAATGGGCCCGGTGTTTGTGTCGGCCACTAGGGTCGCTAATCTTACTCACACAGTCAGCTACCTCATTGCGCCTCTTTTTTTCTTTGCGTCATGTGCTGATTGGGGAGGGTTTTTTGGAAGGGACATCCTGCGTGACACTGCAGTGCCACTCCTAAATGGGCCCGGTGTTTGTGTCGGCCACTAGGGTCGCTTATCTTACTCACACAGTCAGCTACCTCATTGCGCCTCTTTTTTTCTTTGCGTCATGTGCTGATTGGGGAGGGTTTTTTGGAAGGGACATCCTGCGTGACACTGCAGTGCCACTCCTAGATGGGCCAGGTGTTTGTGTCGGCCACTAGTGTCGCTTAGCTTAGTCATCCAGCGACCTTGGTGCAAATTTTAGGACTAAAAATAATATTGTGAGGTGTGAGGTATTCAGAATAGACTGAAAATGAGTGGAAATTATGGTTTTTGAGGTTAATAATAATATGGGATCAAAATGACCCCCAAATTCTATGATTTAAGCTGTTTTTTAGTGTTTTTTAAAAAAAACACCCGAATCCAAAACACACCCGAATCCGACAAAAAAAATTCGGTGAGGTTTTGCCAAAACGCGGTCGAACCCAAAACACGGCCGCGGAACCGAACCCAAAACCAAAACACAAAACCCGAAAAATTTCAGGCGCTCATCTCTATATATAACTAGTCATAAATAAATAAATCCATTAGAAATCTGTTTTTGAGAGCAGCAATTCACAATTTCCTCCTGTACTGTACATCCCAAATGTACTGGTTCCAAACCTCTAAGCTTCAAATAACCAACATCTGAATTATGCTTTTCCTTGAAATGTCTCAGGAGAGTATGAGCGCTAAGACCATTTTTGATGTTTATTATATGTTTCTGGATTCAAAGTTTTAACTGTCTTTTGGTTTTCCCTACATAGACTAAAGTGCAACTGCACTGAAGCATGTAAACGCCATATGTCGAAATACAATTGATTAGGCTACAAGTTTCTATTCTTAGTTTATTTGAACTAACTTTAAAACCACGCATTTTTATACATAAATGCACAGACATTGCATTTATGATAAGGAAAACTTCCTTTCACACCTCTGTATTGGCCAGTTCTTCCCTCACTTAAAGCACAGTAGCCGTCCCCTTTCTGAAAAAAGGGACCAAATAAAAATGTAGATCACTATTGGGTCATTCCATGTCAGTTTAACCAGGTGTGTCCACCAAATATATCAGATTTTTATGAACATTTTTTAATTAAGAGAGGATGTCAAAACAACTATTTCTGCCAAATATCTCGACTGTCTGACAATTCATTTATTAAATATTGATTTTTCAATTTATTAAATTATTTACTAATTGCGGCTTCTTAATCCAGTTTATTTGAAGTATCACTGGTGTATGCTGATTTTTTTTGTGTGGTAGTTATGTATACCTTTGTTAAGGACCTTAAAAAAACTGGGATATTTAATGTTGATTGAACCTAGCGTTTTTAAGTCTTTTCGAAAAACATGCGTTTTTACCGTAACTCAAAATGTAAAGCAGATACAGCAATTTGGTTTGGATTTTTGGATTCGGGAGGAAGAGTTAACTTAGGGGTCCAAATTTTATGGTGATTCCTTAATAAACACCCATGATACTTCAAAGAAACTGGATAAACAAGCCGCAATTAGTAAATAATTTAATAAATTGAAAAATCAGTTTTTAATAAACAGATTGTCAGACAGTCGATATATTTGGCAGAAATAGGTGTTTTGACATCCTCTCTTAACTAAAAAAAATTGTAAAACTCTGAGATGTGTGGTGGACATTTCATTTTTGGGGATGGGGGGGGGGGATTTGATGTGGAATAACCCTATTGTGAAAAAATTAGAACAATAATAATTTAAAAACAGAAATAGCTCTAAAATGAATGCCTGCATCAGATGTTTTTTCATTATTTTCTTTTCAATGCACAATTTTTAATACATTGTCAGCTGTGCTGTTCAATGGGGTCGATTCAATTCACTGACAGTTGAATAGCGCTGGAAATTAGCTCCCAGCGCTATTCAATACAGTGCCAAGTGACACTAATTGTCGGGAATTCTTCTCTCACCCCCGTGGGAGAGAGTGGAAATCCGACAAAAGTGCTGCTGCGCGGCCGGCGCAAGGCTGATTCTGTCAGGAATCAGCATCGTGGCGGGGAGTTAAGTCAGAGAATACCTGTTCTCCCGACAAAACAACCTGTTAAGTCCGGGAGAATGGGCATTCGCTGACTTAACTTGAGCTGAATTGAATAGCGACGGGAGCTAATTCCCAGTGCTATTCAACTGTCAGTGAATTGAGTCGACCCCAATGTGCGTTCGCATATATAAATAGTTCATAACACTGTCAAAGTCAGAAAAATATCACTATGCACACTGCCATATTTGCACCTCATGCGAGCTCCCGCTGCGCGTGCAAGAGCTCTCCCGTGCGTGCGCATACTCGCCTTCGTGGGCACCCGCAGGCGCACGATATGCGGATTTACGGTAGAGTTTGTATGCGTCTAGCGGGCGACTCAATCGATATATATTTTAACCATATAATGTATTTTGTAGATCATGGTACCTTTGATAGATTCTGAAAGTTTAGTTAATGTAGCATGTTCATGGACGGAGAGATCCCTCTTTTTCTGATACAAGGGGTCAGACAAGGATTATACAGTGGTGTTTAGTATCCATCGGAAGAGTATTTAATTAGCAATATTCCGGTGTTGGTTTGGAGCAGATTAATCGCTCGTGCGAATAGTTATGGACATAAGAAGTTTATGTCCATTTACTATTATTTGCACTTACTTATCCATGCGGCGGTAAACCTAGTTTCCCACCCACCTGAGCAGTTGGAAGTAGTCACAGCCCACCTGTATGAACCAACCTATGACCTTTTGTTTTAGTGCGAAGACGAATTCCTGTGTCCAATGAACAATGAGATTGTAGGGACCATTGAATTGTATTGTGTGTGGGGCATAAATAGACAAGCCGATCACATCCAGCTCACTCTTCAACGGTTCTCATTGCTGATAATCGGGAGCTGGATGTCCAGAGGCGCATGCGATCGTTCTCCTTTGTGCGTAAGTTTTTCTCCGCAATCATATTGTCTTTCTTGTCATTGTGAGCCACATCTCTCTCTCTCTCTCTTCTCTTTCTCTCTCGTTTCTCTTATATAGTTATTGTACTGATATTGTATTTCATGTGTAGTTATCTGGTTAGGTAGTCTATGTTATATTGGTAGTGTATGACTTGTATTGTATTATTCTTTTTGAACGTTCATTCATTTCCTTAAAAGGCGTTAGACCCTTAGACCGGTATTGTGTGTTCATTATATTGCAGTGGGTAATAGGAGCGTCTCTATCGCTCAAACAGCTTTAGTGTAAACCCGCTTACTAAGTGTTGCATTCTCATCTTATCACTAAACCAAGGGTTACTGCATAATACACTGTTTTATGGTATAGTTACAAAGGTTTAACATTGTGAGCGTCTGCGCCGCTGGTGATCTCCTCGTGGTCCCGAGCGTCCGCTACGCTATAGCGAATCATTACGTTAGTCGGCAGCCAATAGCGTGCCTGCCTGTGATCTCTTGGCCGTGAGCGAACGTGATGCTTGAGCGTCTCGACTACGGCTAAGCGATTGTTACGCAACATGCGTACCCTTACGGTATTCCATACGTTAATAGCGTACAGTGTTCTTAGACCTCTTAAAGGGTTTTAAGTAAGATAAATATTTAGCTTTATCAATTGGCGGCTCGCCCGTCCTTCACATATCTGTACTAGGTAATTTCAGCAGACATTATCCATCAGCAAAGGGCGGGAGATCATAATCCTCGTAGTGCTGTCTGGATAAGCGTCTGCTTCGCTTAGTAAAGGGTGCTGAAGGAATCCGGGAACCGGAGGTAAGAACAACACGCTAGTGTCTTTTTAAAAAACTGTTTATTTCTGTCTTGCGTACGCACGCACGCATATATCTGCATTTCTTTTCATTCGTGTATTTTCATATATCACTCTTCTGTTTGCCATTCTATAATTGATAAACGTGCTAAGAGAGATTTGCCGCTATTTCATAGTTAAAGTATAAAAGTAATACATTAAGAGATAAATTGCAAAGCACACACGCAGCTCTGCTTAAGATACAAGGAGAGATTGGTGTGGTGTTCGGTAGATGATCGAGGATCATCTACATTGATAAACGTGTACATTGTGTTACTGTGGATATTTGCTTTGTGTACACGTGTCTCTAACAAAGGGTGAGACTCGCGTACGCAACTCAAAGGTCGACGCACGCAGCGTATATTACGCAACGGAGCGTCCGGGTACGCCCACGTAACTCAAATCACACGCTAGTGTTATTGTAACAGGCGAAAAGGTGGCAACGCGATAAATAGCGCAAATCTATTTTAGTGTCCGAAATTTAGACTAACAGATCCTTCTCCAAATTTACAACACATCTGGTCTAAAGGAAAGAAAATTTCTGCGCAGAAATAGAAATAGAAATAGAAACAAAAGTGTACATGTGGTGAGTGAGTGTTTGCATATATAAGTTTATACAATTTTTGAGGTTGGAACCACAGGAAGTTGAGTTCTCGCAGGGTACATACATGTAAGTGACGTGCAGGGTGGCAAGGGAGGCATCCTTTGTTAAACATAAAATCTGAGCATTAGAGTACAGCAGACCAGGAGGTCTATTGTAGCACAGACCAGGAGGTCCGGAATTGACCAGGAGGTCCAGGTACAGCAGACTAGGAAGTCCGCTATAAATAGAGAAAAGAGCACAACCCAGGGGGTTGGTGCAGAACCCATATAGGCCAATAAAGCTCATGCTGAAGGAATTCGCAGCCGCAATTTTCGATTCCACTGGTCGCTCCGCACATAAGATTAGTTGCTTATGTGCTGAACGATTGTACCGCACGTAATTGTGTGCATTAGTAAATCTGACCAGTACCATTGGTGTACGAAACGGGTCACAAACACTATTTGTACATTCTGACGTGATTTGTGTAATTTTTTATTTTCTGAAGGGAAGTTCGCTGGTCACTCAGGAATTATCCAACAACCAACAGTTACTGGAAAGGGTCAATGCTCTGCGGAACACACTCACATGTTCCAGTAAACGAAGGTTCATAGGGGCCCTGGGTCGAGTACGCCAGCACTAGGGCAGTGTGTAGGTCGTATTGGTCGGCGTGGGCGAGTGAGTGGGGTACTCGGTAAACCGCCACCGTCAGCCTATCGTGAACGTTTTGGTTTTTGTAAGGGTTCGCTGAAGACCCTGATTGAAGGTCAGAGGTGGTGAAAGCAACACCTGCAAATCATGGGGGCCAATTGTTCAGGTAGGGGGCGATCAACCTCGGTTCGGGTTGATTCAGTAAACCGACCAATCGGGTCGGCAAGGTACGTAATGTGTGAAAAATACGGTTCACACACAGAGGTTTTATGTGATGAATGGGAGAGAATGACTGTGCATGACGGGGAGAAGTTCCCAAGAGTAGGCAGCTTTAGCCCAGAAGTGTTACAAAATTTAAGGAGGAGGATATGTCTCATTAAATCAACAAAGAGACGAATCAAACATTATGATTATTTGCAGTTATGGCAACAGGAGGGTGAAATACAGAGAGGATTGGCTCAGGCGGCGGGATCTAATCCTATCAGGAAACTGGTAGCCACGGCCCCGCCGCCACCATACATATCAGGAGAGAAATTGGTTGCGGAGAATGACGCATTAGGGTGTAACAAACAAACACTTAGCAACTGTGTAAATGTTAATAAGTTAACCAATGCAAGTATTAACCCGTGCAAGTTGTACCCTGTTTTGAACTTTCCCCAGGAGTGTGATCAAGAGGACGAATCGGCAACCATATCGGCGCTCTCTCTAGCAGCCACCATATCAGAAACAACAGTAGGCACGGCCCAACCCATAAGATTAGTAACAAAGCCCCCTAGCGGAGGGACAGGTGAGGTCGTATCAACGGGTAAGTACGGCACCATACACTATGCTGAAACCATTTCACCACAGGCTGTAGAATCTACACAGAATGATGTTATTAAACTTGCTCCCGTGAGGGTAATAGCAGTTCCAAATGGGAAAACGGACACTACAGGAGTCACTCCTATCAGGAACATTGCCATGTACAGCCCGTTTTCCCGAATGGAATTAAGAACCATAGTGTCTGAGTTCCCTGATCCTAGAAAAGATCTAGTTGCTAGTCAGAAATACATCAGAGACCTAGGGAACACTTTAGAGCCTAATAACAAAGACTGGCAGGTATTGCTGAGGGCTTGTTTACCCTCCAATGTCGACTCGGCTCAATTTTTAGCTGACTGTGGATTGGATCAGGATGTACCTCTTACAGATGTGTACAACAAAGACAATGTAAAAAGGATAAGTTTACAGTTAAAGGAGTATTTTCCAGCTGTAGTTAAATGGAACAAGATTTTCTCCATTAAACAAAAAGAGTCAGAAACAGCTGCAGAGTATTTTCACAGGGCATTACTAGATATGGCAAAATACACAGGCATAGAGGATATTAAAACAAACATAAACCATCGAGAAGTAGCAGTATCTGTACTAATGGATGGTTTAAAAGAGGCATTAAAGACAAGGGTACAGACCACGCAACCATGTTGGCGAGGTCTGTCGGTGGCTACTTTGAGAGAGGCAGCTGTGGATCACGATCGGAATATCACCAGACACAGGGAATTACAAGGTGATAAGTTAATGGCCGTAAGTATACAGGCCCTGACCACAAGGCAGCCTTTGTATAGATCACCAAACCCTGTGGGTAAGTCAAATGTGGTAACCTGTTATTACTGTCATAGAGAGGGACACTTTGCACGAGACTGTAAATCGAGAAACATACAAAAGCCTTATCAACCCCCTAGACAACGACACGACACACGACATTGGGAGCAGGGTCCGCAGAAACGGAGTTATGAGCCACATGCAGGGGAAACAAAAAGATACCCCCCGAACAGAGACTGGCAAGCCTCTGGTAGTTCCCATTTAACCCCTTCACAAGTAGTTGCTGCCAGCTGGATTCAGGGAGGTCACCATACCCAATAGGGGTGTGGCCATACCTGTAATCTGCAGCCAGTAAAATTGATTGCAAGTCTTGGTAATGAACCCGAAATTGCAATTAATGTAGCTGGTAAATCATTAAACTTTCTTGTAGATACGGGGGCGGCCAAATCAGTGATAAATTCGACAGTGGGCATGAGAACCACTGGTAAGACAGTTCAAGCCATAGGAGTAACGGGAGTAGTCCAGCATTACCCTGTTAGCAAACCAGCCGAGATTACAGTAGGGCCTTTACATACCAAGCATTCCTTTTTGCTGGCTGCATCGGCACCGACTAATCTCCTGGGAAGAGACTTATTGTGTAAAATGGGGTGCGTCATTTATTGTACTCCTGAAGGTGTATTCTTGGACATACCTGAGAATCACGCTCAGGAAGTGCGAGACATGTTAGACTCCCCATCAAAATTAATGTCACATACCATTATGACAAATAGGACTCCATCCCAAGTAGAAGAAATGACATCCCAGATACCAGAGTCACTGTGGACTAAAGACGGACAAGACACTGGATTGATGGCAAACGTAGCTCCAGTAGTTGTGCAAGTAAAAGATGGTAGGATAGCTCCAAAAATCCCACAATACCCTCTGAAGCCAGAGGTGGAGTTAGGAGTATACCCAGTAATAGAGCGCTTGCTACAACAGGGCATTCTGGTAAGAACGTCCAGCACTGCCAATAGTCCCATCTTCCCTGTGAAAAAGAGTGGGGGGAGGGGTTACAGGCTAGTGCAGGATCTAAGGGGGATTAACAAAATAGTTGAGAGTCAGTTCCCCGTAGTGCCAAATCCAGCTGTCATCCTTATGCAAATCCCTCCCACTGCGAAATTTTTCACTGTTATTGACCTCTGCTCCGCTTTCTTTTCGGTACCTCTGCACCCTGACAGCCAATATTTGTTTGCATTCACATACAGAGGAGTCCAATACACATGGACTCGATTACCACAAGGTTTCATAGACAGTCCAAGTATATTTTCCCAGGCTTTGCATGATTGTTTACAGTCTTTCCAACCAGAGAGTGGATCAGTATTAATACAGTACGTGGATGATCTACTACTATGTTCTGATTCATTGGAAGCATCCCTGAAGGATACGAAACAGCTCCTGTTTCATCTTTCAGACACAGGACAGAAGGTTTCCAAAGACAAGTTGCAATTATGCCAAACTAAAGTAAAGTATTTGGGACACTGTCTAACACAAGGACTGAGACACCTGACCGCTGATAGAATTCAAGCAATTAGAGACATGACTCTGCCACAAACCCAGCAACAGATCAGAACATTTTTAGGAATGTGTGGGTATTGCCGTAACTGGATCCCAGGATTTTCCATTCTAGCATTACCTTTGCAGGAGATGGTTTCCTCAAACAAGCCTGATCGGATTTCGCATACAGACGAGTCCGAGATGGCATTTGAGAGACTTAAACAGTGCCTAACGCAGGCACCAGCATTAGGTATACCAGACTATGGGAAACCCTTTGAGCTGTACGGAACAGAAAGTGCTGGTTGCGCGGCAGGCGTCCTAACCCAAAAGCACGGTGATGCCAGCAGGCCAGTAGCATACTACAGCGCTCAGCTAGATACGGTAGCGCGATCCCTCCCCACATGCTTGCGAAGCGTTGCTGCGATAGCATTGCTAGTAACGAAAAGCGAAGATGTAGTGCTAGGTCACAACCTCACAATTCATACACCACATGCAGTGTCAGCCTTGCTAAATTCTGCCCAAACCAGGCACGTCTCATCAGCGCGGTTTACAAGATGGGAATTGGCACTAATGGCCCCCGTAAACATCACCATAAGGAGATGCAGTGCATTAAATCCTGCAACATATCTCCCAGGTGTGCCTGGACAGGCACAAAGGGTGGAGGATGAGAGTGGTGGGGAAGGAGGATTTAATACAAAGGAGGACACACATGATTGTATGGAATATTTGTCCCAAAATTTTACCGCAAGGCCTGACATCAGTGACAACCCATTGGAAGATGTAGATCTAACTTTCTACACGGACGGTAGTTGTCACAGACAGTCAGACTCGGGAGACTTGTGTACTGGATACGCAGTCGTAGATGACCAAGGCACCATAGAAGCAGAACTGCTAGGCCCACCTCACTCAGCCCAGGTTGCTGAACTGGTCGCCCTAACCAGAGCATGTGAATTGGCTAAGGGCAAATCAGCCAATATCTACACTGACTCTAGATACGCATTCGGGGTAGTCCATGATTTCGGAGCCCTATGGCGCCTCAGAAATTTCATGACAGCAGCTGGTACACCGGTAGCGCATGCAGCTCACATAAAAAGGCTTCTAACAGCGATACAGGAACCCGACAGAGTGGCTGTTATCAAGTGTAAAGCACACACATATAGCCAGGACCCAGTATCACTTGGTAACAGCCGAGCAGATGAAGCTGCTAAGTTAGCAGCTGGTACCCCCAGACAGACAGACACCACACAACTGATGGTATTCAATACCATCAACACACAGAAGTTGTGTGAAATGCAAAATTTGTGTTCCACACAGGAAAAGGCAGTCTGGAAGGCAAAGGGATATGGCCAGGAGCCCTCAGGACTCTGGACGGATGGACAAGGTAAACCAGTGGCCCCCAGAGCCTATCTTCCATGTCTAGCTGAGGCAGCACACGGGCTGACTCATCTGGGCAAGGAGGGAATGTGTAAGTTGGTAAGAGCATATTGGTGCGCCCCAGGATTTTCATCTCATGCAGGTAAGAGAGCAATGTCATGCCTTACCTGTTTGAGAAAGAATATCGGAAAGGCAATACCAACAGAACCATCTCATATCCCTCCTACAGGCGGACCTTTTCAGGTAATACAGATTGACTTTATCCAATTACCCCCTTGTCGAAATTTGAAATATGTACTTGTTTGTAAAGATGTGTTCTCAAATTGGGTCGAAGCATTTCCGGCGGCCACAAATACCGCTATGTTTACTGCTAAGAAAATTGTGCAGGAATTTGTATGCAGATATGGTATCCCTAGAATAATTGAAAGTGATAGGGGTACCCATTTTACAGGTGATGTCTTTCAAGGAATGTGTAAGTTGATGGGAATTGATAGCAAGCTGCACACTCCATACCGTCCACAGGCGAGTGCGAAGGTGGAAAGAGTGAACAGCACTATTAAAAATAAACTGAGCAAAGTTATGGCAGAGACAGGATTGACATGGCCAGAAGCTTTACCCATAGTACTGTACAGCATCAGAACCACTCCCAGGTCCCCTCTTAATCTGTCTCCCTTTGAAATCTTGTTTGGTCGACAACCGCATGTTATGATTAACCCTCAGGATGATTTGAAGTGTAACAATGAAGTGACTGTAAAATACTTGATCAACATGAGTAAACAGCTAAGGAATCAAAATGATAATTTGAAGTTGGTGATTCCTGATTTACCAGATAGTAATTGTCATGACATTGAACCTGTGGATTATGTAATGATACGGAATTTTCTACGCTCAGGTTGCCTTATTGACAGATGGGAAGGACCATACCAAGTCTTATTGACTAGCACTACAGCATTGAAGGTTGCCGAGAGAGAGACTTGGGTTCATTCGTCCCATTGTAAGAAGGTAGCTGATCCAGAGAAGTCCCGTGATAAGGAACAGACGGTAGAGGAAGTCGTATCACTGGAGTGTCTGTTCCAGGAGGACTGAGGCGGCACCTGAGCATTGAAAATCACAAGATCAAAAGCAGTTGTCGATCCCCTGTTTACCTTTTATTGTTTTTCTCCACTTCCCATCCCCTCTCCCTCAAATTATTTTTCCCCCTTCTCATTCGTCTTCGTTTCCTCCTAAGATGGACTTGCCTCAAGAGACTGTGATCCGGATTTTCCTGTTGACCATGATGTTGACCAGAGCAGTCTGTTCCGGCGAGAGTACCATGGAGGTCGAGAGAGGTTCTGGAATGGGTTCTGATGACAGAGATGGAGGCGTAGTTTTCCGAGAACAACATAATCAACAAGCAAAGGCGAGTATCAGAAAACGATCCGATAACCTAGACCAGAGAAGGAATTGTGAAGGATTGTTAGCTGAAGAAAACTATCTGTAGGCGCTGTGACAATGTAGTTGAGGATGGATGCATCAAGAAATGTCAGTCTAGTTTTAATATCCACATGGACCGGCATCCATTGAGTGACTATCACTCCTTAGTGGGTAATGTGTTAAATCAGACAGATTGTTGGGTATGCTCTCAAGTACCTCAAGGCCATAGTAAATCAGGCTTAGTACCATTTCCTTTAACGATAGGGGAGGTACTTGAGCTAAGTGGTGGGAGGCCGGTGGACAGGAGGTTTAATATCTCCAGTCCTCCTAGTTTGAAGCTCCACCAATATCATGTGGATAGATCCCTAATATGTTTTAACATTTCCAACCCCCGAAAGCCGGGAAATTGGGAAGTGTCATGGAGTAACCAAACCATGACCTTTTCATATAGAGCAGATAGAATGCCAACAGATACAGAGCTTATACGCCACATAGCCAGTAGAGGAAAATCTTTCCGATATAGGTATACCCTAGGAAGTAGGATTACGAGAGTTGGAGAGGTATCACCAGGATACTGTGCACATATCGTACAAGCTGATACGTGTACTAGACAGATGGGAGAATTAGGGTTAGGAGATTTCACATGGAAGATGTGTAATATGGTTATGTCCTACTCCATCCCATATGTTCTCCCCGATGATGCATATTTCATTTGCGGGAGGAAGGCGTATAAGTGGCTTGCCCCAAACTCTGAAGGATTGTGTTATATTGGAAAAGTACTGCCTGAAGTAATGACTGTATCACATGCCAAAATGAAAGATATACACCGTGTTGCCCAAGCTCCTTATACTCACACTCATTACGAGCACGTAGTTAAACGGCACCTGATAGAAAGAACAGAGCATCCGGCCTCTGACCTGATCCATGAATCCACCGGGATTCAGTTTCTACTTGCGTTAGACATCACTCGCACCGCCAGAGGAGTGTTGAATTATAAATACATATCTGCGCTCGCAAATTTGTTAGACAATATCACAGAAATGTATGACGACACTTTTAGGTATACTGGAAGAGAGCTTCAAGCTTATAAAACAGAACTGGTTCAGCATAGAATGATTCTCAATTATCTCACGGCAGTGACAGGTGGATATTGTGTCACACTGGCAACGCAGTACGGCGTGAAATGCTGCACATATATTACGAATAGTACCGAGGACCCGGTCGAGGTCATAGACAAAAAAATGGACGATAATCTCCAATTAAAGTGGGAATTTCGCAGGAGACACAATCTCACCCTTGCTGCTGTGGGTAATGAGCTGACTGGTTGGGTGTCATGGTTGAACCCGCGAAATTGGTTCTCTGGTTTAGGAGAATGGGCTCAAGGAGTCATAATGTATGTAGGGAAGTTTCTCCTATGTATCTTAGGTGTTGTCATAACGATTGGCTTGATATTTAGATGCGGTCAGGCTTTAATGAAGTGCAAACGAAGTACTAGGGTGATGAGTTTAAGGAGTGAGGAAATTATAATTCCAATGGATTTGATTTATGACCCAACGGTAGAGACAATGATGTGATGAAAATGTGATTATACGGTCCGTTTCTTTCACCTGTTTTTCCGTTTTCTCCAAGGTAAAAAGACCCACTTGGACGAGGAATTTGACGAGCCTGTATACAGACAACTGATGGATTAAAGAAGAAGTTTTGACAACCTTATACACAGATATTTGATGAACTATGCCATAGACCCCCAGTTTCCCTAGAAATTTTAAAATTACGCTAGCCCAACACTTTTGTAAGTCTATGGACATTGACAAAGCTTTTGCACACACCTATTGGCAAAAGCCCAAAGAAGACTGCATTCAACAGACACCGAACAAGACTTCAACCGACAAATGTTCATTAACCTGACATAGAATACCACTGCATTTACCATAATTGTGTCTTATCTTCATCTCTACAACCTTCAGGTAATGACACACATAGTCGATAGGGAATACAGGCACAGATATCAGCAATCACATATTCCCCCATTCATGTATCATCAACTAAAATGTGCTTCCCCATTTTGTTACAACCACAGCCGAAAAGAGCTCGGTAAAGTTTGACAGCCCATCCACAGACCCGTACCACGGGATAAGAAGGAATTCAAATGTATACTTCGCAATACCTCGAAGCTTGATTTAAAACACGTACGGCACGATGATACATGACCCCCCAAACATGGATTCATACACACATGCTTATGCTATCTCACTAGGTCATACCCTTTTTCCTACCTTCTCCTCTCCTCCCCTACCCAATCATAGAAATGTATTTACACTTGACATATATTTTTCTCGTTTTGAAATGTTTTAGGAAGTGGCAGTTATTGTTGACTGCCAAAGGGTGGACTGTCAAAGTCAGAAAATATCACTATGCACACTGCCATATTTGCACCTCATGCAAACTCCCGCTGCGCGTGCAAGAGCTCTCCCGTGCGTGCGCGTACTCGCCTTCGCGGGCACCCGCAGGCGCACGATATATGCGGATTTACGGTAGAGTTTGTATGCGTCTAGCTGGCGACTCAATCGATATATATTTTAACCATATAATGTATTTTGTAGATCATGGTCCCTTTGATAGATTCTGAAAGTTTAGTTAATGTAGCATGTTCATGGACGGAGAGATCCCTCTTTTTCTGATACAAGGGGTCAGACAAGGATTATACAGTGGTGTTTAGTATCCATCGGAAGAGTATTTAATTAGCAATATTCCGGTGTTGGTTTGGAGCAGATTAATCGCTCGTGCGAATAGTTATGGACATAAGAAGTTTATGTCCATTTACTATTATTTGCACTTACTTATCCATGCGGCGGGAAACCTAATTTCCCACCCACCTGAGCAGTTGGAAGTAGTCACAGCCCACCTGTATGAACCAACCTATGACCTTTTGTTTTAGTGCGAAGACGAATTCCTGTGTCCAATGAACAATGAGATTGTAGGGACCATTGAATTGTATTGTGTGTGGGGCATAAATAGACAAGCCGATCACATCCAGCTCACTCTTCAACGGTTCTCATTGCTGATAATCGGGAGCTGGATGTCCAGAAGCGCATGCGATCGTTCCCCTTTGTGCGTAAGTTTTTCTCCGCAATCATATTGTCTTTCTTGTCATTGTGAGCCACATCTCTCTCTCTTCTCTTTCTCTCTCGTTTCTCTTATATAGTTATTGTACTGATATTGTATTTCATGTGTAGTTATCTGGTTAGGTAGTCTATGTTATATTGGTAGTGTATGACTTGTATTGTATTATTCTTTTTGAACGTTCATTCATTTCCTTAAAAGGTGTTAGACCCTTTAGACCGGTATTGTGTGTTCATTATATTGCAGTGGGTAATAGGAGCGTCTCTATCGCTCAAACAGCTTTAGTGTAAACCCGCTTACTAAGTGTTGCATTCTCATCTTATCACTACACCAAGGGTTACTGCATAATACACTGTTTTATGGTATAGTTACAAAGGTTTAACATTGTGAGCGTCTGCGCCGCTGGTGATCTCCTCGTGGTCCCGAGCGTCCGCTACGCTATAGCGAATCATTACGTTAGTCGGCAGCCAATAGCGTGCCTGCCTGTGATCTCTTGGCCGTGAGCGAACGTGATGCTTGAGCGTCTCGACTACGGCTAAGCGATTGTTACGCAACGTGCGTACCCTTACGGTATTCCATACGTTAATAGCGTACAGTGTTCTTAGACCTCTTAAAGGGTTTTAAGTAAGATAAATATTTAGATTTATCAACACTAAGGGGTAAATTTACTAAGCTCCATATTTGCCCAAGTTGGCAAACACAGGTGTATTTTCAAACCCAGAAACTTACTAAACATCAAACACGGCAGTGTTTGGTCAAATAGACATACAAAACACAGGTGAATCTGAATATTCTAACCTATCTGCAGTGTCCGTGTACTGTGTTTATTGTAATATTTGTTTTACTGGTGGGACTACAGGTACCAACGGGATCTATAATGCCCCACATGCTGGTTCTTGTAGTTCTCCAAGTATCAGCATGTGGGGAGGCTTGCTGGGACCTGTAGTTTTACTAGTAAAACACAATATTTAATTATTTTACACTGAATATATGAGCTCGGAATCCACAGCCCACGGGGATAGCTCCAGGCTTCAGCTCTGACCTTTGGGTGCCCTGAAGAAGGGGACCTCTTTATTGGGGAGTTTCCACTCCCCCAGGGAATCCCAGCCAGGGCTTACTAGTTGGGGGAGTAACGCTATGGCCGCAGGGACCAGTGTAGACATGTTCCCCAGCTGTGGCATTATCTCTTTGGCTAGTGAAGGCCAGTGCTGGTTTTAAAAATATGGGGGACCCCTATGTCCTTTATCCCCATAGTTTTGAAACCAGGATTGGTCCAAGAGCCCAGTGCTTGTTCATTAAATACAGGGGGGCCTCAGTCAATTTTTACCCTGTATTTTTAGAACCAGGACCGCCTCAAAGAGCCTTTGGCTGGTTATGGTTAGGAGGGGAGACCCCATGCAATAAATGTTTTCTGTTTTTATGCATTTTTTTTAGTTTCACACAGAGAAGCCTGCATGGATCTCACTAATCCATGCAGGTTTCATGTTTGTGCGTGTTTGACTGCCATCAAACCTAGCTGCCAAACACAATTGCATACACCATCAGAAAACATGACTCCAGCAAACACGGGACTTAGTAAATTACTGGGATTTCATTTTCAAAATACATCCATATACGATCGTAACCACCTGAATTCAATCTCACCTACAACATGAATCTTAGTAAGTTTACCACTAAGTGTTTGAAAATGAACAGCTAAACAACACCAGTAAACAGCTATTTGAACAGTTAACTTTAACAATTGCAAATTCATTATTCTCCATGTCTAAATAACTACTTTTTTTCAAACACACCATGTATCACATATTGCTTTTCTTCATAGCACTCCATGGTATTTTCTTCATAGCAATTACATCCTTCATTCTTCCTGCAAGTCAGCTCTCTGTATACATTGCCTACTCAATTATCCACTCCCCTCACTGTGGAATGAGATTTGAATCTGAAGCTTGATACACACTATAAGATTATCTGTCCAATCTTTCTGGTTGGAGTGAAAATTAACACTCGTGAGCTTTCTACTTATCTTTATACATTGACAATAACATCCACAACCTGACACCATAAAAAAATCACAAACCTTCTACAAGTATATTTATCTCTCTCTCTCTTCTGCTTCTGTTAGCAGGTGACATTTCACCAAACCCGGGATCCAACCACTTGCTCCACTCACATTCACCTGATTTGCAGTAATATATAATTCCAGCCAACATCATAAACATCACATGTCTCCCATCACCCTCCAAATAACTAAAATGTACCTTATGAAATGCATGCTTTGTTTGTAACAAATTAACATCCATCCATGACTCATATCTAGAAATGTAAACCTGCTGGCTATAACAGAAACATGGCTCACACAATTAGACTCAGCCTCCCCTGCATCACTGTCACATGGTGGTCCCCACTACACACAAACCTCCAGACCTGGTAACATTAAAGGAGGTGGGGTTGGAATATTACTATTCTAATCTTTCACATTCACAGTTCTACCAAAGGATCCATTAATCACATTCACATAATTTGAAGTATAGTCTACCAGGATTTAAACTCATTTTCTCTGCATGTTGCAGCTATCTATCACTCACCTAGGCAACCCAAACAATTTCTGAAAGATTTTCTGCCGGGCTCCCTCACTTACTATCCTCTGACATCACCATCATTAAGGGTGATTTTAAAATAATTCTAACCTGAGGAGGTTGGCCTCTCATAATGGACTGACTCCTTTACTCATCAGGAGGGCTACTGCCTTGATCTTGTATTCATTAGACTATGCTCAGTTTCTTAATTCATTAACACTCCTTTCCATCTCTCAGATCACAACCTTATCACCTGCATGCTCTCCTCCATTACTTCAAACTCAATGTCACTGAAGTCCTCCAGTCCTCCTCAAACCCGCAGAAAATATTAACACAATTAATTTTTAAGAATTTTCTACCTCCCTGCAACAACTGCTCTCACCTATTTCTGCATTCACTTCTGAGATGGCTGTATCACACCTGAAACAAACTCTAGAAATAGCCCTTGATGACGTGGCACCAGTTACCCATCACACTCCACGTAGTCTTAGATGTCAACCATGGCTCTCTAAATTAACAAGGCACCTACAAAAACTCATATAATGTTGAATGTCAATGGCGTAAATCTCGTACAGCTTATAGACTTTACCATTTAACTACATGTCAACAAATAATATATCACTCGCACATGTTCCTAAAAACCAAAAAGGGATAGTGCAGGAAAAAGCCAATAAACATACAGTATGTTCTTGGGAAACAGAAATTGATTAATTATTTAAAAACAATGGAAAATAAGATTATATCAATCCACCTTACTTCTCATTGAGCTAGAGACCGATTTATTTTTCCTCCCCTCTTTAATAGTAACACATAATCAATGATATTATATCTGAGTATAGCAAGATTATGAGATCTCTAAAATGGCATGCCACATCAAATGCCTATCTATCTAGGTGCAGTCTAACCATGAAGCACCATTCTTTCGTTAAACTGCCATGTAGTCTTGTCTACATTAGGACCTCACATGGACACCTAATGTACAGTAGTAAACAATGAATTTACTGGAGCATGTAAGTGGGTATATAACTTTGTACAATAACCCATGAAGACCAAGATGCCTGGTTCGAGTGAGCCACGCCGTGCTGTGTAGCATAGCAACTTTATTTTTTAAATTTGCATCTTTTTCACACCACAGGCACAGTGAAAAAATGGGACCCGGACTGAAAGTCGACAGTAACTAGGTCGACAATGTCTAGGTCGACCACTATTGGTCGACAGTAACTAGTTCGACAGGGTGTCTAGGTCGACAGGGTCTTTAGGTCGACATGTTCTAGGTCGACAGGTCAAAAGGTCGACATGAGTTTTTCACAATTTTTTTCTTTTTTTGAACCTTTTCATACTTAACGATCCACGTGGACTACGATTGGAACGGTAATCTGTGCCGAGCGAAGCGGTAGCGGAGCGAAGGCACCATGCCCGAAGCATGGTGAGTGAAGCGAGCCATGCGAGGGGACGCGGTGCACTAATTGGGGTTCCCGGTCACTCTACAAAGAAAACGACACCAAAATAACATTAAAAACTCATGTCGACCTTTTGACCTGTCGACCTAGAACATGTCGACCTAAAGACCCTGTCGACCTAGACACCCTGTCGACCTAGTTACTGTCGACCAATAGTGGTCGACCTAGACATTGTCGACCTAGTTACTGTCGACTTTCAATACCACACCCTGAAAAAACAGTTAATCTGTATCAGAGACCTTGGGCTGCGACTTTAACTACACAGGAAATATTTCTAAGTATGTACAAAGTTGCAGATAAAGCACAATGGAGCTTGGCTTAAAAAAACCAAGCCGTGGTCACTGCATTGTAACACTTCGTATACAGGCCCTCATTCCGAGTTGTTCGCTCGGTATTTTTCATCGCATCGCAGTGAGAATTCTCTTAGTGCGCATGCGTAATGTTCGCACTGCGCATGCGTCAAGTAACTTTACTAAGAAGAAAGTAATTTTACTCACGGCTTTTTCGTCGCTCCGGAGAACGCATTGTGATTGACAGGAAATGGGTGTTACTGGGCGGATGTACGGCGTTTTAGGGGCGTGTGGCTGGAAACGCTACCGTTTCCGGAAAAAACGCAGGCGTGTCTGGAGAAACGGTGGGAGTGCTTGGGCGAACGCTGGGTGTGTTTATGACGTCAGCCGGGACCGAAAAGCACTGAATTGATCGCACAGGCAGAGTAAGTCTGGAGTTACTCAGAAACTGCTAACTCGGTTTTGATCGCAATATTGCGAATACATCGGTCGCACATTTAAGATGTTTAGATTCACTCCCAGTAGGCGGCGGCTTAGCGTGTGTAACTCTGCTATAATCGCCTTGCGAGCGAACAACTCGGAATGAGGGCCACAGTTTCTGTCTCGTTAGCAAACATGTAAAAGTGTGCCATATCAAATTAATCAGGGAAAGCTCGTGAAGTGGTTTTGATACATTGAATTGCAACTAATATGCACAGATGAGCAAAAAAAGACGTAAAAAGACACTAGGTGCAAGCCAAAATACATACCCCCTCCAATGTCGGAATATTCAATGTCAGGATGTCACTGTCGCTCATGTGACCGCCGGCATCCTGACCGCTGGGATGCCATACCGAACCCTTTTTTAAGAGCTGTACGCTCATTGTCAGAATTGACAAGAGGCCATAAACTTTTAGCTGTTTTAAAAATGGCTAACTATTAGTAGATAAACTATTGACTCAGATAACTCTGTATACAAAGCACAAGGGAGCTTGGTGTGAAAAAAAATCTGCAGCTATATAGTAGCACTTCGTATGTAGATGTCGTACACAGATATACAAGTGTTGCACATAAATCAGTGCAGTCTCGTGAAGCGGTTTTGTTAAAACATATATATGCAATTTCTAAGTGTGGATTGTGAGTTATTGCAATTATGCCAACCCACCGTTTTAGAATGTTGCTGTAAGTGCTTGTAATCATATGTTGTTTGTGAGGGAAAAGTCTGTTCAACAACTCAGCTTAGTGGGGATAAATAAAATATTAAACTATCATATGTGAAGAAGTTGAATCCATCAACTTAATTACATACCCAGCGTGTGAAATCTTGAATGTGGTTAGTTGGTACGGTATACAATCTGAATATGAGGTAAATGCAAGGGTTTAATGTATTCTAAGATATACAGTAGGTGTAAAATATATTTCTCATACGTCCTAGAGGATGCTGGGGACTCCAAAAGGACCATGGGGTATAGACGGGATCCGCAGGAGACATGGGCACTTTAAGACTTTAAATGGGCGTGAACTGGCTCCTCCCTCTATACCCCTCCTCCAGATCTCAGTTAGATTCTGTGCCCAGAGAGACTGGACACACACCAGGGGAGCTCTCCTGAGTTTCTCTGAAAAAAGACTTTTTTTAGCTTTATTGTTTTCAGGGAGCACTGCTGGCAACAGGCTCCCTGCGGCGTGGGACTGAGGGGAGAGAAGCAGGCCTACTTCTGTAAGTTAAAGGCTCTGCTTCTTAGGCTACTGGACACCATTAGCTCCAGAGGGTCTGATCACTTGATATAGCCTAGCTGCTCGTTCCCGGAGCCGCGCCGTTGTCCCCCTCATAGAGCCAGAAGAAAGAAGCCGGGTGAGTAACCGAAGCAAAGAAGACTTCATTAGAGATGGCAGAAGACTTCAGTCTTGGAGGTACCGCGCAGCGGTCGCGCTGCGCGCCATTGCTGCCACACACAAGCGGCACTACATGGGTGCAGGGCGCAGGGGGGGCGCCTTGGGCAGCAATAATACCTCAAATTCAGCCTGGCAAAAGTAGTATACAGTGCATAGGCACTGTATACAGACCCCCGCCAGCATTTTACAAAATAGCGGGACATAAGCGCACCATGAAGAGGGCGGGGCTTGGTCCTTCCAGCTCTACTCAGCACCATTTTCTCTTCACTGTGAGCTGCAGAGACGCTGGTCCTGGCCTCCTACACTTCTGTCACAAGTAACAGGGTGCTAAACAGGGGGGGGGGGCACAGCAAATGTTGGTGTTGATTATTATTATGTTAAACAGTGCTGACAGGTCTGTAGCATTATTATATGCTTTCAGACCGGGTTGGGCGCTGGGTGTGAGCTGGCAAACTCCCTCTGTGTTCCTCTGATAGGCCTTATTGTGGGTCTGTCCCCTATAGCCGGTGTGATAGGTGCGTCGGTACGAGTGTCGACATGTCTGAGGCTGAAGGGTCTTCCCAGGAGGAGGCTGGTGTGGGGACAGAACAGTGTGGGGGAGTGAATCTGTCGGCACCGCCGACTGCTGATTGGGCAAATATGTTGAGTGCCTTGAATGCAAATGTGGCTTTATTAAATAAGAGATTGGATAAATCTGAGGCTCAGAACCAAACATGGGGACAATCCATGGAAGATGCTTTATCCCAAACGCAGTCTGCCTCAGGGTCACAGAAACGGTAGTTTACCCAAATAGCAGACACAGATACCAACACGGATTCAGATTCCAGTGTCGACTATGGTGATGCCAGGTTGAATCCTAAACTGGCTAAGAGCATTCAGTACATGATTGTGGCAATAAAAGAGGTGTTACATATCACAGAAAACCCTGCTGTTCCTGAGACAAGGGTCTGTATGTTTAAAGGAAAGAAACCTCCGGTAAGGTTTCCTCCTTCTTATGAACTGAACACTCTTTTTGAAAAGGCTTGGGAAAATCCTGACAAAAAGTTGCTGATTCCCAAGAGAATTATTATGGCATACCCGTTCCCCTCTGAGGATAAGAAAAAGTGGGAGTCAACCCCCAATGTGGACAAGGCTCTAGCACGGCTGTCCAAGAAGGTGGCACTTCCGTCCCCTGACACAGCGGCCCTAAAGGATCCTGCGGATCATAAGCAGGAAACTACTTTGAAATCTATTTATGTCACTACGGGTACGCTGCTCAGACCTGCCGTGGCATCGGCATGGGTGAGTAGTGCAATTGAAAAGTGGGCAGATAACTTATCATCTAAATGGGACACCCTGGATAGGGATAGCGTTCTCTTGACACTGGGTCATATCAGGGACGCTGCAGTCTATCTAAAGGAGGCTGCGAGAGATATTGGCCTCTTGGGATCAAGGGCCAATGCCATGGCAATCTCGGCAAGGAGAGCCTTATGGACTCATCAGTGGAATGGTGATGCGGACTCTAAGAGGGCTATGGAGGCTCTGCCGTATAAAGGTGGTGTTTTGTTTGGTGAGGGCCTCGCGGACCTGGTATCTACAGCTACCACGGGTATGTCATCTTTTCTACCATATGTCCCTGCACAACAAAAGAAAACGCCTCTTTATCAGATGCAGTCCTTTCGGTCTAATAAATTCAAAAAAGGACGAGGGTCTTCCTTCCTTGCTGCTAGAGGTAGGGGAAGAGGAAAAAAGTTGCCGGCTGTGGCAAGCTCCCAAGAGCAGAAGTCCTCCTTGGCCGCTGCCAAATCCACCTCATGACGCTGGGGCTCCACTGCTGGAGTCCACACCGGTGGGGGCACGTCTTCAACTCTTCAGTCAGGTCTGGGCTCATTCGGCCCTGGATCCTTGGGTGCTAGAAATAGTGGTCCAAGGATACAAACTGGAGTTTCAAATCGGACTTACCAGCTTCTCTTCCGGAAAGGAAGGTAGTTTGCGCTGCGATACAAAAGCTGTGTCTACAGCAAGTTATTGTCATGGTTCCCCCGTCACAACGGGGAGAAGGTTTTTATTCAAGTCTGTTCGTGGTCCCGAAGCCGGATGGCTTGGTCAGACCGATTCTGAACCTAAAATCCCTCAATTTCTTTCTAAAAAAGTTCAAATTCAAGATGGAATCTCTCCGAGCAGTAATCTCCAGTCTGGAAGGGGGGGATTTTATGGCGTCAGTAGACATAAAAGATGCCTATTTGCATGTCCCAATATATCCTCCACATCAAGCTTTCCTGTTCAGGATTGTCATTACCAGTTTCAGACGTTGCCGTTTGGTCTTTCCACGGCTCCGAGGGTTTTCACCAAGGTAATGGCAGAAATGATGGTGATCCTGCGCAAGCAGGGTGTCACAATTATCCCGTACTTGGACGATCTCCTGATAAAGGCGAGATCAAAGGAGCAGTTACTAAGAAACGTTGTGCTCTCCCTGACAGTCCTGCAAAAACATAGTTGGCTCCTAAATTTGCCAAAGTCACAGTTGGTTCCAACAACACGGCTGTCATTTTTGGGCATGATCCTGGACACGGAACTGCAGAGAGTGTTTCTCCCAGTAGAAAAAGCTCTGGACATCCAGAACATGGTCAAGGAAATTCTGAAACCGGCAAGAGTGTCGATTCTTCAATGCACACGGGTGCTGGGGAAGATGGTGGCAGCATTCGAAGCCATTCCGTTTGGCAGATTCCATGCCAGGGTGTTTCAGTGGGACCTGTTGGACGAGTGGTCCGGGTCTCACCTGCACATGCACCGGAAAATAAGCCTATCCTCCAGGACCAGAGTATCTCTCCTGTGGTGGCTCCACAGTTCTCACCTCCTGGAGGGGCGCAGGTTCGGGATCCAGGACTGGGTCCTGGTGACCACAGATGCAAGTCTCCGAGGCTGGGGATCAGTCACACAGGGGGAAAATTTCCAGGGAAAATGGTCAAGCCAGGAAGCTTGTCTGCACATAAACATTCTGGAATTGAGAGCCATCTACAACGGCCCTCTACAAGCGGAACATCTTCTTCACGATCTGCCCGTCCTGATTAAGTCGGACAACATTACAGCAGTGGCGTATATAAACTGCCAGGGTGGAACAAAGAGCAGAGCGGCAATGGCGGAGGCCACAAAAGTTCTCCGCTGGGCAGAAAAACATGCAAGCGCTCTGTCAGCGGTCTTCATTCCGGGCATGGCCACTGGGAAGCAGACTTCCTCAGCAGACACGATCTTCATCCAGGAAAGTGGGGTCTGCATCAAGAGGTATTTGCAGAAGTGACAAGTCATTGGGGAATTCCTCAAATAGACATGATGGCATCTCGCCTCAACAAGAAGCTTCAGAGGTATTGTTCCAGGTCGAGGGACCCTCAAGCCAGTGCAGTGGACGCCCTGGTGTCACCGTGGGTGTTTCAGTCGGTTATGTGTTCCCTCCGCTTCCTCTCATTCCAAAGGTGATAAGGATCATAAGAAGAACAAGGGTTCAGGCGATGCTCATTGCTCCAGATTGGCCTGGTATCCGGATCTTCAGGAATTACTCATAGGAGATCCCTGGTCTCTTCCTCTGAGAGAGGACCTATTACAGCAAGGATCATGCGTGTTCCAAGACTTACCGCGATTGCGTTTGATGGCGTGGCGGTTGAACGCCAAATTCTAGCTCACAAGGGTATTCCCGGTGATGTCATCCCCACTCTACTTAAAGCTAGAAAGGAAGTAACGGCGAAGCATTATCACCGTATTTGGAGAAAATATGTGTCTTGGTGTGAATCCAATAAGGCTCCTACAGAAGAATTTCAGCTGGGTCGTTTCCTCCATTTTTTGCAAGCAGGTATGGATGCGGGCCTAAAGTTTGGCTCCATTAAAGTGCAGATTTCGGCCTTATCGATTTTCTTTCAAAAAGAATTGGCCGCCCTTCCAGAGGTTCAGACTTTCGTGAAGGGAGCGCTGCACATCCAACGTCCATTTGTGCCCCCGGTGGCACCATGGGATCTTAACGTGGTGTTGCAGTTTCTTATGTCACACTGGTTTGAACCTTTACGAAAGGTTGAGTTAAAATTTCTCACTTGGAAAGTCGTCATGCTTTTAGCCTTGGCGTCCGCAAGGCGGGTGTCGGAATTAGTGGCTTTGTCTCACAAGAGCCCCTATTTGATCTTCCATGAGGATAGAGCGGAATTGAGAACTCGTCAACAATTTCTGCCAAAGGTGGTTTCTTCGTTTCACATGAACCAACCTATTGTGGTGCCTGTGGCTACTTAAGCCTTGGCTGATTCAAAGTCCCTCAATGTAGTAAGAGCTTTGAAAGTTTATGTAGCCAGAATGGCTTGTATTAGAAAAACAGAGGCTCTCTTCATCCTGTATGCTCCCAACAAAATTGGGGCTCCTGCTTCTAAACAGACTATTGCATGCTGGATCTGTGATACGATTAGGCATGCTCATTCTATGGCTGGATTGCTGTTACCGGATTCGGTGAAGGCCCATTCTACTAGGAAGGTGGGCTCATCTTGGGCGGCTGCCCGAGGAGTCTCGGCGGTTCAACTTTGCCGAGCAGCTACTTGGTCGGGTTCAAACACTTTTGCTAAGTTCTACAAGTTTGATACCCAGGCTGATGAGGACCTCATGTTTGTTCAATCGGTGCTGCAGAGGCGTCCGCAATCTCCCGCCCGGTCTGGAGCTTTGGTATAAACCCCATGGTCCTTTTGGAGTCCCCAGCATACTCTAGGATGTATGAGAAAATAGGATTTTAATACCTACCGGTAAATCCTTTTCTCTTAGTCCGTAGAGGGTGCTGGGTGCCCGTCCCAGTGCGCTCTGGGTTACACGACGGTTGGGTTACACGACGGTTGGGTTTCGGTTAAGATCGGCCTGTTGCTGATTTCGGTTCATGCCGTTTACTGGTGCTAGTTAAAACCCATGTTGTACGGTGTGTTGTGGTGTGAGCTGGTGTGTATCTCACCCTTGGTTTAACAAAAATCCTTTTCCTCGAAATGTCCGTCTCCCTGGGCACAGTTCCTATAACTGGGTCTGGAGGAGGGGCATAGAGGGAGGAGCCAGTTCACACCCAATGAAAAGTCTTTAGAGTGCCCATGTCTCCTGCGGATCCCGTCTATACCCCATGGTCCTTTTGGAGTCCCCAGCATCCTCTACGGACTAAGAGAAAAGGATTTACCAGTAGGTATTAAAATCCTATTTTTGTGGATGGTAGTTTGTCTGACTTGCTGTTATAGTGTTATGGAACATATTAATGTGGGGAAGCAGTTAAAATAACAGCTGTCGGTATCCCGGCGTTCAGGAGACTGACGCCGGAATCCCGATGGCCGGTGAAATACCACTGGATGAAATAACGACCTACGCAGAGTATTACCACTCAGTTGGCCTCGCTGCTGGGATTCCAAGAGACGGAATGCCGGTGTCGGTATACTGACAGCCGCCATCAGTCTGTCGGTAAAACATACCGATTCCTTAATGTGATCATCCTCAGTAATACAATCGTTGCATCTTATTTCTACAATAAGATCCATGATGCAGTCATGATGTGCGTGAAACCTAATGGCCTACATACCATCTATAAGACTTACTTGTTGATGTGTGTTATGCCGGAACTCTTAGAGAGCAACATCACTGACATTGGTCGGAGGGTTCAGAGTTCATACCAACTGTCAGTAACTGCTGGGGCTGTTAAGATTCAGTATGCCTACTTACAGCACTTTGGAATGAGATCTGAATCTGAAACTTGATACACACTATAAGATTATCTGTCCAATCTTTCTGGTTGGAGCGAAAATTTGGTAATTTATGGGAGTAGATGAAAATCAACCAGTTGCTCCCAAAAGCCATAAAATGGTGAAAAATTATCATTTGTATAAATTGGTTAAATCAAATGGATTTAACCAATTTGTCTGAATTTCTATTTCTGTTTGTTTTCCAGTGTTTGGGAGGAAATGGTCAACTGTTATTTGCTCCCATACATTACAAGATTTTCGTTCCAACAAGACTGATTGGCCAGATAATCTTATAGTAAATATCTTCTTAAGGCTCATGATAGAATGGGCAGCAGGGACTTACATTACATTATTACATGGATATTTCATGTTATATTGTATCACTTCAATCCTACAGTATGTCTGCATAGGTGGGTGTAGTGTCTGCGTTACAGCATACACCATTAATAACTTCACCCCCTAAGTGCAAAGTTTCCTTAGTCATTTTTTTCACATGCAGAAAGCACAAAACAACTCAATGTGAGATGTCTAAACGTGTCTTGATTGTGATCTCCGCCTGGATGGTTCAGTGCTGCTGTATCTCAAACTCATCTTAGAAAAAACTGACCTTGTGGTGTTTCTGCCTAAATCTGACCATCATCTATTGCTAGTTTAAAAAGCAAGTCCTGAAGTCACACATCTCTTTAGCATGTGTAGGCTGAAGTTTACAACTGTGATTCATAATACAGAGCAGACCATCCCTGGATAGAGAGTGGAAACGTGACATTTCTTTCATTTACATATCATTATCTAGACTCCTGTCTGCATCCTAAGTACAGTGAGCATTACAATCATGGTGAGATGAAAAGCGGCTTATGCCGGCCTGCCATTTATATTCATAATCATTTACTTACCATAATGCCTGATGTGGTTTATATCATTATATGCTGCTGACTGGGAGGAAGGTATAATGCGTAGAGCTTGAAATTTTTCCTTATAGTAGCCTTGCATTACCATAAACAGTCTAATGGGTTATCTGATGGGCTATTTTGTTTTCAAGGGTTATTTACTAAGACAGGTGCCAGACGTCAGAGTCTCAGGGTCCTAGACAGGTGCCTGGTCCAAGGTTAATCCAACCCGGAGTACTAGAATAGTTGGTTCTCACTTTGTATACATCTGTATAACTACAAAATACTTATTTCCAATAAATAATCTCTCACCTTTTTAGTTTCCACTTTTGGGTCAATTCGATTAGCCGCGAGAGGGGTGAGTTGGTTTTGCCGTGGAAACGTTAGCAACTGAACCTCATCTCTCCACGGACTTGTCCATACGGGACTGCAACAAAAATTAGCAAGTCCAGAGCTACCAAAAATGCACTTACTCACAGGGGTGAAATTATTTGATGCACGCTCCACTTCTGTTGGACACTTTGAGAGTTAGACTTAATGCTTTGTGCATTCAGAAGTGTAAGAAAATGTTTTTTATCTGATTTTACTTACAGTACATGTAAATGCAAATGGGTGTCTAGTAGAGATGTGCACTTGAAATTTTTCGGGTTTTGTGTTTTGGTTTTGGGTTCGGTTCCGCGGCCGTGTTTTGGGTTCGACCGCGTTTTGGCAAAACCTCACCGAATTTTTTTTGTCGGATTCGGGTGTGTTTTGGATTTGGGTGTTTTTTTCAAAAAACCCTAAAAAACAGCTTAAATCATAGAATTTGGGGGTCATTTTGATCCCAAAGTATTATTAACCTCAAAACCCATAATTTCCACTCATTTTCAGTCTATTCTGAACACCTCACACCTCACAATATTATTTTTAGTCCTAAAATTTGCACCGAGGTTGCTGGATGACTAAGCTAAGCGACCCTAGTGGCCGACA
The DNA here is from genome assembly GCF_028390025.1 of Pseudophryne corroboree. Lineage (NCBI taxonomy): Eukaryota > Metazoa > Chordata > Amphibia > Anura > Myobatrachidae > Pseudophryne > Pseudophryne corroboree. The sequence continues at coordinate 723,141,637 of NC_086446.1, forward strand.
CAAACACCTGGCCCATCTAGGAGTGGCACTGCAGTGTCACGCAGGATGGCCCTTTCCAAAAAACACTCCCCAAACAGCACATGACGCAAAGAAAAAAAGAGGCGCAATGAGGTAGCTGTGTGAGTAAGCTAAGCGACCCTAGTGGCCGACACAAACACCTGGCCCATCTAGGAGTGGCACTGCAGTGTCACGCAGGATGGCCCTTCCAAAAAACACTCCCCAAACAGCACATGACGCAAAGAAAAATGAAAGAAAAAAGAGGTGCAAGATGGAATTGTCCTTGGGCCCTCCCACCCACCCTTATGTTGTATAAACAGGACATGCACACTTTAACCAACCCATCATTTCAGTGACAGGGTCTGCCACACGACTGTGACTGAAATGACGGGTTGGTTTGGACCCCCACCGAAAAAGAAGCAATTAATCTCTCCTTGCACAAACTGGCTCTACAGAGGCAAGATGTCCACCTCATCATCATCCTCCGATATATCACCGTGTACATCCCGCTCCTCACAGATTATCAATTCGTCCCCACTGGAATCCACCATCTCAGCTCCCTGTGTACTTTGTGGAGGCAATTGCTGCTGGTCAATGTCTCCACGGAGGAATTGATTATAATTCATTTTAATGAACATCATCTTCTCCACATTTTCTGGAAGTAACCTCGTACGCCGATTGCTGACAAGGTGAGCGGCGGCACTAAACACTCTTTCGGAGTACACACTTGTGGGAGGGCAACTTAGGTAGAATAAAGCCAGTTTGTGTAAGGGCCTCCAAATTGCCTCTTTTTCCTGCCAGTATAAGTACGGACTGTCTGACGTGCCTACTTGGATGCGGTCACTCATATAATCCTCCACCATTCTTTCAATGGGGAGAGAATCATATGCAGTGCCAGTAGACGACTTGGCCGTAATCGTTGGCAGGTCCTTCAGTCCGGACCAGATGTCAGCATCAGCAGTCGCTCCAGACTGCCCTGCATCACCGCCAGCGGGTGGGCTCGGAATTCTGAGCCTTTTCCTCGCACCCCCAGTTGCGGGAGAATGTGAAGGAGGAGATGTTGACAGGTCGCGTTCCGCTTGACTTGACAATTTTCTCACCAGCAGGTCTTTGAACCCCAGCAGACTTGTGTGTGCCGGAAAGAGAGATCCAAAGTAGGTTTTAAATCTAGGATCGAGCACGGTGGCCAAAATGTAGTGCTCTGATTTCAACAGATTGACCACCCGTGAATCCTTGTTAAGCGAATTAAGGGCTCCATCCACAAGTCCCACATGCCTAGCGGAATCGCTCTGTGTTAGCTCCTCCTTCAATGTCTCCAGCTTCTTCTGCAAAAGCCTGATGAGGGGAATGACCTGACTCAGGCTGGCAGTGTCTGAACTGACTTCACGTGTGGCAAGTTCAAAGGGCATCAGAACCTTGCACAACGTTGAAATCATTCTCCACTGCGCTTGAGACAGGTGCATTCCACCTCCTATATCGTGCTCAATTGTATAGGCTTGAATGGCCTTTTGCTGCTCCTCCAACCTCTGAAGCATATATAGGGTTGAATTCCACCTCGTTACTATAGGGTTGAATTCCACCTCGTTACCACTTCTTGCTTCAGATGATGGCAGGGCAGGTTCAGGCGTTTTTGGTGGTGCTCCAGTCTTCTGTACGTGGTGCCTGTACGCCGAAAGTGTCCCGCAATTCTTCTGGCCACCAACAGCATCTCTTGCACGCCCCTCTCGTTTTTTAAATAATTCTGCACCACCAAATTCAAGGTATGTGCAAAACATGGGACGTGCTGGAATTTGCCCATATTTAATGCACACACAATATTGCTGGCGTTGTCCGATGCCACAAATCCACAGGAGAGCCCAATTGGGGTAAGCCATTCCACGATGATCTTCCTCAGTTGCCGTAAGAGGTTTTCAGCTGTGTGCGTATTCTGGAAACCGGTGATACAAAGCGTAGCCTGCCTAGGAAAGAGTTGGCGTTTGCGAGATGCTGCTACTGGTGCCGCCGCTGCTGTTCTTGCGGCGGGAGTCCATACATCTACCCAGTGGGCTGTCACAGTCATATAGTCCTGACCCTGCCCTGCTCCACTTGTCCACATGTCCGTGGTTAAGTGGACATTGGGTACAGCTGCATTTTTTAGGACACTGGTGACTCTTTTTCTGAGGTCTGTGTACATTTTCGGTATCGCCTGCCTAGAGAAATGGAACCTAGATGGTATTTGGTACCGGGGACACAGTACCTCCAACAAGTCTCTAGTTGGCTCTGCAGTAATGATGGATACCGGAACCACGTTTCTCACCACCCAGGATGCCAAGGCCTCAGTTATCCGCTTTGCAGCAGGATGACTGCTGTGATATTTCATCTTCCTCGCAAAGGACTGTTGGACAGTCAATTGCTTGGTGGAAGTAGTAAAAGTGGTCTTACGACTTCCCCTCTGGGATGACCATCGACTCCCAGCAGCAACAACAGCAGCGCCAGCAGCAGTAGGCGTTACACGCAAGGATGCATCGGAGGAATCCCAGGCAGGAGAGGACTCGTCAGAATTGCCAGTGACATGGCCTGCAGGACTATTGGCATTCCTGGGGAAGGAGGAAATTGACACTGAGGGAGTTGGTGGGGTGGTTTGCGTGAGCTTGGTTACAAGAGGAAGGGATTTACTGGTCAGTGGACTGCTTCCGCTGTCGCACAAAGTTTTTGAACTTGTCACTGACTTATTATGAATGCGCTGCAGGTGACGTATAAGGGAGGATGTTCCGAGGTGGTTAACGTCCTTACCCCTACTTATTACAGCTTGACAAAGGCAACACACGGCTTGACAAATGTTGTCCGCATTTCTGTTGAAATACTTCCACACCGAAGAGCTAATTTTTTTGGTATTTTCACCAGGCATGTCAATGGCCATATTCCTCCCACGGACAACAGGTGTCTCCCCGGGTGCCTGACTTAAACAAACCACCTCACCATCAGAATCCTCCTTGTCAATTTCCTCCCCAGCGCCAGCAACACCCATATCCTCCTCATCCTGGTGTACTTCAACACTGACATCTTCAATCTGACTATCAGGAACTGGACTGCGGGTGCTCCTTCCAGCACTTGCAGGGGGCGTGCAAATGGTGGAAGGCGCATGCTCTTCACGTCCAGTGTTGGGAAGGTCAGGCATCGCAACTGACACAATTGGACTCTCCTTGTGGATTTGGGATTTCGAAGAACGCACAGTTCTTTGCTGTGCTTTTGCCAGCTTGAGTCTTTTCATTTTTCTAGCGAGAGGCTGAGTGCTTCCATCCTCATGTGAAGCTGAACCACTAGCCATGAACATAGGCCAGGGCCTCAGCCGTTCCTTGCCACTCCGTGTGGTAAATGGCATATTGGCAAGTTTACGCTTCTCCTCCGACAATTTTATTTTAGATTTTTGAGTCCTTTTTTTACTGATATTTGGTGTTTTGGATTTTACATGCTCTGTACTATGACATTGGGCATCGGCCTTGGCAGACGACGTTGATGGCATTTCATCGTCTCGGCCATGACTAGTGGCAGCAGCTTCAGCACGAGGTGGAAGTCGATCTTGATCTTTCCCTATTTTTGGAACCTCAACATTTTTGTTCTCCATATTTTAATAGGCACAACTAAAAGGCACCTCAGGTAAACAATGGAGATGGATGGATACTAGTATACTTATGGATGACGAGCGACTGCCGACACAGAGGTAGCTACAGCCGTGGACTACCGTACTGTGTCTGCTGCTAATATAGACTGGATGATAATGAGATAAAATTAAAATATAGGAGTTTGAACCTCCAGACGAAGTGGCCCTCCTCCTCCTCCATTTCTGTGGAATGGGACAAACTATGTGATATAAAGAAACCAAGATATGCCTAAGATCTTATGGATCCTTGTGAGTGTGATGTATTGAAATAAGAATTATCTCTGCCTGACAAAAAGACTCTACACTATTGTGTGCCTTTTGTCTCTTTCTGTGTGTACTCTGATTGGTATTTGCCATCAGAGACACATAATATATAGGTTGTGGCCTTTGGAAGAATTTTGCATGCAAAAGTGACGTGTTAAATCCGGAGAGCGCTAAAGTGGAATATATTATCTGTGTAAAAAATATAATATGTAATGACGGACCTGCTGGACACTGTCTGTCAGACTCAGCACTGCAGACTCCTAAAGTAAGCTACTAGTATCAAGAAGATAGAAAAAAAAAAACCACGGGTAGGTGGTATACAATTATGGATGGACGAGCGACTGCCGACACAGAGGTAGCTACAGCCGTGGACTACCGTACTGTGTCTGCTGCTAATATAGACTGGATGATAATGAGATAAAATTAAAATATATATATATATCACACTAGTACTGCAGCCGGACAGGTATATATTATGTAATGATGGACCTGCTGGACACTGTCTGTCAGACTCAGCACTGCAGACTCCTAAAGTAAGCTACTAGTATCAAGAAGATAGAAAAAAAAAAAAAACACGGGTAGGTGGTATACAATTATGGACGGACGAGCGACTGCCGACACAGAGGTAGCTACAGCCGTGGACTACCGTACTGTGTCTGCTGCTAATATAGACTGGATGATAATGAGATAAAATTTAAATATATATATATATCACACTAGTACTGCAGCCGGACAGGTATATATTATGTAATGACGGACCTGCTGGACACTGTCTGTCAGACTCAGCACTGCAGACTCCTAAAGTAAGCTACTAGTATCAAGAAGATAGAAAAAGAAAAAAAAAACACGGGTAGGTGGTATACAATTATGGATGGACGAGCGACTGCCGACACAGAGGTAGCTACAGCCGTGGACTACCGTACTGTGTCTGCTGCTAATATAGACTGGATGATAATGAGATAAAATTAAAATATATATATATATCACACTAGTACTGCAGCCGGACAGGTATATATTATGTAATGACGGACCTGCTGGACACTGTCTGTCAGCACTGCAGACTCCTAAAGTAAGCTACTAGTATCAAGAAGATAGAAAAGAAAAAAAAAACACGGGTAGGTGGTATACAATTATGGATTGACGAGTGACTGCCGACACAGAGGTAGCTACAGCCGTGGACTACCGTACTGTGTCTGCTGCTAATATAGACTGGATGATAATGAGATAAAATTAAAATATATATATATATCACACTAGTACTGCAGCCGGACAGGTATATATTATGTAATGACGGACCTGCTGGACACTGTCTGTCAGCACTGCAGACTCCTAAAGTAAGCTACTAGTATCAAGAAGATAGAAAAGAAAAAAAAACCACGGGTAGGTGGTATACAATTATGGATGGACGAGCGACTGCCGACACAGAGGTAGCTACAGCCGTGGACTACCGTACTGTGTCTGCTGCTAATATAGACTGGATGATAATGAGATAAAATTAAAATATATATATATCACACTAGTACTGCAGCCGGACAGGTATATATTATGTAATGACGGACCTGCTGGACACTGTTTGCAGAATGCGTTTATAAAAACACCACACGACGAGTGTTTAACTTTTTCAGGCAGACAATCACAATATACTGGTGGTCAGCAGACAATCACAATACTGGTGGTCAGTGGTCACTGGTCAGTCACACTGGCAGTGGCACTCTGGCAGCAAAAGTGTGCACTGTACTTAAAATATGTACTCCTGCTATAACTGCTCCCCAGTCTCCCCCACAATTAAGCTGTGTGAGCAGTGAGCACTCAGCACAGTCAGATAATGATATACAGTATTACATATGATGCAGCACACTGGGCTGAGCATAGATATGGTATGTGACTGTGTCACACTGTGTATCGTTTTTTTTCAGACAGAGAACGGATTAATTAAACTGTTGGTCACTGGTCACACTATCAGCAGCAAGTAGTACTCCTCCTAATAATATGCTCCCCAAAATTTGTGTCTCTCTCTAGTACTCTAGTCTAAACGGAGAGGACGCCAGCCACGTCCTCTCCCTATCAATCTCAATGCACGTGTGAAAATGGCGGTGACGCGCGGCTCCTTATATAGAATCCGAGTCTCGCGATAGAATCCGAGCCTCGCGAGAATCCGACAGCGGGATGATGACGTTCGGGCGCGCTCGGGTTAACCGAGCAAGGCGGGAAGATCCGAGTCGCTCGGCCCCGTGTAAAAAAAACTGAAGTTCGGGCGGGTTCGGATTCCGAGGAACCGAACCCGCTCATCACTAGTGTCTAGTGGTATAACTATAATGTGTGCCTAGAACATGGTGCGCAAAGGCCGCTAGGAATTCCCAGGGGATCCCTCTCCTCTACACACCCTGTGCCCATGTCCTTTAATATTTACATCTCCAGGGTTACATGTAGGCAGCTGCAGGGCTGCACAAATCCCCCCCCCCCACACACACACACACACACACACACACACCGTATACATTTCCCTAGTGTTCACATGTGAAGTAGAAAAATCACTAGGAAAAATAGGATTTTGGTTACCTACTGGTAAATCCTTTTCTCGTAGTCCGTAGAGGATGCTGGGGTCCACATTAGTACCATGGGGTATAGATGGGTCCACCAAGAGCCATTGGCACTTTAAGAGTTTGACAGTGTGGGCTGGCTCCTCCCTCTATGCCCCTCTCACCAGACTCAGTCTAGAAACTGTGCCCGAGGAGACGGACATCTTCGAGAGACGGATTTAACATAGATAGTGGCGAGATTCATACCAGCTCACACATACAAGGCACATCAAGCTAACTTGCTTGAAACTCTCAGCAACTGCTGAAACATTACTTACCAATGCAGTACATAACTAAACAAAGATGTACTGAACCAGATAACGATTGCAGGAAAACGAAGCACTGGGCGGGCGCCCAGTATCCTCTACGGACCACGAGAAAAGGATTTACCGGTAGGTAACCAAAATCCTATTTTCTCTTACGTCCTAGAGGATGCTGGGGTCCACATTAGTACCATGGGGATGTACCAAAGCTCCCAGAATGGGAGGGAGAGCGCGGAGGCTCCTGCATAACTGATTGACTGAACTTCAGATCATCGGAGGCCAAAGTATCGAACTTGTAAAACTTTGCAAACGTGTTCGACCAAGACCAAGTTGCAGCTCGGCAAAGTTGCAATGCCGAGACACCCCGGGCAGCCACCCAGGAAGACCCCACCTTACGAGAAGAGTGGGCCTTAACAGATTTTGGACACGGCAATCCTGCCGTAGAATAAGCGTGCTGGATAGTGAAACTAATCCAGCAAGAGATTGTCTGCTTAGAAGCAGGACACACAATTTTCTTGGGATCATATAGGACAGAGAGTCTGACTTTCTGTGACGAGAAGTTCTCTTCACATATATCTTCAGAGCCCTCACAACATCCAAGGACTTTGATGTAAATGAGGAGTCAGTAGCCACTGGCACCACAATAGGTTGGTTGATATGAAATGCCGACACAACCTTCGGAAGAAACTGCTGACATGTCTGGAGCTCAGTTCTATCTTCGTGGAAGATCAAGTAAGGGCTTTTACAGGATAAAGCCCCCAATTCGGACACACGCCTAGCGGAAGCTAAGGCCAACAACGTGACAGCCTTTCATGTAAGAAATTTGACCTCAACCTCCTGAAGAGGCTCAAACCAATCCGACTGGAGGAACTGCAACACCACGTCAAGGTCCCAAGGTGCCGTAGGCGGTACAAAGGGAGGTTGGATGTGCAGAACTCCCTTCAAAAAAGTCTGAACCTCAGGGAGGGCAGCCAATTGTTTCTGGAAGAAAATGGATAAGGCCAAAATCTGGACCTTCACAGATCCCAACTTCAGGCCCGTATCCACACCTGCTTGCAGGAAGAGGAGAAAACGTCTGAGTAGAAACTCCACCATAGGAAACTTCTTGGATTCACACCAAGAGACATATTTCTTCCAAATACGATGGTAATGTTTAGATGTTACCCCTTTCCTAGCCTGTATCAGGGTAGGAATGACCTTCTTCGGAATGCCCTTCCCGAGCAAGTAATCGGCACTCAACTTCCATGCAGTCAAATGTAGCTTGATAGGCGAACGGCCCCTGCTGCAGCAGGTCCTCCCGAAGAGGAAGAGGCCTCGGCTCTTCCTGCAAGAGATTCAGAAAGTCCGCGTACCAAGCCCGCCTTGGCCAGTCTGGAGCAATGAGGATTGCTTGAACTCTTGTTGTCCTTACGAGCTTTAGAACTCTTGGAATGAGTGGAAGTGGTGGAAACACGTACACCAACTGGAACACCCACGGAGACACCAGGGCGCCCACTGCTTATGGGTCTCTCAACCTGGAACAATAGCGTCAAAGCTTTTTGTTGAGACGAGAGGCCATCATGTCTATTTGGTGTAAACACCAAAGTTCTGTTATTTCCTTGAACACTTCCGGATGGAGACCCTACTCCCCTGGATGGAGATCATGTCTGCTGAGGAAGTCTGCTTCCCAGTTGTCCACTCCCGGAATGAAGATTTCTGAGAGCGCCAATGCATGTCTTTCTGCCCAGAGGATGATTCTTGTCACCTCCGACATTGCAGCTCTGCTCTCCGTTCTGTCTTGTCGGTTTATGTAGGCTACTGTCGTTACATTGTCCGACTGCACTTGAATGGCCCAATTTCTTAGAATATGGGCCGCCTGAAGAAGACAGTTGTAGATGGCTCTTAGTTTCAGGATGTTGATGGCCAGGCCGGCTTCCAGACTTGACCACCTTCCTTGGAAAGTTACTCATTGAGTGACTGCTCCCCAGCCCCAAAGGCTCGCATCCATGGTTAGAAGGACCCATTCCTGAATCCCGAACCTGCGGCCCTCCAGAAGGTGAGGTAATTGTAGCCACCAGAGGAGTGAAACCATGGCCTTCGGCGACAGACGTATTCTCTGGTGCATGTGGAGATGAGATCCTGACCACTTGTCCAGGAGATCCAGTTGGAAGGCCCGAGCGTGGAATCTCCTGTACTGGAGAACCTCGTAAGAAGCCACCATCTTTCCAAACAGGTGAATGCGTGAATGCATTGATGAACCGATACCCGGGCTGGCTTCAGGACATCCCGGACTATGGTTTGTATCACCAACGCCTTCTCCTGCGGAAGAAACACCCTCTACATTCTGTGTCTAGGATCATTCCCAGAAAGGACAACCTCTGGGTTGGTTCCAAATGTGACTTTGGAAGGTTCAGAATCCAACCGTGGATCTTGAGGAGGCGGGTTATGAGAAGAATGGACTGCAGCAGCTTCTCCTTGGACGATGCCTTTATCAGCAGATCGTCCAGATATGGAATGATGTTCACCCCTTGTTTGCAGAGGAGAACCATCATCTCTGCCATCACCGTGGTAAACACCATCTGTGCTGTGGAGAGGCCGAATGGCAGGGCCTGGAACTGGAAATGACAGTCCAGTAATGCGAAACGGAGATAAGCCTGATGCGGCAGCCAGATCGGAATGTGTAGGTACGCATCCTTGATATCCAGGGATACCAGGAATTCCCCCTCTTCCAGACCTGATATTACCACCGTGAGAGACTCCATTTTGAACTTGAACTACTTTAAAAAGGGGTTCAATGATTTTAGGTTCAGAATATGCCTGACCAAACCATCCAGTTTCGGTACCACAAAATGGTTCGAATAGTAACCTGTGGTTTGTGAATGAGGAGGAACTGGCACAATGACCTGTGCCTCCACCAACTTTTTGATAGCTTCTTGTAGGACAGTGCTGTCTGCCAGCAGAGCTGGTAAGCCTGATTTGAAAAAACGATGAGGAGGGAGACTTTGAAATTCCAGCCTGTATCCCTGGGATACAATATCTATCACCCAGGGATCCAGGCCGGACGGTACCCAGATGTGATTGAATTGTCTGAGTCTCGCTCCCACTGGCCCCACCTACAGGCCGCATGGTCCACCGTCATGCGGAGGACTTTGGCGTACCTGAAGCAGGCTTTTGTTCCTGGGAACCTGCAGCGGCAGGTTTCTTGGACTTAACTCGACCTCCCCTAAAGAAGGTATTGGACGGTCTGGCCTTTCTAGGCCTGTTAGGCCGAAAGGACTGTGTTGCTGAAGAAGAGAAGGATTTCTTCAGAGCAGGTGCAGCTGAGGGAAGAAACGGAGACTTACCCGCTGTAGCCGTGGATATCCACGCGTCTAAAGCTTCCCCAAAGAGAGCCTGACCTGTAAAGGGTAGGGACTCCACACTCTTTCTGGATTCCGCGTCGGTCGACCACTGGCGCAGCCACAGTCCCCGACGAGCTGAAACAGACATGAAAGAGATTCCCGCAGCCATGGAACCCAGGTCTTTCATGGATTCTACCATAAAACCTGCTGAATCATGAATGTTGCGTAAATATAATTCCACATCACCCTTATCCATCATATCCAAATCCTCTAGTAAGGTAGCTGACCACTTTACTATAGCCTTTGCAATCCATGCACTAGCAATAGTGGGACATAATATGGCCCCTGAAGCAGTGTACATTGATTTAAGTGTGTTATCAATTTTTCGATCAGCCGGCTCCTTTAAGGCAGTAGATCCTGGAACAGGTGAAACCACCTTCTTTGAGAGTCTGGACACAGATGCGTCAACAATCATCAGGTTTTCCTATTTTTTTCTATCCTCCTCAGGGAAAGGAAACGCCACCTGTACCCGTTTAAGGATCTGGATTTTTTTCTCAGGGTTTTCCCATGCTTTCTCAAATATAGCATTCAATTCCTTTGCAGGGAAGGTTAGTGAGGCTTTTTTATTTTCAGTGAAAAAAGCCTCCTCAACCTGCTCAGGTGTGGTATCATTAATATGTAACACATCCCGGATAGCCTCTATCATCAATTGCACCCCCTTTGCAAGTCATGCAGACCCCCGCAACACATCCCATCACCGTCTGTGGTGTCAGAATCGGTATCCGTGTCATCCTGCGTGACATGCACAAGCGCACGATTGTGGGGGTATATAGCAGAGAGCCCCGAGGTACCAGAAACGGGCCATACTGCCATAGAGTTCTGTAATACCTGGATTGCAGATTCATTACTTGCAACCCTGCCAGAAATCTGAGAAATCCAAGATTTGACAGAGGAAACCACTCAGGCTCCCTTGCTGGCATCTGTGCTAAACCAGTGCTATCCTGATTACATGGAATGGGATCATCCTGGGAGTCAAATCCTCTGCAGAATATGACACAGTGTCCCTGTACATAGCTAATGGAGACCACCATAGACTCCACACACACACAGGGGATGGCAGACAGAGTTTCCCCCCAATGGCAAGAGAGACAATGAGATTGGATCCAACCCACACACAGCGCTTTTATACCAAAGGGAGACCCCTTTTCAGCGCTGACTGTGTACCTTAATAGGATACACAGTCGTATTGCAGCCTCCCCCCCTTCTACAACCCCCTGGTACCGTTTGTAGATAGCTGAAGTTGCTGTGGAGGGACCTGATTCTCCTTGTCAGCGCTGTGCAGGCAGGAAAGTGGCGCTGAACGCTGCTGGGTCCACTCTGAGAAGAAGCTCTGCCCCCCTAATGGTGCTGTCTTCCCGCTCTTCATCAGATTATACTGGCCTGAGGATTTAGTGCTGGCTGAGATCTGGGGACCCTGACAGGCTTCTGGACCAGTGTAGGGTGTTGCGCTGGCTCAGGTCGCCCCTCATAGCGCCGCACCATGTACCGCTGAGCCATCCCCGGAGCGCAGGTAATACTGCACTCCTACCCTGATGCCGCCATCTTCACACCGAACCCCGCTTTCTAGGGGGGTCGGTGTCTCACTCGCCACCGATTCTTCAGCTCTACAAGGGGGTGGTGGCATGCTGCTGGGGCGAGCGGTCCCCTGTGGCGGAAAACGATCAGACCCCTCTGGAGCTCAGTGTCCAGTCAGCGGAGACAGTGGCTCAGACCCTGCAGGCCGGACACTGCTCTCTCCCTCAGTCCCTCGCTGCAGGGAGGCTGTTGCCAGCATCCTCCCTGTAAAATAATAAACTCTAAATAAAACTTTTTTCCAGGACAACTCAGTAGAGCTCCCCTAGCTGTGACCGGCTCCTCCGGGCACATTTTCTAAACTGAGTCTGGTGGGAGGGGCATAGAGGGAGGAGCCAGCCCACACTCTCAAACTCTAAAAGTGCCAATGGCTCCTGGTGGACCCGTCTATACCCCATGGTACTAATGTGGACCCCAGCATCCTCTAGGACGTAAGAGAAAAGGCCACTGTGACATTTTCCCGGAGACCAGTGCCAGAATCTACTCCATTGCACCACCAGCTTGAGAGAAGGGAGCCCAGATGGGGACTGCACACAAGCCCTCAACTCACTCAATACACCCCTGATAAATACACATAATTTGTCACTAGTCTCAAGCCAATAACTAAGAGCACAGCATAAAGGATGGGACTTTCCTAGTGCAGCAATAGGGAGCACTGAAGTTAGGCAGAAATTCTGCGGTGTTTTCCTGTAATAGTAGCTGTGACGAAAATCTGTGCCAACTGTGCAGAAACAAATCCTGCTAACTCCATTGGTTAGAAACTCGATGACACAAAAGGTGCAGATATCATTTATAGGCCAAGGGTATATAGTCTATGGCACAGCCTCTTAAATTCTTTCATGTTGACCATCTTTGGGCCCTAGTTAAAAATAAGGAGTGACAGTAACTGTACTTCTTCCTGGTGAAATAATGACGGGTACACAAGTGGGTAATACTGTATCTAAAATGCAAATCCTCTCTAATGTCTGGATGACAAGCTAGTGGAATGAGCAGTGAATGAGCAGTTACTTCAGATAATAAAAAAATAAAAAATATATAATTGATCTAGGGCTCAATTTAAAGTAGAGATGTGCGGCGGACACTTTTTGTTTTTTATGTTTTGGTTTTGGATCTGGATCCCCGCTCGTGTTTTGTATCTGGATTGGTTTTGCCAAAACCACCCTTTATGGTTTTGGTTTTGGTCTTGGATCTGGATGATTTTTGAAAAAAACATAAAAACAGCTAAATTCACAGAACTTGGGGGTAATTTTGATCCTACGGTATTATTAACCTCAATAACATTAATTTCCAGTGTATTCTGAACACTGAGCACCTCACAATATTGTTTTTAGGCCAAAAGGTTGCACCAAGGTCGCTGGATGACTATACTAAGCGACACAAGTAGGCGGCACAAACATCTGGCACTAGGTGTGGCAGATAGGATGGCAGTTTTAAAAACTAGACCCCGAAGAGCACATAATACAAAGAATAAAAAGAGGTGCAAGATGGAATTGTCCTTGGACCCTCCCACCCACCCTTATGTAGTTTAAACAGGACATGCATAGTTTAATATACCCATCATTTCAGCGTCAGGTAGTCCCCCTGGACAAAGCTCGCCAAGTTCTCTGAATCATAGCTAGCTACAAACATACCACCTCCTTCTTTGATGACTTTTCCACATCATAAAAAGAGGAAGAGGACATTGACAAGAAGGTGATTAAAAATTAGAGAGGCACACGCAGTCAAGAAGAACACACAGGCTTTCACCTCCACTCCTATGTTGGTGTGGAACGGAAAGGACTTAAACCAAGCAAATATATAATTAATTACCACATTAGTGGACAAACTGAAAAACTAGGGGCCAAAGCCTCCAAATTTGTACCCCCTTCTTCACTTTTTTCAGGGATAAAGATAATCTCGGATTTAATGCTGGGATGCAAATGAACTGGAGTATACCACAGGATCAAGATTGGATATTTCTGCAGCGGGGTACACTGGTATTCCACAGGGAATAACATCAGAGTGTAGAGTAGGATCTTGATCCGAGGCACCAACAGGCTAAAAGCTTTAACCATAAAAAGAGAGAAAAGGCAGCGCTACCAAATAAATATAAAATGGATTGTCTGTAAGGTGTACACTGGTGCCTTATTCAAACAAACCACATTACCATCAGAATCCTCATCGTCAACTTCCTCCACAGAGCTAGCTACACCCATATCCTCCTCATCCGGGTGTACTTATACAGTGCTCCTCCCAACACTTGCATACAGTGTTGTGAAGGTCATGCCTAGACATAGCAACCGCGGACAGTGTCAGCACCCCTGTATTTTCACAACACCCCTGTAATTCTACAGCATACAGGACCAATGTACTTTTATTTTAACAACAGCACCCCTGTATTTTTACAGCATACAGGACCAGTGTACTTTTATTTTAACAGCAGCACCCCTGTATTTTTACAGCATACAGGGCCAGTGTACATTGATTTTTACTGCACCCCAGTATTTTTACAGCATACAAGACAGGCCCAGTGTACTTTTATTTTAACAGCAGCACCCCTGTATTTTCACAACACCCCTGTAATTTTACAGCATACAAGACCAATGTACTTTCATTTTAACAACAGCACCCCTGTATTTTTACAGCATACAGGACGAGTGTACTTTTATTTTAACAGCAGCACCCCTGTATTTTTACAGCATACAAAGCCAGTGTACATTGATTTTCACTGCACCCCAGAATTTTTACAGCATACAAGACAGAGCCAGTGTACTTTTATTTTAACAGCAGCACCCCTGTATTTTTACAGCATACAGGGTCAGTGTACATTGATTTTCCCTGCACCCCAGAATTTTTACAGCATACTAGACAGGGCCAGTGTACTATTATTTTAACAACAGCACCCAAGAATTTTTACAGCATTCAAGACAGGGCCAGTGTACATTTATTTTACTGCACCCCAGAACTTTTACAGCATACAAGACAGGGCCAGTGTTCATTTATTTTACTGCACCCCAGAATTTTTAAAGCATACAAGACAGGGCCAGTGTACATTTATTTTACTGCACCCCAGAATTTTTACAGCATACAAGACAGGACCAGTGTACATTTATTTTACTGCACCCCTGAATTTTTACAGCATACAAGGCAGGGTCAGTGTACATTTATTTTACTGCACCCCTGAATTTTTACAGCATACAAGACAGGGCCAGTGTACATTTATTTTCTCCTTCTGTCCTAGCAGGCTGCATCTCCTTCACAGTTGCATTACTGGGAGGAGGCGTGGCTATGGTCCCGATATGTCCCAGCCTCCTCCCAGTAATGCATTTGTGAAGGAGAGACAGCCGGCTAGGACAGAACAGAAGATGGGAGGAGGACACAGCACCCTGCGGAAGCAGACTATTTTTTAAGAAGATGCCATCTGCGTGGATTTGGAGGTAAGCGCTCATCCGCACTGGGGTGGGGGGGCTAAAAAAAGAAAGGAGGCCGGCGCCATGGGGGTGCCAAAATTATTTTTTTTCTATGCCCCCCCAACCTAAAAACATTCTGGCGCCCCTGAACACAGGTGTCATAAGGCGAGCTCACAGAAGACAGAACCCTCTGCATCTTTGAAATACATAAAACATTTACAAATCATAAACACGATGCATGTAAATGAAACAGAAATAAGAACTGCAGCATTAAAAATATATATTGCCCTTAAAATATGGATAGGAACCTAAAAATGATGCTGTAAAAAGCATGAGATGTGATGATCGGGTAATAAAAAATAGTATCCCCATAATGTATATCACAAAGGAGACATTACTCAAAACCCGTCTACTGGATGAGCTGTGTATTTCATTTGCCCTAATTTGCTCAACATAGGCACTTCAATACTGTCTATTAAGAGATACATTATTGAGAACTTGGGTAATGGAGCACAGAGATCAGCTGAAACGTCCTTCAACAAATGGGCTTGCTCAGCATATTATTTGTTAAAAGACAAAATTTGATATTTTAAAGTTTTACTAATTTGGAGCATAATGCATTTCTATGGATTACAAACAAATATTGCAGATTAAACCCGTTTCCTTAGTTGCCTAATTTTTCCTAATTCATGCAAAGCTAATTGCTGATTGGTAAACAGATTTCTGCATAATTTTATTTTTTAACTTTTATGTATACAACCCCCTTTATCACATATGTTACATCCATCACTTGCACAGCAGGACAGTGTACAGCTGAATGAAGTCCATCAGAAAGAGGTGACAAATACATAAAAAACACTTAAGCGACAATGGGTTTTTGATGGGGTCTTCATGCATCTTTAGTTTATGTGACTCAGTGGTGACTCCACTGAGTCACATGACTGTGGAGAACTTTCAAAATGAGTATACTGGTCATGTGGTCTCTGAGATTCTCTGACAATGCAGGAAATCAGTAAATGGTGGGTTTGTAATCCTGGCAGGATTTTCCGGTGGCCAACATTGGGGGTCATTCCGAGTAGTTCGCTCGCAAGCTGCTTTTAGCAGCTTTGCACACGCTAAGCCGCCGCCTACTGGGAGTGAATTTTAGCTTATCAAAATTGCGAACGAAAGTTTCGCAATATTGCGAAAAGACTTCTCTGTGCAGTTTCTGAGTAGCTCGAAACTTACTCTGCCAGCGCGATCAGTTTAGTGCTTGTCGTTCCTGGTTTGACGTCACAAATACACCCAGCGTTCGCCCAGACACTCCTCCGTTTCTCCAGCCACTCCCGCGTTTTTCCCAGAAACGGTAGCGTTTTTTCACACACTCCCATAAAACGGCCAGTTTCCGCCCAGAAACACCCACTTCCTGTCAATCATATTACGATCACCAGAACGAAGAAAAAACCTCGTAATGCCGTGAGTAAAATACCAAACTGCATAGCAAATTTACTTGGCGCAGTCGCACTGCGGACATTGCGCATGAGCATTAGCGACTAATCGCTCCGTTGCGAGAAAAAAATACAGAGCGAACAACTCAGAATGACCCCCATTGTTATTAAAACACTGAAAAAGCAAAGTTTAGAATATACTAAATTTTTATTGACTTCTCCCTGTCTATAGTGTAATATTGCTGGCACCTGCCATCACAGTCACTTTTTTATTCTGCACAACACACTTACCCACTGCGAACTTGACCTTGAATCCTTTGTTTTCTAGGATACTTATGGCAATGAGGCTGGTCGCTAAATCTGGCACAAATAATACATCCTTGATGTCTGTGACAATGGTTTCACTTTTAATTCTTAAGGCCCATACACACTGGGCGATTTTGAGCTGAAACAGCTCACTTTTGGTGTGTTGAGCTGCTTTCAGCTCAAAGCTGCCCAGTGTGTATGCACAAGCAATGAGCGGTGAGCGCTGATGCGCGCTCCCGCTTCATCACTGGCGGCCGCCGTTCATCTACTGGTATTACCAGTAGCTGAACGGCGGGGTGGCCCGCTTTTCATAGCATCCTGCTATGGAAAGCCGCTCACACCCGCTGACATCGCTGGGCAGGGGGAAAAGCGCTTAGTGTGTATGCACCTTTAAGTGCACTGTGATTTTCACGGCTATTGTGGCTGTAAGGACCTTACGTCCAATCTCTCTGTCAACTTCATTAGGATATGGATTGTAGCCTGTATCATTTGTGATATCTACAGTTTTTTCTGCTTCAGCTGAATCTCCTAAGCAAACTTCCATGTGGCATAATTCTCGGAACCCCTCAATTTAATGAAGGTCACGCTTGCTGCTGCACTGTGGATTTTCTGTACTGGTTCGAATGCAGGACTTCACTATATTCTTCATACTTAGGGTACTTGGCCCATAACCCATTGATATGACCTATTGGTGTAGAACCTGCCTGGTTTCAATAGTTATCTGTGGAATGTGAAATGGAGGTTAGACAACACAGTGGTGTATATACAGCAGTAATTGGTCTCACCTCTGAGATGCTAAGTACTGCACAACTGTGTACTGAACGTAGTGACATGTGATGAGTAGTGCAGGCGCTGTGATGTCATCCTGCTAGTGTCACTGATCAGAGAGGAGGACCATGGGGAACATGTGTACCCTCTAACATTTTCACCTATGTAAAGTATAGAAACCACCACATATGCTAAGCAGAGGGTTTGAAACTTGCGTGCCATCCTGCTCAAGAAAATCACCTGCCTATGGCTACAGTGTTGGCATGCATATTTTTTTTTATGCGAAAATTCTCAAGAATATTTTCAAAATATTCAACCCCACCCCCTTCCTTACAATATTATCCAGTCTTATTCCTTTAACAACTAAACTGACGATTTATTTGGCCAAAAAACGCTCCAAAATCAGGATTTTTTTTATGAGTGAATTAGGTGAAGAACATGAATTTAACCCTATCCAAAAGGATTTTAGCTGAAAAAAATAAAAAAATATATTTTTTCTTTAAAAAATTAATCTTTTTTCCAAACATCGAAACATCGATCGGGAACATCGTGACCATCGGAATATCGTGACATATTGCGGCTTTCATTTTGAAAGCTGGGACAGCCTCCAGGCATACTGGGGTCTGGGGGTGGCTTGGGAGGGTTAATTTACACTCCCCGGCGGTCGCCATTGTCTGCAGCTGCTGGAGAAGGGGGAATCCTGCCATGCTGACCGATCAGCGGTGATCGGCAGCACGGCAATCAGTAAGGGAGAGTGCCGGGAGGAAGAGGGACCTTCCAGTCCTCTGACAGCAGCAGAGGATGGAAGTTTCCCTTCCCTGCCGCTGCTAACACTCTCTATCTGACTGGTCGTATCCTGTGCGACCGGGTCAGATAGAGCACTTGCAGGCATGGTCCCATCTGATTAAGCCTATGCTGTTAGTGGACAAATTGTGGGGATAAAGAGTGTTGTGTGTCCCCCTGAAATTTCCACTAACAGCACTAGGCTTTACCAGCCAGGGAATGCTGGCACATATGGTTCTCTAAGTGCCAGCATACCATTGTAGCCCTTAAAATTGGACATTACAAGGGTACAGATGTGTCCCCATACAGCTAGCCTCAATAAGACATGCAGTGGGAGATACCTGACTTAATTGAGCAAGTCGGGTACAACTCCATTAGCGTTAGGCATCTTCTTTCCCCGAGCCGAAATGCCATGTGACTATGATGCACCAGAAGACTGTACTGAATAATTTGATATGCGACTGTATATGATGCACAATAGAACTTAGCATGGAAAAACGCCACAGACACTGTATCACAGCATTTTTATAAAGATTCAGAGACTCAGGGGGACATTTGCTAAGCAGTGATAAGAGCAGAGAAGTGAGCCAGTGGAGAAGTTGCCCATGGCAACCAATCAGCACTGAAGTAATATCTATAATTTGCATACTATAAAATTATACAGAGCTGCTGATTGGTTGATGGGGCAACTCCTCCACTTGGTCACTTTTCCGCTCTTATCACTGCTTAGTAAATGTCCCCCTCAGTCGGAAACAGATTATAAATGTCACAAATCAGATTAATCAGCGCAGACATTCGGTATGTCCTAGTCACATCGCGTTGCACTTAAGAGACATTCTCTCCCAAAAAAGACGCAAAATGATGCTCGGCACCAGCACACCTGGCGTGCCAAGAGGGGCTGTTTTCAGCGGATGCAGCAAATATGTATGAGGACACATCTGTTGCTATTATAGGTAGGAACCATTGTGCATCTGTTACAAAAAAATCCTTTTCTTTATTACAATTTATTAATCCCACACCCGATGCATTTTTTTGGGGGGGGTTAATATTTTTTGGGGAACCAATGTTTGATTTTTTTGTAATGTAAAAACAAATAAATCCTGCACAGATTCTAGGGAGCCGCGCAACGCTTGTATACTGCGTAAGTATTACTTCACTATAGGGGTTTATATACAGATGGGAACCAACAGCAGCTCCATTTAGAAGGTCAAAATGACTTTTAGTAAATGCTGTATACTTAAATTAGAACTTTCAATCAATCTGTGGTAGATTCTGTCAGTTTTTAAACCCCTACAAAATTGATGTTTAGCAAATTTAACCCATGGGGGTAATTTTTCTAAAGGTCAAACTGAACTGACTTTTTAAACCAATCTGAACCGATGTTGTGTTTTAGGGGCTAAATTACATATTTACTAACAGACAATTTTTCTTTACGTTGATTTGTAAATGTTAGTATATGTGTTAGTAAATGTGTGGTCCCGGAGCTTATGCAGCCCTGAGGTGAGTGCCTTGCCCTTGCCAGTGGTGGTAATTTTCAAAATGTCCCATTGTTTCTCTGGTGCAGATGTGAAAGGCAGGTCCTGTAATCACTCTCCACTTACCAGTAAGTGCTGCAGCTCACCTCACCATTCTGCTTGTGGACACGTGATTGCAGCACTTACCGGTAAGTGAAGAGTAAAACTCCAGGATTAGGAGCCTCTGGGGTAAAGAGGTTTCTAAAGAACCTTCTGACACTCTACTAGAGTGGGGAATCCCTGAGGGTGACACTGCATTCACCTTCTCCATAATATACGTGCACCAAGTGTGAGTGGACTAGGATAGCACTGTGACTTATCCGAGAGTCTACTCATAGTGTATACTCTACACTTATATAATAACATTGTGTTTACACTCACACCATACTAACACTACCCATGATATCACTCACTACATCATACGTATTTCCCTACCCCGCTCAACACCCATATACAGTAGCAAGCCCACCATCAGCCTCACCAGGGGTCATCCTACATCTCCATGTGAGCGCTGGACACATTAATCGTTTTAAATGCATACGCATATACAAGTATGGACTACTTGGGTGTCCAGCAGCCCCACCACCCTCAAGAGGTTATCTATTTAGCGCTAGTGCCACAACCCCAATCACTGATATACACAATGTTGACATGGGGCAAATGTAACCAAGTGAGAGTTTCAAAAAGTGAGAGATTTGGTAAGGTTTTGCAGCTTTTTTTTAAAGTGGCAATCATTTACACAGCAAGATCAACCTGGTTTTGCGGTGTAAATGATTGCCACTTTAAAATAAACTGAAAAGCCTTACCAAATCTCTCACTTTCTGAAACTCTCACTTTATTACATTTGGCCCATGGTCTTAATGGTGGCATGATCATTAGAGTGCATTTCAACAGCCACAATTTTCACATACTGTAGTGGTTTTTCATAATTTAAGCCATAACCTAAATCTAGCACAGGAATGTGCTGTCGGCATTGTAAATGCGGACACACACATAAAGTCATCATAATGACCATGAACATGTTAACATACAGTAATGTCCATGTCAACTTTCTGAATTTCAACATTCTGAATGCTGACATTATGACTGGAGATTGAATATAAAATAGAATTGTTTTAGATTATTCATGTACCATACACAGGCTTGGACTGGCCCACAGGGGTACAGGGGAAACCACCGGTGGGCCCTACTGCTTGGTGCCGCACCTCCTCCTCTAAGGATCAGGTTCCAGACTGTGCACTTAAATTATACATTATACATATGTTACCTTATTCTGGACTATGGTGTATATTCTACAGTGCATTGCTGTTATTAATCTGGTACATTATCATGCATGCAGCAGCTGAATTTACTGTATATATTTATAAAGGGGCCCAGACATTGCACTCTCTAATGGTTAGTCAAACCAATGTCTCTCTAATGGTTAGTCAAAACCAACACTCCCTCCTCCGACTGACCACACCCCTAACATAGGCCCCTACCACTGCATTCCCCCGGTGGGCCCTACATGCCCCAGTCCGACACTGACCATACACGTGGTAATGTGTGAGAGGGGCTTATTCATCATGAAAAAACTGCAATGAGAATATTTTCGTTTTACATTGGCAATGCATTATCTCACAATTTTTTCATTATTAGTTATGGTCCCATCTTAAAATGATCACTCCCGAATAACTGGACTTTTTTTCAAAGTTAGTTATTCAGGAAGTGATAATTTTCCCCTCTGGCTGCCCGGCTTCAGAAGGGGACAATACAGCCACGGTCACCCTGAACCCCCCAGCCGGCACTGATTACCGGGGCGCACTGCAGCCACACACACAGACACCCCTCCCCCCACTGGCACCATATTGTCGACCCTGCAAGCTGCTGTGTAAACGGCATCTTGTGAAGAGATTCCGGGGCTGTTCACCTCTCAAGATGGTGAACAGTTTCACTTTCAAACTCCGAACATAAAGCATTTTCGGAGTTTGATGAATGTCCCAATTTCTACATCACCATACCATACCTCCCAACTGTCCCGATTTTCGCGGGACAGTCCCATTTTTTGGGGACTGTCCCGCTGTCCCACCCGCGGGCCGCAGTGTCCTACGGTGGTGGGGGGCAGTTGGGAGGCTCTGTCGCTTGCTGCCCTGCTTAGCAGAGCAGCGGTGAATAGACGCTGATGCGCACAGTGTCTATTCAGTGCAGACAGAGGGAGAGAGGGCATGCCAGCAGCTCTCAGAGCGCTAGGCATGCCCCCTCAGTGATGAAAACGTGGGCGTGGCTCCATGAAGTCACGCCCCTTTTCTTAGGCAACACCTCTTTTGGGAGCTCGTGGCTTCGCCGCGCGTGTGTTACCCTTTGTAAAGATGAAAAGTTGGGAGGTATGCCATACTACAGTATATTATGGGGTGTGTAGAAATTGTGACAAACTAAAGATAATAAATACGCCCCTAAGTCTGGAGAGAGATACATTTGAGTGAGATAAAGTATCAACAAATCATCTCCTGCCATTTTTCAAACACAGCCTGTAACATGACAGTTAGGAGCTGATTGGTTGGTACTTTCTCACTTGCCAAGCTTTATTAAATCTCCCCCATAGTTCCTGCTGCTTCTCCTATTCTGCTCTGTTAGGCCTGGGCTGTGAATGTGATTCCTGTTATAAAGCTAGAAGGGAAATAAATCAATGTGCTTCAACTAAATGGATCAGAAAATGAAACAGTCCTAAAAGGTTGAATGAAGTATCCAACTTCAAGTGTTTCTCCTAATAATAAAGTGAATTCACACATATGGTAGTATCCTATTAGTAGCGGTACTGTGCTATTAACCCCGATTGGCGGCATCCTTTTCTCCCGATTCTGGCACTTATCGGGGATTATGCTACGGGTACCTCAGGCATTTATATTTTTTCCGTGCTGGGTAAATACTGGCTTGCATCTGCATGTAACACAAATATTAGATTTATTTTCACACTGCAATTTAGATTTCAGTTTTGACACACCCTACCCAAATCTAACTCTCCCTGCCCATGTTATATCGGCCCCACCTGCGGTGCAACATGGTTTTGCCCAAGTGCACAGTTACAGTACTTGCTGGGGGTTTTTTTTGCTTTACTTCGACATCAGGTCCAATATTTCTTAAAAGTACGCATGTAGGGGGTTATTCAGATGTGGAAGCAAACCAAAAAAGCAAGCAACTGAGCAAAACCATGTTGCACTGCAGGTGGGGCAAGTGTAACACATACTTACCTACAGGGCCGTCTTAACAGCAGTGTAGGCCCCTGGGCACAGCAATGCACTGGGCCCCCTACCCATCCTCCAGCGGTAGGGATGGGGGGTGCTATCAGTGCAGCTTTGATGTACTGCGGGCGGTAGGGGGTGTTCTATCTTTCGCTCAGCATGTAGGACCTGTAACAGTAATTTCTGCTAATTACTCCTTTACTGCACAGATGGGGCAGGAAGGAGAACACTAAACTGTAGAAGGGGGCATTGGGCTGAATGAAGAAGCCCTGGTACATGACTTCCAGGGTGGTAGGGGGTGTTTAATACGTAGGGGAGGGGTGGATAGTGGAGTGGGCTTAATAGTTATAATTTTCTAGTGGGAGGGCAGCTTGCTTGAAAGCAGATATCTCAAGTTACTGAAAAAATATTTCTTAGCTTTGAATGGGATAAAACACTAGAGAGTCCCACCTTTCTGAAGATTCTGGGGACTTGGGGATCAGAGCTCAGTAGCCAGAGCAATTCACCAACGAAAATCTAAAACTGTATATTAGGCATGTGGAGCTGGAGCAGGGACCAGCTGCTTGAAGGCTGATATCTCTTGTTCTGGGCATAGTAGAGACAAGCTGCCAGTGTCGACCAAAAGGGGAGAGTCCCAGCTTTTGGCTTATACCCTCAGAAATACTCTAAGTCAGACAAAACCCGAGATATCTGAGTGGGAAGAGCAATTAAAAGGCTTGGTTTGCGACCACTGCTTTCAAGTCAGATATCTCCGGTTCCCCCGGGCCGATTTTCAAA
This sequence comes from Pseudophryne corroboree, assembly GCF_028390025.1. Taxonomy (NCBI): domain Eukaryota; kingdom Metazoa; phylum Chordata; class Amphibia; order Anura; family Myobatrachidae; genus Pseudophryne; species Pseudophryne corroboree. The sequence goes on from NC_086446.1 coordinate 723,165,514, forward strand.
AATCTGGTACCCCTGGAAAGAGGGGACCCTCGGCTACCAGCCTAGGGCCCTTTTGCTCCTGGGGCCCTTGGGCAAGAGCCCATTGAGCCCATCCGAAAAGACGGCCCTGCTTACCTACATTTTATTTCTCCTCTCCGGGAGAAGCCCGGAGAGGAGACGCTGCAGGTGTCTTCGGGGGGCAGGGCCGGACGGTGACATCACTAAGCACCGCCCCCCACATCGGGAAATGCCGCGATTCGCGAGTCCGCGGGAAGGGGGCGGGGCTAAAATGACGCGATTTGCGTCATTTTAACCCCTTCTCCACCCGCGGGAGGTTATCTCTCCATCCTGCTCGCATCACTAGGGTGCGAGCAGGATGCGGGAGACCTGCCCACTCTTCCGGGGGTGCGGGGGGCTACCCCAAAAAAGCCTCCCGCAGCTTCCAGGAGAGTAGGTAAGTATGGTGTAACATGTGCAGAGAGATTTAGATTTGGGGGTGAGGTGGTGTCAAACTGAAATGTAAATTGCAGTGTAAAAATAAAGCTGTGCAACATTTGTGGGCTACATGTAAAAGCAGCCAGTATTTACCCTGCACAGAAAAAATATATTTGCTCTCCTTGCATTGCAAAATGGTTAGTTCCAGAAACGAACTTACATGCTTTTTCTGCCTTGCTTCCAAATCCAAATCAGGCCCGTAGTGTGCTGCATAGATGTACAGTTGAAATAGGATAGTTGTACCATGAGCGCCCCATTTCCTTTTGTTAGTACTGTAGATCTTTGTGTGAATATCCCATTGCTGGCAGGGATGAATGGTCCTTAAGGGGGGTACACACGGAGAGATCCATGCTTAATTTCTAAGCAATCTGACAAGGTTGCTTGGAAATTATGGGGGTAATTCAGACCTGATCATGGCCCTCATTCCGAGTTGTTCGCTCGCAAGCTGCTTTTAGCAGCATTGCACACGCTAAGCCGCCGCCTACTGGGAGTGAATCTTAGCTTAGCAAAATTGCGAACGAAAGATTCTCAAAATTGCAAATAGAAATTTCTAAGCAGTTTCTGAGTAGCTCGACACTTACTCTGCCACTGCGATCAGTTCAGTCAGTTTTGTTCCTGGTTTGACGTCACAAACACACCCAGCGTTCGCCCAGACACTCCCCCGTTTCTCCAGCCACTCCCACTCCCACTCCCAGAAACGGCAGCGTTTTTTCACACACTCCCATAAAACGGCCAGTTTCCGCCCAGAAACACCCACTTCCTGTTAATCACACAACGATCACCAGAACGAAGAAAAAATCTCGTAATGCCGTGAGTAAAATACCAAACTTCTTAGCAAATTTACTTGGCGCAGCCGCAGTGCGAACATTGCGCATGCGCAGTTTGCGGAAAATCGCTGCGATGCGATGAAAAAGAACGAGCGAACAACTCGGAATGAGGGCCCATAGCAGCAATTTTGTTAGCAGTTGGTCAAAACCATGTGCACTGCAGGTGGGGCTGATATAACATGTGCAGAGAGAGTTAAGGTCCGTACACACTTAACGATAAAATGAGCGACGTCGCTTATTTTCCCCCTCCTTGAGCGTCGTCGCTCATTTTATCGTCAAGTGTGTATGCCGCCAGCGACAACCGATCCGCGGGTCGGCAACGATCGTTGCTGTCGGTAGGGCATGCATGAAGGATGTGGACTGTCGTCCACGACCTTCATGCAGGGCTGGCAGGGGCGTGACGTCACTGAGTGATATGAGCGGTCATATCTCTCAGTGTGTATAGTCGGCCGCCGACCGGCCGGCCCAGGAGGGGGAAACATTAGACGATGTCGCTCACAGAGCGACATCGTCTAATGTGTATGGACCTTTAGATTTGGGTGGATTATTTTGTTTCTGTGCAGGGTAAATACGGACTGCTTTATTTTTACACTGCAATTTAGATTTCAGTTTGAAGACACCCCACCCAAATCTAACTTTCTCTGCACATGTTATATCTGCCACCCCCCCCTAACAATTTTGCATTACCCCCTAAGCTTGGATCTCTCCGTGTGTATGCACCATAGCAATACGCGGTCCCTTGCGTTGCTATTGCTGGTACTAGACTGGCCTGCACGCAGGAACAATCTAGTGTCATCGCTCATTTTCCCACTGGGTGAAATGAGTGTTTCCCCGTCCGTCCGTCCGTCCGTCCGTTCCCCTTACCCCTCACTCAGCACACATTGCGCTGTGTGCTGAGCGGGGGGGAGAGATGTGTGCTGAGCGTTCACGCTAGATCATTCAGCACATATCTCCGGGAGAAATCTCCCAGTCTGTATGGCCCTTTTAGAGGTTGCTGACATGACATGTAACGAAACATTTTCTCTATTTACTTTTCACTTCTAAAGTGCCACCTTCTCTACCAAATGACCTTATTATCAGATCCGTGATGCCCCTGTATCTATTTTTGTGCAGCAAGGAGCTTCAAACTCCTATTTACAGACTTTTACTGCTGTGTTGAGTGGTATAATTACAGTCAGAGATGGAGATGTAGCTGTTTCTGTGTCCGAGATAATATAGAGTCGGGGACGTTGCTGCCTCACATCACACATGATCTGGACAGTGAAGACTGGGACTGGTGTGAGGCTGCAGGTGAATTACTGTATACTATTGGATGAAGGCTAAACTACATATAGCATTGCAGAGCAGAGGTGCCAAAATATTCAGCCTTTCTCAGGTCATAAGGTGCCTTGTGGGAAATATCATTATTACCATCATTTTTTTCCGAATTATATGTGGACATTTCCTTTAAGGCAGTCAGACATGCAGAAAGCAGAACAAATTATTCTTGACTGCTTCAAACTAGGAGCTGTCATTGACAAAATAGAGGCAGCATCTGCATAAATGAATGCACTTACTGCATGGGAAGAGATATTTGTACATAGTTACCAACACTGTAAAATAGTTTCCAGGGACACTTTGCTGCTGACAGGGCGCGTCTAGGCACGTCACAAGCAATTTCTCAGGGAACTTTGGAGAAATGCGATTCAGATTGTGTCACATTTCCTTAATTTGATCATATCTCTCTCACGTCTGTATTTTAGATGAGTTTCGTCAGCTATCAGCTCAAAGCCTTGAAAATAAGAGCAGATTACAAGAATCACATCGGCATTAAATCATACTTACCTACTTATAATACGCTGCAGGGAACTTCGAGTAGCGGGCTGTGACATAATCAAGCCCCGCCCCCACATCGGGAAAGCCGAAATTTGTGGATCCGCGGTAAGGAGGCGGGGCTAAAATGATGCAATTTGCATCATTTTTACCCCACCCCACGCACTCGCAAATACTGGAATATCTCTCCATCCTGCCCACTTCACTAGGGTATGGGCAGGATGCAGGAGATCTGTCTGCTCTATCGGGTGCGGGGGGGGGCTACCCCAAACATTGGGAGCCTCCCGCAACTTCCGGGAGAGTAGGAAAGTATGCATTAAATACTGTACTAGCAACATCTCCGTGGTCAACAATATTCCAGGCAGTGGTGCAAGTGTGTGGGTACAGCGTACCCTTAAGAATTTCATACCGATGGGCTGCCACTCCTCGCCGGTCCGTCCCTCCCTCCCTCCCTCTGCTCTTCACTGCCGCACTGCCGCTGATGTGAGGGGAGGAGAGCGCAGCCTGCGCCTCTCCTGCCCCTCAGTGTCTTCGTTCAATTCAACGCCGCCCGTGAGCCAATCAGTGCTCGCGGACTGGCAGCCAAGGCTGCCGGACCGCAGGCTTTGATTGTCTCACGGATCAGTGCTGCTTTGAACTAAGACACCCGTACCCGCCGGAGACTGAGGGGAAGGAGAGGCGCAGGCTGCGCTCTCCTCCCCTCACACACACACACAAAGGACAGCAGCAGCGGTGAGCAGCGCTGGGGGGGCAGGGGGGGTGCATGTATACCTGGCACTGGGAGCATATCTGGCTCTGGGGGGGCATGTATACCTGGCACTGGGATCATATCTGGCACTGGGGGGACATGTGTATCTGGCACTGGGAGCATATCTGGCACTGCGGGACATGTGTATCTGGCACTGGGATCATATCTGGCACTGGGGGCATATCTGGCACTGCGGGACATGTGTATCTGGCACTGGGATCATATCTGGCACTGGGGGCATATCTGGCACTGCGGGAAATGTGTATATGGCACTGGGGGCATATCTGGCACTGGGGGGACATGTGTATCTGACACTGAGGGCAAATCTGGCACTGTGGGGACATGTGTATCTGGCACTGGGGGCATTTCTGTATCTGGCAGTGTAAGGCAATGTATATCTGGCATTCTGGGGGCATTTGTGTATCTGGCACAGTGAGGCAATGTGTATCTGGCATTCTGGGGGCATTTGTGTATCTGGCACAGTGAGGTAATGTGTATCTGGCACTGTGGGGCAATGTGTATCTGGGACTGTGAGGCATTGTATATCTGGCACTCTGGGGGCATTTGTGTATCTGACACTGTGGGGCAATGTGTATCTGGGACTGTGAGGCAATGTGTATCTGGCATTCTGGGGGCATTTGTGTATCTGGCACAGTGAGGCAATGTGTATCTGGCACTGGGGCATTCGTGTATCTGGCACTTTGGGGCAATGTATATCTGGCACTGTGGGGCAACGTGTATCTGGCACTATTTGGGTCATATGTGTATCTGCCCCTCCCCCCATATGTGTATCACGCCCCCATTTTCATTGGCCACACCCCATATGGAATTTGGCTACACCCATTTTTTGGCGCGCGCACACAGTACCTGTAAGACATTTTTTCTACTTGCACCACTGATTCCAGGGAAAAATCTCTTAAATCCTTGGGAATTATAGACCGTTGGCCGCTATATTTGTATAAAGGTCCACTTACATTTTTATTGATGCTAATATTATTAAGATTGGGGCCAATGCAGAGCTGCCCATTTAAGGAGTTTTATGCATTTCAGACATATTTCCACTTGCGATTGGAAGGGTATTACTGGTTGTTCTAAAGAGAATAAAGATCAGAAAGAGCGTGATCACAGTGTTGCAGACTGTGCGTGCAGAGTTGTCTGGAAGCGCAAAAAATGCCAGCTTTCTAATGCATCTTTGAAATGTATTGATTCAAGGGATTGGATACAATATACCGGCACACACCAACGCAACAGTCTCAATCTCGGTAGTGGATCACCAGCGGTCAAAATCCAAGCAGATTTAGATGAGTATTGTAACCCTAACCATAGCCAACCCCTCCTATAGCCTAACCTTAACCGCCCCCCCAAGCAGCCTAACCCTAACAGTCCCTTCCTGCATCCTAACCCTTACTGCCCCCTGCGGCATAACCTTATCCTCCCCCCCTGCAGCCTTCTTCTAACTGCCCCCTGCCCCCCCCCCCCCCCCCGCAGCCTAACCATTACAGGATGATCCAGCAGCCTAGTCCTAACTGCTCCCCGGCAGCTTAATTCTATCTGCCACCCCAGCAGCCTTCACCAAACGCCCCCCCCCCCCCACGCAGCCTAGCCCTAACTATTCCCTCCAGCAGCCTAGCCCTAACTGCCCCCCGCAAATTAATTCTAACTGCCTCCCCCTCCTGCAGACTAACCCTAATCAACCCCAGTTGCAGCCTATCCCTAATCATCCCCCCTGCAGCCTAACTCTAATTGCCCCCTGCAGCCTAAACCTAATTGCCCTCTGCAGCCTAAACCTAATTGCCCCCTGCAGCCTAACCTTAACCGCCTCCCCTGCAACCTTCACCAAACTGTTCCCTCCAGCAGCCTAACCTTAACCACACCGTAGCCTAAACCTAACTGCCCCCCCCCCCCCCTAACCCTAATCGCCCCCCCTTCCCACAGCCTAACCCTATCGGTCCCCTCCCGCAGCCGAACCCTAACCCTCCTGGTAGTGCCTAAATCTTATCCTGAACCTTAACCCAAAAAAAACCTCACCATCTGGATTTTGGCCACTGGGATTTCAGAGCAGGGATTGTGACCAGCAGGATGGTGAGCGCCGGTATCCTGGATCCATCCCGGTTCAGGAGAGCACTGATGAGAATGATGATGGGTTTTAAATCAAATGTGCAGATAACGGGCAAGCACAAGATGCATATACAGATGTGTCCTTTTTTACTGTGGCCAAATAGCCCCCCTCCTTGCACCAGGTCCCGTTTGACTCAACCATGCTGAGCATTTTATTACTCAATATCTGCATCTTATTATATTTGCTTAGATAGAACAACTGGGAGCAACAGAACAGCATTACACTGACCACTGGGGTGTGGGACATTTGTACGTCTGTGTGTCTGAATATGTATACTAAGTGCTACCATGCAGCAGCCATGCCAAGCTCCATTGTGCTTCATCTGCGGCTTCGTACGTCTTTAAAACTAATTCCTGTGCTGGTAAAGTCGCAGTCCAGCGCCTGTAGTGCACTGTGAGTGGTGTTTCGCTGTAAGCCACTTCCCTCGGAGCGTTTCAGCCACACCAGGCGTCTCACGCCGTATGGCATAAAGACACCCAGTGTAGGAGGACACACCAGTAACTGCATACCGTAAAATATATACATTAATTTCCTTACATGCAAAGCAGGTGCACCTGCGACCAAGTTGTGATGGACTCTGCATCAAGCCCTCTACGTGTAGTGGATAAAACACTGATCACAGTGGATGGCTGGTACCTGCTTTGCACACTCCGTGTGCCTATATTGGAGTAGCTGGGCATGTAGAATTGCAGCTTAGTCTCATACAAAGATGAGGATTTATGTTTCTGTTGGTTAGTGTTGTGCTGTTTACCAGAACTGCAATCTGCTTCTGCTGAATATTTCCCCTGCCGAGTAGCACAGGGATGGCGTACTACAGGAACAAAGTGAGGAATGCTTGGCACGATGAAAACAGCATTCCGGCTGAAGCCATCATAGTTATAACAGATGCAGTAAACTGATAGGAGCATGCTCTGAATGTCAGTTATTGTTGGGCAGATTTGAATGATGTGACACTGATGCTATAGGTTGATGAACAGGTGTTTGTTTCACAGCGTTGGAATCGTGACGTTGTGTGCAAGATATAAGTGGGTGTTTAACTTTAATTGCATTGTTCAGACAGGTATGAAAATGAACAAAACTTGATGATTCACAATTTGGGGCTAATCAGAGCTGGATTACGGGGGGAAGGGGGGGCTGGGGGCAGGGCAGGCAACAGGGGGGGGGGGGGGGGGTCAAAGGGGACACCTGTACTGGGCCGCAAGGATCAGAGGGGCCCCAAGTATATGCCACTTAGTATCCGGCAGGGATGTGAGCAGGGAATCATCACTGAGTTATTGGGGAGAGACAGACCGTGGTGGGTGTGGGGGAGGAAGGAGAGATATACAGAACATATTTATATATCTGTATACTGTAGATAAATAAATAAAAATATATTTATTTAATAACAGTTTATTATATAGCGCAGCAAATTCCATTGCTCTGAAGGGGCCCCAGAAATATCACTGTACCAGCCCCCAAGATGTCTGCTGCCGGTCCTGGCTGGGGGAAAGTACCCAGGGCTACCATCCCAAAAGGCCCCCCACCACGCCACAGATCATATCTCTCTTACAATCTTACATTAAATGATAGACAAACTTTTTCAAGGTGTTTCTTTGAGAATTGATTCATCAGATGCAAAATGCTTATATTTGTAGAAGTTGAAAATTTTAATTGAGGCAATCAGTTCAAAGATTGTTTTCCTTCCTCAACATACACGATGGTCGTGATGGTCCGTATTCTGTGTAGCACGGTGCTGGGACCACATTAGTGTCTGTCAGGGCTGCCATTAGAAATTGTGGGGCCCGGGACTGACAAAAGACCTTTATATAATCAAAATCATAAGAAAAGTTAGTGCAGATCGCAAGGTGAAAGTCACCTTGCGATCCCGATGCGATGCCGATGTGCAGGCAAGTCAATTTTGACTATCTCGTAGTAAAGATAGTCAAAATTGACACTTAGCCAAAATCGCACATAGTCAGTATCGGAAGCACACTCATTATGTGCTTGCATTGCCGACCTAGCTCCTGTCGCATAGTGAGAATCGGGATTAGCCCCAATCTCACTGTGTGTATGTACCTTAAGGTTCTTCCCACTACTCTCTATATGATTGCACCGGGTTATGTGGGTTATTCAGTAAATTCTTTCTATTGCATGCTGGAGACCGCCCGTCGAAGAGCAAGACCTCCCAGCATGGTGAATTGCCTGCCCAGTGGCTGCAACTGCAATTTAATTGCAGTTGGAGCAACTGTGGATGACCCCCTGCAGCCGCAGCTAGGCTGCGTATGCAGGTGGTCCGCTGCCATTTTTCCCATCGGAGCGTCTGTGTGTGATGTCACACAGCCGCCCCAATAACACAGCCGACCTGCACCTATTTTCTCCACGCCGCCCCTGCAATGGTCTATCACCACCTCCTGCCAGCCCCGCGAATGCTTCTGCCTGTCAATCAGGCAGAGACATTCGCAGCCAATGCGATCCAATCGCAATGGCCGGGAGCGCACGTGAAGGACAGGACCTGACACTACCAGAGGGGAAAGTGTGGGCGTATCTCGAATAACCCCTTATATTAGGAAAAAATTGCCTAAACCCAGGACTAGTTGCAGTAAAAGTTGTTGACTATGATAAGTGCAGGAAAAGCTCTGTGATAGAGACCTTTGACAACATAAAAATAAACCTGAGAAACTATTTTAAATGTTCATTTCAAAAGCCAAATTTGTGCTTACTGCACCTATCTGAGCCTCCAAAAAAGTTTAACTGGGAGCCTTAATGTACAAAATCAGTTGTATAAAAAAGACATACATCTGTCAATGACATAAACCATGTAGATAGTGAAAGTATCTCTCTCTCTCTCTCCTCTCTCTCTCTCTATATATATATATATATATATATATATATATCCCTCCAAAGGCGGCACTCAAAGGTTCAAAAAAATGACACAAGTCGGCTGTTTTTAAGGCTTAAAAACAGCCGACTTGTGTCATTTTTTTGAACCTTTGAGTGCCGCCTTTGGAGGGATATATTACGTGGAGCCGTGCAAGCTTACATGTGGAAGGCACCGGGTGCAGTATGTGATTTATGTCAGCGGAGTGCCGGAGTTGGAGGAATATATATATATATATATATATATATATATAATGCTGTGAGCTTTAGACCAGGTAGCATACCTGAAGTTTAACACTACTGTGATAGCTATTTTGAGCAACAGAGTGGAACCTGCAGTATAGTGGGATCCCATGTCGGGGGCTGCAGGCTAAAATGCATTGATCAATACATGAACTAAAACGCCACTGTTTATTATTGTTAATATAGTGAGTGCAGAGCTCCTGTGAAATTTAAACAATGTGGTCACATACCGTGTTGCACTCCAAATCAAGGAATAGGTGAGTACCATGGAATAGGGCTTTTTCTTATATATATATACACACATACACACGTCAACTGACAGCAGTGAGTCTCATCAGTAGGTATGATGTGCTTGCAGGGTAGCAGGGAGGGGGTGAGGATTGCTAAGTGAGATGGGGAGGGAGGAGACTGCCTGCCTGGCTACTGAGCAGTGAAGTCTTATTCCACACTTCTCCTCTACACAGCAGAGCGGCATGCAGGACTCCTGCTCTCACTGCTGTTTGGATGTTAGAAGCACAAACACTGCTGGAGACTTCTGCTGCAAGATAAAGGGTAGCCTGGTGGCATCTTTTGCCCAGCTCCATTCTGTGGGATTCAAAGTCTATGTGCAGTTGGATATATAAGATGTAGGATGCTCCCCATTTCAAGAATCAAGCGACAGCCCTTTCTCTGGCCACTGAATGCTGAACCAGCTCCCTGGATTTGTATGATCCCAGATACACCTGGTGTCTTTCGGATAGGTGCGGTGCCCCCTCCATTTATTGTGTCCTGCCCTCACCCATCTCCTTTGCTGCAGGGGGTACCTGCCTGGCAAGTCCCTTGTGACCCCTTCCTACCTTTGATGTCTGTGCCCACTGCACCAGAACCTGCTGTGCACCAATTTCCTTTGGCAAACGGGCAGGTAAATTCCCATTTAGTCTAAACGTGCATGTTTTGCAAAAATAAAAAAAATAAAAAAGACAATCGGATAATATTTACATTGTAAATGTAGCAGACAGATAATTTAATTTTTTCAGAATTCTTTGCAACTGGAAATCTTCCACAAATATAACTTTTTTTTTTTTTTAGTTGCAGCAAAAATGATACCATAATAATGTATTTTATTCCCTATAACTTGCATTCATCACAGATAAAACCTGAATGTTTTTCTAAGTTAAGTAATATTAGCTTCTGTGACTTCTAGTCCTTAAACAATCTCTAGTTAAATATAAGCAGGGTTTGCAGGTTTCTGTCCCCTATAGTATTTCCAGATCCTGCCCTGAAGAATTCTGCTCCTGATTGGTTTTTGTTATATAAAAAAAAAACAAAAAAAAAACATTGCCTGGTGTGTACAATAAGTAGTAGCAATATTAAAGTATTTAATCAAAGTACATTCTCAGCTCACATTCATTTCAATGCAATAAAATGTATAAGATGGCAGTAATTTCCTCTTTACTGCTTAAACCGTGACGTCGACATAATATAAATTGTAAAAATAACTAAAAAGTTGATGTGCAGTAAAATTGTCTGTATTCCAAGATAGGCTTCTCTTCTTTATGCTCTGAGAAGTGTTAACTGAGATTCCTCTAAGCTTCCGTATAGGGTGTCATACTGGAAAACTGCCACTAGAGGATCCCATACCCAAATAATCCATCCATGCAATTAATGCAAGACAGATTTTCTCCACACAGATATAGGTTTTTGGTATTTTTAATTCTTCTTTTTAATATAATTCTGATTAAGGTGAAAACTTTGCATGATATAATTTTTAGATTCATTGTGTAGACTAAGCAGTTGATCCTATTGGTTTGTGAAGCCTGATAGTTTTACTTGATTGACAGGCAAAAACTGAGACATTAATCCATGTCATATTTGCATTAAAGGAGTCTAAAAACTTTTATGTGTGCTATTGTACTAAAATACGTTCTTTATGTATATGATATATTATTAATTCTCTAAGTTTGGCATGTTTAATATAAATTACAGGATAAAAGGATTTGTAAGATGTACTGTGAGTTTAATATGCAAAAGAAGACTTCAGATCTTACTACTTACAGTAACTTATTGTAAGCTTAATTCTTATTTATAATAATTGAGGTTTTCTTGCTTCTAGTTATTATTTTAACACTGGCAATATTTACATTCTAACCATATTTGTTTACATCTCTTAAATACTAACCACAACAAATAAAGTTCTAGTATTCAATTGCAGGGGGTCCTTAACCTATGAAATGTATTGGGAACACCTAAATTTATTACCCAAATAATTGACCCTAGAATCATCTGCTACTGTAGACTATCTTCCTAGGTGAAATATGAGCATGATATCTTAAGGTACAATAAATACATTTTGGAATAATACTGGGAAGCATCTGTGAGTACTTTGAGTTAAGTCAGAATAACTCACTGTTGCCAGAGCTGCCTCATTCACTATATATACGTTGTGGAATATTCATGTTTCTCTGTTTGTATTCCATGAGCCATAGTTTAATATAGCAAAGGTGGTGATTTTTAGGAGGATTTTGCAGAGCTAGCAATTTGGCATCAGCTTTACAAAGAATGCATAAAACACAATTGAAAATCAGATTGTTGAGATCATTATTTATTTAGCGCTTTGGTATCTGACTGTCGTGTCAGTAATTTACCCCTGAGCAACATAAGTTAATGATATACAAATAAAGACATATCATTTGTTTATACATTGCCTTAATCTTTAAATACACTGGCGTAGTTGTTTTTGTAATTGAGGCTACCTTAGTTTTACCTCTTTAGTACCTAAACAGAATGGGGGTATCCCCATAGTTGTACGCATATAGTATTACTTGTCATTGACAAAACTCTGCATTGCCACAATGTTACACATAGCAGTAAAAGATACAGTACATTTTATAAGGTTGGGTCACTGACAAATACTACAAGTGGTCTATTACCTTTATGCTGCATATTGTTGATGAACTCGCTGTAATAAATTTAATGACAATAGGTTCCCATAACTGTTTTACAGCATTTGGCACCCATAAGGAGGCAGAGGGTGGTTTGTATGAAGTGATACAGAGCCAACTCAGATGTGTGTCCCACTTTTCTCTCAGAATGATAGGAGCCCTCTGTATGTTGGCTGTAGAGTTTGTCTTGTCTAATTGGCAGTGCTAGTGTGAATGGGATCACAGGCATCGATGCAGTATACAGTGTGCTGATTTTGTTACTCACTGGAATTGATTTGGATGTATTTAGAATCTCTGCCCTTGTGATTTTCTGATGCTTAATTAAATATATATATATAAAATTAAAATTAAATATATATATATATATATATATATATATATATATATCTCCTTTCATATGGGCGGCACTCAGAGACTTTCAACACATAGATAAGTGCAAAAAAAGACCCCACCGGGCCGTTTTATTCGTGACGTTTCGGGGTATAGTCCCCTTCCTCAGACAACAAACATGGTGAACAATCGTGATATTTATAGCAAAACACTAACCTGTGACCCTTCAGTGCAATCTCCTTGTGTATGTGCGTATGTGTGTGTGTGTGTGTGTGTGTGTGTGTGTGTGTGTGTGTTTATTTATTTATTTATTAGCAGTTTCTTATATAGCGCAGCATATTCCGCTACGCTTTACAATTAGAACAACAGTTTATAGAACAGAACTGGGCAAAGACAGACATAGAGCTTACAATATGTGTGTGTGTGTGTGTATGTGTGTGTGTGTGTGTGTGTGTGTGTGTGTGTGTGTGTGTGTGTCATACTTGCCTACCTGACCCTCTCCATGAGGGAGAAAATGCATGTGTGTGTGTGTGTGTGTGTGTGTGTGTGTGTGTGTGTGTGTAAGAGATTGTTAGCATTCATATGAAATGGGAGTGTGACTGCAAGAACCACAATGAATTAATCCCTTGCTCGCTTCATGTTTAATAACATTTAGTCAGGTCCCACTCTCTTTCCATCACATTTCATCCACTTGCAGCTGAATGTTCTTCATTCAGAGGGTCCTATTTATTAAGTCCACAAATTACACATTTTTGATCGTCGGGGTGTTTAACAATGGGGTAACGCATCAGTGATATATCTGCTTTGTTCACCCTTGAGACAAATGCAAATAAGGTCCCCAAAACTTTGTATGGTGTCTGTAGTTGGCGTTCGCCTAGTGTAATTTATGGGCTACGTTTACACATTTGGAATACCTCTCCAGTAATTGGCAGCCATAGATGTGCATTAGTTGTGGCGGGTCAAATTCTGAAAGTACAGTGATTGGGTAAGCTGCGGCTCAGTCTCTGGGGCATGACAAAGTACCTTGAAAAGGCATTCCAAATTGCATTTCCGTAAATACACAGTAATTAACTAAGCCAGATTCTATGTTCAGTTGAGCAGCTGTGTCAGGGCAATCCTTTATTCATCAGTCCAGCTAACCATAAATGCAGGTTTTTTTTAAAGGGTTGAAATCTTGAAGCACTATACTGTTTAATAATGATCAGTGACCAACTTGATAGGAGTTTGAAGATGGTGTGTGTGTGTGTGTGTGTGTGTGTGTGTGTGTGTGTGTGTGTGGTGGGGGTAGTGTTTACAATCAATCAATGAGCTAGCATAAGTTTGTGACAGAAAACAAATATGAAAAGTGCCTTTGTCCCTGTCCTTGAAACATTTATATCCAGTGGGGATGCAAGAGTGGGTGTAGTCAAATATTACATTACTAGGTGCTTCATCGCGCCCTACGGGCGCTCTTCACACCGTCGCAAGGGGCTACGCCCCCTTAACCCTTGCATGCCTTTCTGGGGTTCAATATTTGTATTATATGGAGTATTACCTGCATTCCTTTGTTAGTGGTTAAATATTGCACAATGAAAGGGCGTGCGATGGTGAAGGAGGCGCAGCCCCTTGCGACGGCGTGAACAGCACCTGCAGGGCACGATGTACAGAATGTAGCGGGTGCAGGGGGGGACTACGAATGTGGGGAGGGTGTCTGTAGATGCTGCGGGTGGAGGGGGGCTGGAAGCGGTGGGGGGGCCCGGATGGGGAAGGGTCGGGAGGTGCTGCGGATGGGGGAGGGGCAGAGGAGTGGGGGCTGCAGATGGGGGAGGGGTACAGAGGCACTGCATGTGGGGGAAGGGCAGGGGTGCCACGGGTGGGAGAGGGGCAGGTGCAGGGATGTTGCGGATGGGTGAAGGGTTCCGGAGGTGCTGTGGGATAGGAAGGGGCGGGGGTGTTGGTGGTGGGGTAGGGGGTCCGGAGGCGCCGTGGGTAGGGGAGGGGCAGGTACGGGTGGTGCGGCGGATGGGGAAGGAGGTCCGGAAGTGCTGCAGGTGGTGGAGGGGCAGGTGCGGGGGTGCCATGGGTGGGGGAGGGGTGGGTGAGAGGGGGACCGCGGATGGAGGAGGGTGTCTGCTGATACTGCGGGTGGAGGGGAGCAGGTGTGGAGGGAGACATATATGGGGAGTGGATGGTGGGGGGGGTCTGGAGGTGCTGTGGGTGGTCAAGGGGCGGAGGAGTGGGAGCCGCGGGTGGTGTAGGGGGTCTGGAGGCACAGCGTGTGGGGGAGGGGTGGAGTTCCGCATGTGGTGGAGGGGAAGGTGCGGAGGTGTGGTGCATTGGGGAGGGGTCTGGAGGCGCTGCGGGTACTGTACCTGCCAAAAAGGTAGTTGGAGGGTATGCAGTAACAGGGCCAGGACAGGGGTGACAGGGTCAGAACAGGGGTGAGGGGGCCAGGACAGGGGTGACGGGGCCAGGACAGGGGCGATGGGGCCAAGACAGAAATTATAGGGACAGGATAGGGGTGACAGGGCCAGGGTAGGGGCGGCAGGACCAGGACAGGGGTGACAGGGCCAGTATAGGGTTGACAGGGCAAGCACAGGGGTGACAGGGCCAGGATAGGGGTAACAGGGCCAGCATAAGGGTGACAGGGCCAGGATATGGGTGAAAGGGCCAGGATAAGGGTGACAAGGCAAGGCCAGGGGTGACAGGAACATGACAGAACACAGGGCACAGGAGAGATTGGTATTAGGGACAAAACAGTGGTGACAGACAGATGTGTCTTACCGGAGTCACTGCTGTTGGCTGCTGCTGTTCTACGCCAACCTGTTGGGATCTGCTGCTGGTAGAGACTTGGCATGGCTGACTCTCTTAGGTTGGAGTCCTGCTTCCTCTGCCCGTCCGCATCCCTCCCCTCCTCCTCAGTCACACACCGCAGACCTCGCGCAGCTGCCGGGCACTGTGGTAAGGGGAGACAGGGAGTGACTGGTTAGCCCCCAGGAGACGCTGCGGCTAGAGGGAGGAGGGGGTTATAGCATGCACGCGGCGCGGACCTCACGGCTGCTGGGCACTGTGGTAAGGGGAGACTGGGAGTGACTGGTTAGCTCCCAGGAGACGCTGCGGCTGGAGGGAGGAGGGGGGCGGAGCCTGCAAGCAGCTCGGACTTCTGCAGCGCTACCCGCCAGCTAAAGTGTGTGAAGGAGCTGGGCGCACCTCAATGCGGGTGGCAGCGCTGCAGCTAGCGATGGGGTTGCCGAGGCTGGAGATAACAGAGGCAGTACGGAACCTGCACAGCGGCAGGTGCCCCACAAAACTGCAGCTATGAAGCGTGGAGTGTGCCAGAAAGTGACAGTCCTCTGCGCCAGAGAGACCCTGCTCAGTATGCTGATGTGGGGGGTTAAGCACACAGTAAGCCGGTGCCCGTCTGTCTGTACGGCATACCCCCTCACACACCCCCATACCTCCCAACTCTCCCGATTTTCGTGGGACAGTCCCATTTTTTTGGGTCTGTCCCACCCGCAGGTCGCAGTGTCCCGCGGTGGGGGGGGGGGGGGGGGGCAGTTGCAAAGCTCCTGGAGCAGCGGTGAATAGTGGAGACAGAGGGAGAGGGGGCATCAGGGGGTACGGATTAAGGGGGGGTTCCAGCAGCAGAGCCGGATTAAGGGCCAGGGGGTACTTACCGTTGACCCCACAGTTTTAGGGGGCCCCCCTGCTCGAGTAGCTCTGTCCCAGCTCAGAAGCTCCCCCGTTCTGCCAGCAACAGTGGCAGCATTGTGCTACAGTCAGCACACGCTGCTGCGTATTGGCAGGTCTGTGGTGTTCCAGGGAGGCAGCTTTCTTCTGCCTGTGTGGGTGTGTAGGGGGGAGTGACCACCTCCTCTGGATTTAGCCCTAGCTGAGGGGCCAAAATTCCATAAAAATAAAAAAATCCCGGAATTTGCATAAGGGGCCGTGGCCTCGCGTCCCGCGATTAGGCCATGCCCCCAACCCCACAGCAGGCACAGCAATGAGATAGGGCTCCCCTGTCTCAAGAGCCATGGGCCCCCCGCACTCATAATCAGCCCCTGGGGGCATGCCAGCAGCTCACAGAGCGCTGGGCATGCCCCCTCACTGACAAAAACGGGGGACCTCCCGTGAAGCCACGCCCCTTTTCCGTTGGTCACGCCCCTTTTCGCCATATGTGTGTCCCTCCTTCTGCCTGAAGAAAGCTCCTGAAGAAAGCTGGGAGGTATGCACCCCTGCCTGTGCCATGCCCATACTATCTGCTTCTGCTCCTAGTCTCCTATAGATTTGGCCAGATCTGTGACTCATTTGACTAACTCCGCCCAGTGTTGTGACTCCGCCCATCGTTAGCAAATGAGTCACAAAGTCACAGATCTGGGCTTTTATATAGGAGATATGTAAGATGCCACTGTGCCCCAGAGCACCGGAAAACAGGACACACTGTATATGATCAGGCATACAGGTGTTCCCATATTAATGCCCACATACACACTAGGGTTTTCTTTGAAACCATTTTTTATTTTTTTTCCATTAATGTTTTAATGGAAAAAAAAGATCCTGCTTATTATATTAATACTGTGAAATATTGCTATGAATTTGAAACCTTGATCAACCATGTTTCAATGCTCTCTAACATTAACAATCCATTGTAATTAGGCTTTGATGTGATTTATCTTTCAATAAAACCAATTGTTAGTGCTTATTAGGGGTTATTCAGGTTTGTTAGCAAACCAATAAAGTTAGCAATTGGGCAAAACTATGTTGCACTGAAGGTGGGGCAGATGTAACAGGTGCAGAGAGAGATTTATATTTGGGTGGGTTATATTGTTTTTGTACATGGTAAATTCTGTCTGCTTAATTTCTACACTGTAATTTAGATTTCAGTTTGAACACACCACATCCAAATTTAAATCTCTCTGCACATGTTACATCTGCCCCAACAGCAGTGCAGCATGGTTTTGCCCAGTTATTAACTTTTTTGGTTTGCTAACAAACCTGAATAAGGCCCTTTATTCCTATTTCATCTGAATATATGTAGATAGACTAAACATATTATAACATGCAAAGTACACTCAGAGACATCTTTCTTGGACTGAATGTTTTGAATTAAAAAAGAAATGAAGGAGAGTAAACCATGAGGTGTTTCTCTGTGTATTGCCTCTTTAATCTGTTGAGCTTGTTTACTAGAGATGAGCGGGTTCGGTTTCTCTGAAACCGAACCCGCACGAACTTCATGTTTTTTTCACGGGTCCGAGCAGACTCGGATCCTCCCGCCTTGCTCGGTTAACCCGAGCGCGCCCGAACGTCATCATGACGCTGTCGGATTCTCGCGAGACTCGGATTCTATATAAGGAGCCGCGCGTCGCCGCCATTTTCACACGTGCATTGAGATTGATAGGGAGAGGACGTGGCTGGCGTCCTCTCCATTAGAAATTAGATTAGAAGAGAGAGAGAGATTGTGCAGAGTCAGACAGAGTTTACCACAGTGACCAGTGCAGTTGTCAGGGGCGGAACTCCCGGAGGCAACGGAGTCCGTTGCCGCCGGGCTCCAGCCCTGAAGGGGGCACCTGGCTCCAACACTGTCCCCCTACCATGCCCTTCTTGCCACCGAGCGGAGGAGCGCTGATCAGCATCAGCGCGGCGCTCCGCCTCTGTGACTGTCGGCTGTGCTGTGTGTGTGGTCGCGGAGGACCGCGACCTGGCAGCTGACAGAGCTTTGATTGAGGAGCCGGCCTGCCCAGCAGACTGAAGACGCACGCAAAGAGGAAGCAAGGAGGGGGATTTGTCGTTTAGAATAATTTACCCCGTAGCTCAGCAAGTCTGCCCGTCCGTCACCAGGACTCCCCAGCAGCCACAGGCAGATTGGCTGGCCCGGCCGTAGACTGCAGATGCCTCCAGCAGCTTAATATACACTTGCGGGTGGTTGGCCACTCCCCTGGGACCAGCGGCCGCCTCATCAGTTCTAATGCCGGATGTCAGACAGAGGGATCTGAGCTGCGGGTGCTGCGCATCACGTTACAGGAACCCCTGCATGGGACACAGGAGGTCGTGGGCAACGGGGCTGGCGTTGCCGCTTCTTCTGTAGGTCAGTCACTGTATGCCAGCTTGCACATCTGCAGGTTACAGCTCCAGCCTCATGTTCTGCGAAATTCTGCATCCCAGAGCTCTCACCTGCTGTGCCCCCTGACTGCTCACTACGCCCCATGATTGCTCCCTATGCCCCTTAACTGCTCATTATTCCCCTGACTGCTCCATATGCCCCATGACTGCTTTCTATGCCCTCTGACTGCTTTCTATGCCCCTGGCTGCCGTTTATGCCCCCTGACTTCCTCTATGCCCCCTGGCTGTCCTTTATGCCCCTAGACTGGCCCTATGCCCCCTGACTGCTTCCTATGCCCCCTGATTGCTCCCTATGACCCTGGCATACCCCTGACTGCTCCTTATGCCCCCTGAATGCTCCCTATGCCCCCTGACTGCTCCCTATGTTCTTGAAACACTGGCGTCGGAGTGCACCTTATGCCCTCTGACTGATCCCTCTGTCTGTGACCGATCCCTATGCCCCTGACACACCTTTGACTGCTCCCTATGTTTCTGAGGCACTGGCTTCTGACTGCACCAGATGTCCCCTTTTTCCTGCACCTCAGACCTAGCAGGAAAACTGCCTGACAGCCTCTCCCTCATTGCCTGTCATCCTCTCTGTAGCGTCATCCACTGCCTCCCCCAGTATCCCACTCCCTGTCACCCAATGCCACTCTGTCTCCGACTATCTATCCATGTCACCTCTTTCTTGCTTGTCAGCCTCTTCCTGTCATGCAGTGCCCCTCCCCATCATCCTCTACATCATCCACCTCCCCCTGGTGTTATCCACTGCATCCCCCTGTCATCCATTCCCTGTTATCCCCCACTGCCTCTCCCTGGCATCACCGACTGCCTCTCCGTCTCCCACTATCTCTCCCTGTCATCCACTGCCTCACCCCGTCATCCTCTACGTCACCCACTGTCTCTCCCTTGGGTCACCCACTGTATCGTGGCGAAAGCATGATGAAAACAAGGGCACTGGGGGAAGGGGGACATGGCTCGTGGGGGGGGGGGACATGGCTCACATGGGAAAAGAGGTGGACATTGCTAAAACACACTGGGGACAGGAGGATATAGCTCACACAGGGGGGAAATAGCTCACAAAAGGAGTAAGGAGGACATGGCTCACACAGGAGAAGGGGCAGCATATCTCACACATGTGAAGGGGGATGTGACTCACAAAAGAGGGAAGGGGTGATATCACTCACACACGGCAAGGGGGGAACATGGCTCACACAGGGGGAAGGGGACATGGCTCACACACGGACCAGGGGAAGGTGTTATATGGCTCTCGCAGGGGGGAAGGAATGGGACATGGCTCACACAGGGGCCAAGGGAGGGGGGACAACACAAGGACCCCTAGTTATAATAAAAGGGAGAGACCCGCCAAGCAGTCATGTGAGGGACGCCACAGCCTCAAACATACAGTAATTGAGTTTGTATGTCTTCATTTTCCTATCAGTGCCGATGTGGGTGTTATTTTTCCTATCGGCGCCATTGTGTTGTTATTTTCTTATGTGAAGCCAATGTGTTTTATTAATTTTGCTGTAGAGGCCTATTTTCCCCCCATTATTTTCACTGTGGTGGCCTGTTTATTTTTGTTCGCTCTGGTGGCCTATGTGCTGTATTATTTTCCTGAGGTGGCCTATGTTCTGTATTATTTTTCTATCAGTGCCAATGTGTTTTATTATTTTTCTACAGGGGCTTATGTGCTTTTTGTGGTGGCCTATGTGCTTTATTTTATATCAGTGCCAATGTGTGTGGTTTTTTTTCCTATCTGTGCCAATGTGCGTGTCTGTGTTTTTTAACTACAATAAGGTCTGCAATGTAGTGTAGAGTACAATGGGATCAGTAATGTAGTGTAGGGTACAGAGGGGTCAATAATTTAGTGTAGGGTGTAAATGGGTCAATAGTTTAGGGTATAGAGGTGTCAGTGATTTATTGTAAGGTATAGAGGGGTCGGTGATGTGGTGGCGGGTATAAAGAAGTCAGTTAAAATACTATTTTTTTGAGGGGGGGCACAGCATTTTATCTTGCCTCCGGGCAACTGGGATGAAGTTACGCCACTGGCAGTTGTTGTTAGTTAACTTTTATTTATTTTAATATATATCCGTTCTCTGCTATATCCGTTCTCTGCCTGAAAAAAAACGATACACAGCAGCAGCCAGTCACACAGTGTGACTCAGTCTGTGTGCACTCAGCTCAGCCCAGTGTGCTGCACATCAATGTATAAAAGGCAAAGCTTATAATAATTGTGGGGGAGACTGGGGAGCACTGCAGGTTGTTATAGCAGGAGCCCCCAGGAGTACATAATATTATATTAATTTAAAATTAAACAGTGCACACTTTTGCTGCAGGAGTGCCACTGCCAGTGTGACTAGTGGTGACCAGTGCCTGACCACCAGTATAGTAGTATATTCATTGTTGTATGTATTGTATACTATCTCTTTATCAACCAGTCTATATTAGCAGCAGACACAGTACAGTGCGGTAGTTCACGGCTGTGGCTACCTCTGTGTCGGCAGTCGGAACTCGGCAGGCAGTCCGTCCATCCATAATTGTATTACAATATATACCACCTAACCGTGGTATTTTTTTTTCTTTCTTTATACCGTCATAGTGTCATACTAGTTGTTACGAGTATACTACTATCTCTTTATCAACCAGTGTACAGTGCGATAGTTCACGGCTGTGGCTACCTCTGTGTCGGCAGTCGGCAGGCAGTCCGTCCATCCATAATTGTATTATTATTATAATATATACCACCTAACCGTGGTTTTTTTTCCATTCTTTATACCGTCGTCATAGTGTCATACTAGTTGTTACGAGTATACTACTATCTCTTTATCAACCAGTGTACAGTGCGGTAGTTCACGGCTGTGGCTACCTCTGTGTCGGCAGTCGGCAGGCAGTCCGTACATCCATAATTGTATTATTATTATAATATATACCACCTAACCGTGGTTTTTTTTCCATTCTTTATACCGTCGTCATAGTGTCATACTAGTTGTTACGAGTATACTACTATCTCTTTATCAACCAGTGTACAGTGCGGTAGTTCACGGCTGTGGCTACCTCTGTGTCGGCAGTCGGCAGGCAGTCCGTCCATCCATAATTGTATTATTATTATAATATATACCACCTAACCGTGGTTTTTTTTCCATTCTTTATACCGTCGTCATAGTGTCATACTAGTTGTTACGAGTATACTACTATCTCTTTATCAACCAGTGTACAGTGCGGTAGTTCACGGCTGTGGCTACCTCTGTGTCGGCAGTCGGCAGGCAGTCCGTCCATCCATAATTGTATTATTATTATAATATATACCACCTAACCGTGGTTTTTTTTCCATTCTTTATACCGTCGTCATAGTGTCATACTAGTTGTTACGAGTATACTACTATCTCTTTATCAACCAGTGTACAGTGCGGTAGTTCACGGCTGTGGCTACATCTGTGTCGGCAGTCGGCAGGCAGTCCGTCCATCCATAATTGTATTATTATTATAATATATACCACCTAACCGTGTTTTTTTTTCCATTCTTTATACCGTCGTCATAGTGTCATACTAGTTGTTACGAGTATACTACTATCTCTTTATCAACCAGTGTACAGTGCGGTAGTTCACGGCTGTGGCTACCTCTGTGTCGGCAGTCGGCAGGCAGTCCGTCCATCCATAATTGTATTATTATTATAATATATACCACCTAACCGTGGTTTTTTTTCCATTCTTTATACCGTCGTCATAGTGTCATACTAGTTGTTACGAGTATACTACTATCTCTTTATCAACCAGTGTACAGTGCGGTAGTTCACGGCTGTGGCTACCTCTGTGTCGGCAGTCGGCAGGCAGTCCGTCCATCCATAATTGTATTATTATTATAATATATACCACCTAACCGTGGTTTTTTTTTTCATTCTTTATACCGTCGTCATAGTGTCATACTAGTTGTTACGAGTATACTACTATCTCTTTATCAACCAGTGTACAGTGCGGTAGTTCACGGCTGTGGCTACCTCTGTGTCGGCAGTCGGCAGGCAGTCCGTCCATCCATAATTGTATTATTATTATAATATATACCACCTAACCGTGGTTTTTTTTCCATTCTTTATACCGTCGTCATAGTGTCATACTAGTTGTTACGAGTATACTACTATCTCTTTATCAACCAGTGTACAGTGCGGTAGTTCACGGCTGTGGCTACCTCTGTGTCGGCAGTCGGCAGGCAGTCCGTCCATCCATAATTGTATTATTATTATAATATATACCACCTAACCGTGGTTTTTTTTCCATTCTTTATACCGTCGTCATAGTGTCATACTAGTTGTTACGAGTATACTACTATCTCTTTATCAACCAGTGTACAGTGCGGTAGTTCACGGCTGTGGCTACCTCTGTGTCGGCAGTCGGCAGGCAGTCCGTCCATCCATAATTGTATTATTATTATAATATATACCACCTAACCGTGGTTTTTTTTCCATTCTTTATACCGTCGTCATAGTGTCATACTAGTTGTTACGAGTATACTACTATCTCTTTATCAACCAGTGTACAGTGCGGTAGTTCACGGCTGTGGCTACCTCTGTGTCGGCAGTCGGCAGGCAGTCCGTCCATCCATAATTGTATTATTATTATAATATATACCACCTAACCGTGGTTTTTTTTTCATTCTTTATACCGTCGTCATAGTGTCATACTAGTTGTTACGAGTATACTACTATCTCTTTATCAACCAGTGTACAGTGCGGTAGTTCACGGCTGTGGCTACCTCTGTGTCGGCAGTCGGCAGGCAGTCCGTCCATCCATAATTGTATTATTATTATAATATATACCACCTAACCGTGGTTTTTTTTCCATTCTTTATACCGTCGTCATAGTGTCATACTAGTTGTTACGAGTATACTACTATCTCTTTATCAACCAGTGTACAGTGCGGTAGTTCACGGCTGTGGCTACCTCTGTGTCGGCAGTCGGCAGGCAGTCCGTCCATCCATAATTGTATTATTATTATAATATATACCACCTAACCGTGGTTTTTTTTCCATTCTTTATACCGTCGTCATAGTGTCATACTAGTTGTTACGAGTATACTACTATCTCTTTATCAACCAGTGTACAGTGCGGTAGTTCACGGCTGTGGCTACCTCTGTGTCGGCAGTCGGCAGGCAGTCCGTCCATCCATAATTGTATTATTATTATAATATATACCACCTAACCGTGGTTTTTTTATACCACCTAACCGTGGCAGTCCGTCCATAATTGTATACTAGTAAACTATCCAATCCATCCATCTCCATTGTTTACCTGAGGTGCCTTTTAGTTCTGCCTATAAAATATGGAGAACAAAAAAGTTGAGGTTCCAAAATTAGGGAAAGATCAAGATCCACTTCCACCTCGTGCTGAAGCTGCTGCCACTAGTCATGGCCGAGACGATGAAATGCCAGCAACGTCGTCTGCCAAGGCCGATGCCCAATGTCATAGTACAGAGCATGTCAAATCCAAAACACCAAATATCAGAAAAAAAAGGACTCCAAAACCTAAAATAAAATTGTCGGAGGAGAAGCGTAAACTTGCCAATATGCCATTTACCACACGGAGTGGCAAGGAACGGCTGAGGCCCTGGCCTATGTTCATGGCTAGTGGTTCAGCTTCACATGAGGATGGAAGCACTCAGCCTCTCGCTAGAAAACTGAAAAGACTCAAGCTGGCAAAAGCACCGCAAAGAACTGTGCGTTCTTTGAAATCCCAAATCCACAAGGAGAGTCCAATTGTGTCGTTTGCGATGCCTGACCTTCCCAACACTGGACGTGAAGAGCATGCGCCTTCCACTATTTGCATGCCCCCTGCAAGTGCTGGAAGGAGCACCCGCAGTCCAGTTCCTGATAGTCAGATTGAAGATGTCAGTGTTGAAGTACACCAGGATGAGGAGGATATGGGTGTTGCTGGCGCTGGGGAGGAAATTGACCAGGAGGATTCTGATGGTGAGGTGGTTTGTTTAAGTCAGGCACCCGGGGAGACACCTGTTGTCCGTGGGAGGAATATGGCCGTTGACATGCCAGGTGAAAATACCAAAAAAATCAGCTCTTCGGTGTGGAGGTATTTCACCAGAAATGCGGACAACAGGTGTCAAGCCGTGTGTTCCCTTTGTCAAGCTGTAATAAGTAGGGGTAAGGACGTTAACCACCTCGGAACATCCTCCCTTATACGTCACCTGCAGCGCATTCATAATAAGTCAGTGACAAGTTCAAAAACTTTGGGTGACAGCGGAAGCAGTCCACTGACCAGTAAATCCCTTCCTCTTGTAACCAAGCTCACGCAAACCACCCCACCAACTCCCTCAGTGTCAATTTCCTCCTTCCCCAGGAATGCCAATAGTCCTGCAGGCCATGTCACTGGCAAGTCTGACGAGTCCTTTCCTGCCTGGGATTCCTCCGATGCATCCTTGCGTGTAACGCCTACTGCTGCTGGCGCTGCTGTTGTTGCCGCTGGGAGTCGATGGTCATCCCAGAGGGGAAGTCGTAAGCCCACTTGTACTACTTCCAGTAAGCAATTGACTGTTCAACAGTCCTTTGCGAGGAAGATGAAATATCACAGCAGTCATCCTACTGCAAAGCGGATAACTGAGTCCTTGACAACTATGTTGGTGTTAGACGTGCGTCCGGTATCCGCCGTTAGTTCACAGGGAACTAGACAATTTATTGAGGCAGTGTGCCCCCGTTACCAAATACCATCTAGGTTCCACTTCTCTAGGCAGGCGATACCGAGAATGTACACGGACGTCAGAAAAAGACTCACCAGTGTCCTAAAAAATGCAGTTGTACCCAATGTCCACTTAACCACGGACATGTGGACAAGTGGAGCAGGGCAGGGTCAGGACTATATGACTGTGACAGCCCACTGGGTAGATGTATGGACTCCCGCCGCAAGAACAGCAGCGGCGGCACCAGTAGCAGCATCTCGCAAACGCCAACTCTTTCCTAGGCAGGCTACGCTTTGTATCACCGGTTTCCAGAATACGCACACAGCTGAAAACCTCTTACGGCAACTGAGGAAGATCATCGCGGAATGGCTTACCCCAATTGGACTCTCCTGTGGATTTGTGGCATCGGACAACGCCAGCAATATTGTGTGTGCATTAAATATGGGCAAATTCCAGCACGTCCCATGTTTTGCACATACCTTGAATTTGGTGGTGCAGAATTTTTTAAAAAACGACAGGGGCGTGCAAGAGATGCTGTCGGTGGCCAGAAAAATTGCGGGACACTTTCGGCGTACAGGCACCACGTACAGAAGACTGGAGCACCACCAAAAACTACTGAACCTGCCCTGCCATCATCTGAAGCAAGAAGTGGTAACGAGGTGGAATTCAACCCTCTATATGCTTCAGAGGTTGGAGGAGCAGCAAAAGGCCATTCAAGCCTATACAATTGAGCACGATATAGGAGATGGAATGCACCTGTCTCAAGTGCAGTGGAGAATGATTTCAACGTTGTGCAAGGTTCTGATGCCCTTTGAACTTGCCACACGTGAAGTCAGTTCAGACACTGCCAGCCTGAGTCAGGTCATTCCCCTCATCAGGCTTTTGCAGAAGAAGCTGGAGGCATTGAAGAAGGAGCTAACACGGAGCGATTCCGCTAGGCATGTGGGACTTGTGGATGCAGCCCTTAATTCGCTTAACAAGGATTCACGGGTGGTCAATCTGTTGAAATCAGAGCACTACATTTTGGCCACCGTGCTCGATCCTAGATTTAAAGCCTACCTTGGATCTCTCTTTCCGGCAGACACAGGTCTGCTGGGGTTGAAAGACCTGCTGGTGACAAAATTGTCAAGTCAAGCGGAACGCGACCTGTCAACATCTCCTCCTTCACATTCTCCCGCAACTGGGGGTGCGAGGAAAAGGCTCAGAATTCCGAGCCCACCCGCTGGCGGTGATGCAGGGCAGTCTGGAGCGACTGCTGATGCTGACATCTGGTCCGGACTGAAGGACCTGACAACGATTACGGACATGTCGTCTACTGTCACTGCATATGATTCTCTCAACATTGATAGAATGGTGGAGGATTATATGAGTGACCGCATCCAAGTAGGCACGTCACACAGTCCGTACTTATACTGGCAGGAAAAAGAGGCAATTTGGAGGCCCTTGCACAAACTGGCTTTATTCTACCTAAGTTGCCCTCCCACAAGTGTGTACTCCGAAAGAGTGTTTAGTGCCGCCGCTCACCTTGTCAGCAATCGGCGTACGAGGTTACATCCAGAAAATGTGGAGAAGATGATGTTCATTAAAATGAATTATAATCAATTCCTCCGCGGAGACATTGACCAGCAGCAATTGCCTCCACAAAGTACACAGGGAGCTGAGATGGTGGATTCCAGTGGGGACGAATTGATAATCTGTGAGGAGGGGGATGTACACGGTGATATATCGGAGGGTGAAGATGAGGTGGACATCTTGCCTCTGTAGAGCCAGTTTGTGCAAGGAGAGATTAATTGCTTCTTTTTTGGGGGGGGTCCAAACCAACCCGTCATATCAGTCACAGTCGTGTGGCAGACCCTGTCACTGAAATGATGGGTTGGTTAAAGTGTGCATGTCCTGTTTTGTTTATACAACATAAGGGTGGGTGGGAGGGCCCAAGGATAATTCCATCTTGCACCTCTTTTTTCTTTTCTTTTTCTTTGCATCATGTGCTGATTGGGGAGGGTTTTTTGGAAGGGACATCCTGCGTGACACTGCAGTGCCACTCCTAGATGGGCCCGGTGTTTGTGTCGGCCACTAGGGTCGCTAATCTTACTCACACAGCTACCTCATTGCGCCTCTTTTTTTCTTTGCGTCATGTGCTGTTTGGGGAGGGTTTTTTGGAAGGGACATCCTGCGTGACACTGCAGTGCCACTCCTAGATGTGCCCGGTGTTTGTGTCGGCCACTAGGGTCGCTAATCTTACTCACACAGTCAGCTACCTCATTGCGCCTCTTTTTTTCTTTGCGTCATGTGCTGTTTGGGGAGGGTTTTTTGGAAGGGCCATCCTGCGTGACACTGCAGTGCCACTCCTAGATGGGCCCGGTGTTTGTGTCGGCCACTAGGGTCGCTAATCTTACTCACACAGCTACCTCATTGCGCCTCTTTTTTTCTTTGCGTCATGTGCTGTTTGGGGAGGGTTTTTTGGAAGGGCCATCCTGCGTGACACTGCAGTGCCACTCCTAGATGGGCCCGGTGTTTGTGTCGGCCACTAGGGTCGCTAATCTTACTCACACAGCTACCTCATTGCGCCTCTTTTTTTCTTTGCGTCATGTGCTGTTTGGGGAGGGTTTTTTGGAAGGGACATCCTGCGTGACACTGCAGTGCCACTCCTAGATGGGCCCGGTGTTTGTGTCGGCCACTAGGGTCGCTTATCTTACTCACACAGCGACCTCGGTGCAAATTTTAGGACTAAAAATAATATTGTGAGGTGTGATGTGTTCAGAATAGGCTGAAAATGAGTGTAAATTATGTTTTTTGAGGTTAATAATACTTTGGGATCAAAATTACCCCCAAATTCTATGATTTAAGCTGTTTTTTAGGGTTTTTTGAAAAAAACACCCGAATCCAAAACACACCCGAATCCGACAAAAAAAATTCGGTGAGGTTTTGCCAAAACGCGTTCGAACCCAAAACACGGCCGCGGAACCGAACCCAAAACCAAAACACAAAACCCGAAAAATTTCAGGCGCTCATCTCTATTGTTTACCCTTGAAGATTGAGAATGTTAGTTGTAGTTTTCTTCTGTCCTATAGGAGGGTTAAGGGAGGAGTCTGTGGAGTCTTAGCTGATGATAGGCAGATTTAGTACCGCTCTAATCTGGTTCACCCTCCTTATATCTCTGTTGTGTATGTGACTTCACTGCATTGGTTGAGCTCACTCAAATGACGACAACAAGAACAAGAATGTGAACTAATACCAAGGGGATTCCCTTATAATAGGCTTTTTGTAAGAAGTCCCAGCATAATAAAACAAACCAACAACTAAATATTTGGTTTAAACCAACCAACCCTAACACACATTATACTTGCTTACATTTTAAACCTCCGCTAGGGAGATCCTTGGGCAGTGCTGGGAAGTGTTGATTCAATTCATGCAACAATGACCCCATCTACCTTTATGTAAAAAACATGATTCACGTAAACTTCCCTAGTGCTCTAGGAGGGTGAACTACTGTACTCTTCTGGGGCTCTAGGAGAAATAATAAGGTTGGTCAGAGTGTGCATTTAACATAAAATATCATAAATCAATAAAATAGTTGGAAAGGCACTTTGCACTGGATGCAAGATGTCATTGTGGTTTATTAGTCATACTAATGATTTTCCATCAGGATCTTTCCAAGTATAACAAATAATAAAAAAAATACAAATACAAGCATGCCTGCACAAATCACAATACATCCACAAAGGTGTCCAAAGGAGTACCTGTCTTAATCAGATGAGAATACTTATAGGTGGAAATTTACTAAGGTCCTGATTTGATTCGAGTTTGCATTGGCATATGAAAATGCAACTTGGAAATGTACTAAACACAAATCTCTGTAGTGTTGGGCCAATTCGTATTGAGATACAGTGCCGTCCACACAAATACGAATCAATAGACCATCGGTGAAAAACATTGTTTTTTCACATACACCTCATACAACACGGTGATTTACTAAGAATTTGTGTTCTCAATCACTGCCGACAATAGCCAAACACTGCTGGAAAAGTAGAGATGAGCAGGTTCAGATTTACTCAGTTCTTTACGCCAGAATTATCGCCATTTCTTTTTTTCTGGATTTTTTTTATTGGCTAACCAAAACACGTGACATCCGATAGCCAATAAGTAGATTCGGGTAAATCCGAGTTAAACCGAACCCGCTCATCTCTACGGAAAAGCATGGAATTCGTACAGAAATAGACCTTTCAAATAGACCTGCTTTTGGCTGGCATGTTTGGAGAATCATGCACGGATCAGTTATATCCGTGCCTGCTTCTCTATATAAAAATGTAGTAAAGAGTTTAATTAAAAAAATGCATGGGATCCCCCCTCCTGAACACAACCAGCGCCGCGCTCTTTGAGCAGGTCCTGGTTGTTAAAATACCGGGGGGAAAAAATCCTTAGGGTTCCCCAGTATTTTAACAACCAGCACCAGGCTTTTGGACCGGTCCTTGATCCAAAAATATGGGATGTAGGGGTCACCCGTATTTTTGACACCAGCACCGGGCTCCACAAGCCTTGGCGATAGTGCCACAGGTGGATATTATTGTCAAAGTACCGTATAAAGATAAGTAAAAAGCTCATGAGTGTTAATAAGAGGGGAGTGGATAAGTGAACCGGCAATGTGTACACATGGGTGAGTTGCATTGAAAATCAATTTGTGGTACATGGTTCATTTGAAATAAAACTAAATGTATCTTAATGTGATTCTAGCTGTCCCATACAATAATATAAATGAACAATAATAGCCACAACATTTGGCAGTGCCAATACTCTGCTCCCTTTGCACACCACTGGTTTTGTCTCATAATATTCTGTACCTTAATGATTTCATATTTGCTGGTTATAAACATTTTAAAGGATTCAATCAAAATCCTGGCCGCCAGGATCCGAACAACAGCAGGATACTGGCGGTCAGATTTGTAGTAAGGTTGGAGTTAGGCAGTAGGGGAAGAGTTAGGGTTAGGATGTGGGGGTGGGGAGGTTACTGTTAGACTGTGGGGGGGAGGTTAGGGTTAGGCTGTGGGGGCTGCAGGGTTAGGCTGTGGGTGGTGGTTAGGGTTAGGCTGTGGGTGGTGCTGGTTTGGGTTAGGCTGTGGGCAGAGCCGGATTAAGGCCCCGGGAGGCCTGGGGCACTAAAGAGCAGAGGGCCCCCATGGACTAAAATAAAGTATATATATATTTACACACACATATACATATATACATATATATATATATATATATATATCCACATCGCTAAGAATCCCTCCTCCTTCAGTGCAGCGTGCGGCGCGCCAATGACTGAGCCGCAGGCTTGCTGAGCCGGACAGCAATTGGACAGCTGAGCCGTCACTCAGCTGCCCTGACTACAGCTGTTAGAGCACTCTTCTTAGAGCTGTAGTCAGCGCAGCTGAGCGATGGCTCAGTTGTCCAATTGCTGTCCGGCTCAGCAAGCCTGCGGCTCAGTCATTGGCGCGCCGCACGCTGCACTGAAGAAGGAGGAGGGACAGGGCAGCGGGGAGCCAGGACTCGTCAGCGCAGCACCGCAGATTGGATTGAAGAGAGATCCGATCTGTGGTGTGGCAGGGGTCCCTTTTGGAAAGGGGGGCCCGGGGTACGTATCCCCGGGACCCCCCCCCCCCCCTTGATCTGGCTCTGGCTGTGGGAGGGGTCTGTTACAGTTAGGCTGTGGGGGGTGAAGGTTATGGTTAGGCTGTGGGAGGTGAAGGTTAGGGTTAGGATTAGAGGTAGGGTAAAAATACTTACTGCGATCAGTCGTGATTCTGGCCAACAGGATTCTGTTGTCGGTCTTCTGACTGTCAGGATCCTGACTGCTGGGATTTTGTACCCAACCCCATCTTATTTAGGCAGAATTATTTCCGGATGATTTCAAATTTTCATAATTTTGAAACAACACAATTACACCATCAGTCTAAATAATTCAAATTAGATAACAGCAAAATAATTCAGCCATAAATGCAATAAAGTGGAGTCACCCAAGCAAGCTGGTTCCACCGGAGAACCCTCAAAAGAACGCTACTTCATGAAGAAGATTACAAACATCAAAACAACCAGGGACACTGTAACTCTGCACAATCCAGGGCTCGCATCCAAAAATATTCTCTCAGTAAATGTTTACCTGGATAATTACGATCCCAAAAGGACATTTTCTAATGATCTACACTTAAACACAATATGGTCAGCTTCTATGACGTGCTTAGTTACTGGATAGTCTGAAGCAGATCTAATATATGATTTATGGAGAGATATCTTTACTTTTTTAACTGATTTCTATCTTAGCTATCTAAACCAGTCCACAGTGGCATTGAGGAGGGGATGTACTAAGCAGTGATAAAAGTGGAGAAGTGAGCCAGTGGAGAAGTTGCCCATGGCAACCAGTCAGCATTGACGTAACATTTATAATTTGCATACTATACAAGTATACAGAGCAGCTGATTGGTTGCCATGGGTAACGTCTCTACTGGCTGACTTCTCCACTTTTATCACTGCTTAGTACATCTGCCCCTAAAATCACATAGACTACGAATTCACTATCACATATAGGGCCTAATTCAGTATGAGTTGTAGTTGCGCAGAAAATTGCACAACTACAACTCAAGCGCTAGCAAGCGGGGGGGGGGGGGGGGGATGCCCAGCACAGGGCAAGTCCACCCCGCATGCTGGGCCCTACACCCACCCCCGCTAACATGCAACCGCTTAACTAAGCAGCGAAGCGATCACATGTTAAGGATAGCCCTCTACCTCTGCGAAGGCAGATGGCTACCCACCATCTTTTTGATCACTGTGGCTGCATGTGACGGCATGCAGCTGCAACGATCCATACCAGCAACGGTCCGGGCATGCCTACGTTGTCCGGACCATGCCGCTTAAACGGCGCTGACGCCCCGTTCCCACACCACTCCCGGTCTTAGACTGCGTCCTGAAAAGAACGCAGTTTAAGAACTCGCACATGCACGAACATGTGTACGCGCATGCGCTGATGTGCAATTCAGCAGATCAGCGTCTGATACTGATTTAGCCTCACAGTCCAAAGTTTGTCTAACATAAACTCCTTGAACAATGGAAACATAAGCTATCCACCTTAAATTTTCTGCAAAGAACATAGGGGGTCATTCCGAGTTGCTTGCTCGCTAGCAGTTTTTAGCAGCCGTGCAAACGCTATGCCGCCTCCCACTGGGAGTGTATTTTAGCTTAGCAGAAGTGCGAACGAAAGGATCGCAGAGCGGCTACAAAAAAAAATTGTGCAGTTTCAGAGTAGCTTCAGACCTACTCAGCGCTTGCGATGACTTCAGACTGTTCAGTTCCTGTTTTGATGTCACGAACATGCCCTGGGTTCTCCCAGCAACGCCTGCATTTCTCTGACGTCCTAGTGGATGCTGGGTACTCCGTAAGGACCATGGGGTATAGAAGGGCTCCGCAGGAGACTCTGCACTCTTAAAAGAAAGATTAGGTACTATATCTGGTGTGCACTGGCTCCTCCCTCTATGCCCCTCCTCCAGACCTCAGTTAGTATCTGTGCCCGGCCAGAGCTGGATGCACCCTAGGGGCTCTCCTGAGCTTCCTAGAAAAGAAAGTATTTGTTAGGTTTTTTATTTTCAGTGAGATCTGCTGGCAACAGACTCACTGCTACGTGGGACTGAGGGGAGAGAAGCAAACCAACCTGCTTGCAGCTAGCTTGTGCTTCTAAGGCTACTGGACACCATTAGCTCCAGAGGGATCGAACACAGGCCCAGTCCTCGGTCGTCCGGTCCCGGAGCCGCGCCGCCGTCCCCCTTGCAGACCCAGAAGAACGAAGAGAAGTTGAAAATCGGTGGCTGAAGACTCCGGTCTTCATTAAGGTAGCGCACAGCACTGCAGCTGTGCGCCATTGCTCCCTTAGCACACCACACACTCCGGTCACTGATGGGTGCAGGGCGCTGGGGGGGGGGGGCACCCTGGGCAGCAATTAGATTACCTTACTTAGCGAAAAGCACATAATACAGTCTGATAAACTGTATATGTGCATTAACCCCCGCCATTAAAGTACATAAAAGGACAGAAGCCCGCCGCTGAGGGGGCCGGGCCTTCTTCCTCTGCACACCGGCGCCATTTTCTCTTCACAGCTCAGCTGGAAGGAAGCTCCCCAGGCTCTCCCCTGCAGTATCCTGGTACACAAAGGGTAAAAAAGAGAGGGGGGGCACATAAATTTAGGCACAAAACTGTGTATATAAGCTGCTATAAGGGAAAAATCACTCAGTATAGTGTACATCCATGTATTATATAGCGCTGTGGTGTGTGCTGGCATACTCTCTCTCTGTCTCTCCAAAGGGCCTGGTGGGGGAACTGTCTTCAAATAGAGCATCCCCTGTGTGTGTGGTGTGTCGGTACGCGTGTGTCGACATGTCTGAGGTAAAAGGCTCCTCTAAGGAGGTGATAGAGCGGATATGTGTGTGGGAGGGTGTCTCCGTCGACAACGCCGACACCTGTTTGGATATGTGTAAGTGCTGAGGTAAAATTATTGCACAAAAGGTTAGGGAACAGAAAGGAAATCTACCCTGGTCTGTCCCTATGTCACAGAGTCCTTCAGAGTCTCTCTATGTTCACTATCCAAAATAACAAAGTATCGACACAGAGTTTAACTCCACTGTCGACTACGATAATGCAAAGTTACAGCCAAGAGGGCTAAAAGATATTCAATATATGATTATTGGAATAAAAGATGATTTGCATATCACTGATGACTCATCTGTCCCTGACACGAAAGTACACATGTTAAGGGGAAGAATGCTGAGGTAAATTTCCCTCCTCTCATGAGGAAAAAGAGCGGGAATCTCCAGACAAGAGACAGCAGCTTCCCACAAGAGAATTCTCAGGCTGTATCCTTTCCCCACTAGGGCCAGGATGTGTTGAGAATCTTCCCCTTGGGTGTCCTGCTTGCACTAGCTATTCTCAGGGATCCTGCAGATAGTGTGCACATTCTAGTATGCTACCCAGACCGGCGATTGTGTCGGCATGGGTTTATAGCGCTGTGGCAGCGTGGACAGGTACCTTATCAGCAGAGATTGAGACCCTAGTATGCATATAAATATTTTAAGATGCTGTCTTAAGTGATAGATATATAATTATAAAGCATGCCCAAAGGGACATGAGTATACTGGGTCCTAGAGACAAAAGCTATGTCGATTTCTACTTGACATGTCCTGTAGAATATACATTGGACAGATGATGCCGACTTAAGAGGCATATGGAAGGCTGAGGATTGTGTGGAGAAAGGTTCTCGGGCCTGGTCTCCACAGCTATAGCTGGTAATTCTGATATTTTGCCTTATATTCCTGCACAGCCTAGGAAAGCACGACATTATTAATGCAGCTTTTTGAATAAAGAAACAAGAAAGTCTGAGGTGCGTCCTTTCTTGTCAGAGCCGGGGGCAGAGGAAAGAAGCTGTACAACACAGCTAGTCCCCAGGAACAGAAGTCCTCCCCGGCCTCTTCAAAAATCCACCGCATGTCGCTGGGGCTCCACAGGCGGAGCTAGGCCCGGTGGGGACACGCCTTCGTAAGTTCAGCCACAAGTGGGTTCACTCCCTGTTAGATCCCTGGGCAATAGAAATTGTATCGCAGGGATACAGGCTGGACTGTGAGAAGATGCCCCCTCACCGAGGACCCGGCGGGCTTCCCCCCAAGAGAGGGAGCCAGTGTTAACTGCAATTCGTAAATTGTATCTTCAACAGGTGGTGGTCAAGGGTCCCCTCCTTCAACAAGAGGGTGTTATTATTCGACCATGTTATAATCCCGAAACCAGACGGTTCGGTTAGACCCATATTGTATTAAAATCCCTGAACATATACCTGAAAAGGTTCAGGTTCAAGATGGAATCGCAAAGAGCGGTCATTGCAAGCCTGAAATGAATCGGGACACAAGGGATGCATACCTTCGTGTCCCCATTTATCCACCTCATCAGGCGTACCTCAGAATTGCGGTACGGGATTGTTATTACCAATTTCACCAAGGTAATGGCGGATATGATGGTGCTCCTGCGGAAGCAAGGTGTCACTATTATCACATACTTGGATGATCTCCTCATAAAAGCGAGATCAAGAGAGCAGTTGCTGGACAGCGTATCACCTTCTCTGGAAGTGAAACGGCAACACGACTGGATTCTATATATTCCGAAGTCGCAGTTGGTTCCTACAGCTCATCTGCCTCGCCTAGGCATGATCCTAGACACAGACCAGAACGGTACGGATTAAGGGGGGGTTCCAGCAGCAGAGCCGGATTAAGGGCCAGGGGGTACTTACCATTGGCCCCACAGTTTTAGGGGGCCCCCCAGCTCGAGTAGCTCTGTCCCAGCTCAGAAGCTCCCCCGTCCTGCCAGCAACAGCGGCAGCATTGTGCTACAGTCAGCACACGCTGCTGCGTATTGGCAGGTCTGTGGTGTTGCAGGGAGGCAGCTTTGTTCTGCCTGTGTGGGTGTGTAGGGGGGAGTGACCACCTCCTCTGGATTTAGCCCTAGCTGAGGGGCCAAAATTCCATAAAAATAAAAAAATCCCGGAATTTGCATAAGGGGCCGTGGCCTCGCGTCCCGCGATTAGGCCACGCCCCCAACCCCACAGCAGGCACAGCAATGAGATAGGGCTCCCCTGTCTCAAGAGCCATGGGCCCACCGCACTCATAATCAGCCCCTGGGGGCATGCCAGCAGCTCACAGAGCGCTGGGCATGCCCCCTCACTGACAAAAACGGGGGACCTCCCGTGAAGCCACGCCCCCTTTTCGTTGGTCACGCCCCTTTTCGCCACGTGTGTGTCCCTCCTTCTGCCTGAAGAAAGCTCCTGAAGAAAGCTGGGAGGTATGCACCCCTGCCTGTGCCATGCCCATACTATCTGCTTCTGCTCCTAGTCTCCTATAGATTTGGCCAGATCTGTGACTCATTTGACTAACTCCGCCCAGTGTTGTGACTCCGCCCATCGTTAGCAAATGAGTCACAAAGTCACAGATCTGGGCTATTATATAGGAGATATGTAAGATGCCACTGTGCCCCAGAGCACCGGAAAACAGGACACACTGTATATGATCAGGCATACAGGTGTTCCCATATTAATGCCCACATACACACCAGGGTTTTCTTTGAAACCATTTTTTATTTTTTTTCCATTAATGTTTTAATGGAAAAAAAAGATCCTGCTTATTATATTAATACTGTGAAATATTGCTATGAATTTGAAACCTTGATCAACCATGTTTCAATGCTCTCTAACATTAACAATCCATTGTAATTAGGCTTTGATGTGATTTAGTTAACATCTTTCAATAAAACCAATTGTTAGTGCTTATTAGGGGTTATTCAGGTTTGTTAGCAAACCAATAAAGTTAGCAATTGGGCAAAACTATGTTGCACTGAAGGTGGGGCAGATGTAACAGGTGCAGAGAGAGATTTATATTTGGGTGGGTTATATTGTTTTTGTACATGGTAAATTCTGTCTGCTTAATTTCTACACTGTAATTTAGATTTCAGTTTGAACACACCACATCCAAATTTAAATCTCTCTGCACATGTTACATCTGCCCCAACAGCAGTGCAGCATGGTTTTGCCCAGTTATTAACTTTTTTGGTTTGCTAACAAACCTGAATAAGGCCCTTTATTCCTATTTCATCTGAATATATGTAGATAGACTAAACATATTATAACATGCAAAGTACACTCAGAGACATCTTTCTTGGACTGAATGTTTTGAATTAAAAAAGAAATGAAGGAGAGTAAACCATGAGGTGTTTCTCTGTGTATTGCCTCTTTAATCTGTTGAGCTTGTTTACCCTTGAAGATTGAGAATGTTAGTTGTAGTTTTCTTCTGTCCTATAGGAGGGTTAAGGGAGGAGTCTGTGGAGTCTTAGCTGATGATAGGCAGATTTAGTACCGCTCTAATCTGGTTCACCCTCCTTATATCTCTGTTGTGTATGTGACTTCACTGCATTGGTTGAGCTCACTCAAATGACGACAACAAGAACAAGAATGTGGACTAATACCAAGGGGATTCCCTTATAATAGGCTTTTTGTAAGAAGTCCCAGCATAATAAAACAAACCAACAACTAAATATTTGGTTTAAACCAACCAACCCTAACACACATTATACTTGCTTACATTTTAAACCTCCGCTAGGGAGATCCTTGGGCAGTGCTGGGAAGTGTTGATTCAATTCATGCAACAATGACCCCATCTACCTTTATGTAAAAAACATGATTCACGTAAACTTCCCTAGTGCTCTAGGAGGGTGAACTACTGTACTCTTCTGGGGCTCTAGGAGAAATAATAAGGTTGGTCAGAGTGTGCATTTAACATAAAATATCATAAATCAATAAAATTGTTGGAAAGGCACTTTGCACTGGATGCAAGATGTCATTGTGGTTTATTAGTCATACTAATGATTTTCCATCAGGATCTTTCCAAGTATAACAAATAATAAAAAAAAATACAAATACAAGCATGCCTGCACAAATCACAATACATCCACAAAGGTGTCCAAAGGAGTACCTGTCTTAATCAGATGAGAATACTTATAGGTGGAAATTTACTAAGGTCCTGATTTGATTCGAGTTTGCATTGGCATATGAAAATGCAACTTGGAAATGTACTAAACACAAATCTCTGTAGTGTTGGGCCAATTCGTATTGAGATACAGTGCCGTCCACACAAATACGAATCAATAGACCATCGGTGAAAAACATTGTTTTTTCACATACACCTCATACAACACGGTGATTTACTAAGAATTTGTGTTCTCAATCACTGCCGACAATAGCCAAACACTGCTGGAAAAGTAGAGATGAGCAGGTTCAGATTTACTCAGTTCTTTACGCCAGAATTATCGCCATTTCTTTTTTTCTGGATTTTTTTTATTGGCTAACCAAAACACGTGACATCCGATAGCCAATAAGTAGATT
The DNA here is from genome assembly GCF_028390025.1 of Pseudophryne corroboree. Lineage (NCBI taxonomy): Eukaryota > Metazoa > Chordata > Amphibia > Anura > Myobatrachidae > Pseudophryne > Pseudophryne corroboree. The sequence goes on from NC_086446.1 coordinate 723,203,538, forward strand.
CGGGTAAATCCGAGTAAAACCGAACCCGCTCATCTCTACAGAAAAGCATGGAATTCGTACAGAAATAGACCTTTCAAATAGACCTGCTTTTGGCTGGCATGTTTGGAGAATCATGCACGGATCAGTTATATCCGTGCCTGCTTCTCTATATAAAAATGTAGTAAAGAGTTTAATTAAAAAAATGCATGGGATCCCCCCTCCTGAACACAACCAGCGCCGCGCTCTTTGAGCAGGTCCTGGTTGTTAAAATACCGGGGGAAAAAAATCCTTAGGGTTCCCCAGTATTTTAACAACCAGCACCAGGCTTTTGGACCGGTCCTTGATCCAAAAATATGGGATGTAGGGGTCACCCGTATTTTTGACACCAGCACCGGGCTCCACAAGCCTTGGCGATAGTGCCACAGGTGGATATTATTGTCAAAGTACCGTATAAAGATAAGTAAAAAGCTCATGAGTGTTAATAAGAGGGGAGTGGATAAGTGAACCGGCAATGTGTACACATGGGTGAGTTGCATTGAAAATCAATTTGTGGTACATGGTTCATTTGAAATAAAACTAAATTTATCTTAATGTGATTCTAGCTGTCCCATACAATAATATAAATGAACAATAATAGCCACAACATTTGGCAGTGCCAATACTCTGCTCCCTTTGCACACCACTGGTTTTGTCTCATAATATTCTGTACCTTAATGATTTCATATTTGCTGGTTATAAACATTTTAAAGGATTCAATCAAAATCCTGGCCGCCAGGATCCGAACAACAGCAGGATACTGGCGGTCAGATTTGTAGTAAGGTTGGAGTTAGGCAGTAGGGGAAGAGTTAGGGTTAGGCTGTGGGGGTGGGGAGGTTACTGTTAGACTGTGGGGGGGAGGTTAGGGTTAGGCTGTGGGGGCTGCAGGGTTAGGCTGTGGGTGGTGGTTAGGGTTAGGCTGTGGGTGGTGCTGGTTTGGGTTAGGCTGTGGGCAGAGCCGGATTAAGGCCCCGGGAGGCCTGGGGCACTAAAGAGCAGAGGGCCCCCATGGACTAAAATAAAGTATATATATATTTACACACACATATACATATATACATATATATATATATATATATATATATCCACATCGCTAAGAATCCCTCCTCCTTCAGTGCAGCGTGCGGCGCGCCAATGACTGAGCCGCAGGCTTGCTGAGCCGGACAGCAATTGGACAGCTGAGCCGTCACTCAGCTGCCCTGACTACAGCTGTTAGAGCACTCTTCTTAGAGCTGTAGTCAGCGCAGCTGAGCGATGGCTCAGTTGTCCAATTGCTGTCCGGCTCAGCAAGCCTGCGGCTCAGTCATTGGCGCGCCGCACGCTGCACTGAAGAAGGAGGAGGGACAGGGCAGCGGGGAGCCAGGACTCGTCAGCGCAGCACCGCAGATTGGATTGAAGAGAGATCCGATCTGTGGTGTGGCAGGGGTCCCTTTTGGAAAGGGGGGCCCGGGGTACGTATCCCCGGGACCCCCCCCCCCCCTTGATCTGGCTCTGGCTGTGGGAGGGGTCTGTTACAGTTAGGCTGTGGGGGGTGAAGGTTATGGTTAGGCTGTGGGAGGTGAAGGTTAGGGTTAGGATTAGAGGTAGGGTAAAAATACTTACTGCGATCAGTCGTGATTCTGGCCAACAGGATTCTGTTGTCGGTCTTCTGACTGTCAGGATCCTGACTGCTGGGATTTTGTACCCAACCCCATCTTATTTAGGCAGAATTATTTCCGGATGATTTCAAATTTTCATAATTTTGAAACAACACAATTACACCATCAGTCTAAATAATTCAAATTAGATAACAGCAAAATAATTCAGCCATAAATGCAATAAAGTGGAGTCACCCAAGCAAGCTGGTTCCACCGGAGAACCCTCAAAAGAACGCTACTTCATGAAGAAGATTACAAACATCAAAACAACCAGGGACACTGTAACTCTGCACAATCCAGGGCTGGCATCCAAAAATATTCTCTCAGTAAATGTTTACCTGGATAATTACGATCCCAAAAGGACATTTTCTAATGATCTACACTTAAACACAATATGGTCAGCTTCTATGACGTGCTTAGTTACTGGATAGTCTGAAGCAGATCTAATATATGATTTATGGAGAGATATCTTTACTTTTTTAACTGATTTCTATCTTAGCTATCTAAACCAGTCCACAGTGGCATTGAGGAGGGGATGTACTAAGCAGTGATAAAAGTGGAGAAGTGAGCCAGTGGAGAAGTTGCCCATGGCAACCAGTCAGCATTGACGTAACATTTATAATTTGCATACTATACAAGTATACAGAGCAGCTGATTGGTTGCCATGGGTAACGTCTCTACTGGCTGACTTCTCCACTTTTATCACTGCTTAGTACATCTGCCCCTAAAATCACATAGACTACAAATTCACTATCACATATAGGGCCTAATTCAGTATGAGTTGTAGTTGCGCAAAAAATTGCACAACTACAACTCAAGCGCTAGCAAGCGGGGGGGGGGGGGATGCCCAGCACAGGGCAAGTCCACCCCGCATGCTGGGCCCTACACCCACCCCCGCTAACATGCAACCGCTTAACTAAGCAGCGAAGCGATCACATGTTAAGGATAGCCCTCTACCTCTGCGAAGGCAGATGGCTACCCACCATCTTTTTGATCACTGTGGCTGCATGTGACGGCATGCAGCTGCAACGATCCATACCAGCAACGGTCCGGGCATGCCTACGTTGTCCAGACCATGCCGCTTAAACGGCGCTGACGCCCCGTTCCCACACCACTCCCGGTCTTAGACTGCGTCCTGAAAAGAACGCAGTTTAAGAACTCGCACATGCACGAACATGTGTACGCGCATGCGCTGATGTGCAATTCAGCAGATCAGCGTCTGATACTGATTTAGCCTCACAGTCCAAAGTTTGTCTAACATAAACTCCTTGAACAATGGAAACATAAGCTATCCACCTTAAATTTTCTGCAAAGAACATAGGGGGTCATTCCGAGTTGCTCGCTCGCTAGCAGTTTTTAGCAGCCGTGCAAACGCTATGCCGCCTCCCACTGGGAGTGTATTTTAGCTTAGCAGAAGTGCGAACGAAAGGATCGCAGAGCGGCTACAAAAAAAAATTGTGCAGTTTCAGAGTAGCTTCAGACCTACTCAGCGCTTGCGATGACTTCAGACTGTTCAGTTCCTGTTTTGATGTCACGAACACGCCCTGGGTTCTCCCAGCAACGCCTGCATTTCTCTGACGTCCTAGTGGATGCTGGGTACTCCGTAAGGACCATGGGGTATAGACGGGCTCCGCAGGAGACTCTGCACTCTTAAAAGAAAGATTAGGTACTATATCTGGTGTGCACTGGCTCCTCCCTCTATGCCCCTCCTCCAGACCTCAGTTAGTATCTGTGCCCGGCCAGAGCTGGATGCACCCTAGGGGCTCTCCTGAGCTTCCTAGAAAAGAAAGTATTTGTTAGGTTTTTTATTTTCAGTGAGATCTGCTGGCAACAGACTCACTGCTACGTGGGACTGAGGGGAGAGAAGCAAACCTACCTGCTTGCAGCTAGCTTGTGCTTCTAAGGAGAGAGAATTGACTAACATAGGAGAGGAATGGGTTAAACATCCTGTGAGGGGTGGACCTAGCTGTGAGGTAGTACAGCCTTAGGAAAGGGGGAGGGTTAAGGTATATATAGGCTGGAGTTGCCATTTTAGGTCTCTTTGCTTGCTGAAATTTCTTCCCGCCCTCCCGCCCTAAGGGTAGAGGTTGTTTTGTTTGACGCGGAGTGCATTGGCGGTTAATTGATTAGCTGTTTTCATTCATTGGCTATTTATAGGCGGAAAAGAACGGCAGTTTGTAGTTGTATGGTTTTTTATAGGTAGTAAGTTTCAGTGTTATTATGGTTTAGGTGCACTCACCTCCATCGACTTAATGGCCGCTCGACCACCCATCCGGGAGGCAGCGGCAGGGCACCCAGGAGCGGTGGGAAGTCACTGTGGGGGTTGTGTTGACACTAGAGATGAGCGGGTTCGGTTCCTCGGAATCCGAACCCGCCCGAACTTCAGCTTTTTTTACACGGATCCGAGCGACTCGGATCTTCCCGCCTTGCTCGGTTAACCCGAGCGCGCCCGAACGTCATCATGACGCTGTCGGATTCTCGCGAGGCTCGGATTCTATCGCGAGACTCGGATTCTATATAAGGAGCCGCGCGTCGCCGCCATTTTCACACGTGCATTGAGATTGATAGGGAGAGGACGTGGCTGGCGTCCTCTCCATTTAGATTATAAGAGAGAGAGATTTACTGGAGCTTAGGACTAGGAGGAGTACTGTAGAAGTGTAGAGAGTGCAGAGAGTTTACTAGTGAGTGACCACCAGACAGTGCAGTTTATTTAATATATCCGTTCTCTGCCTGAAAAAAGCGATACACACAGTGACTCAGTCACATACCATATCTGTGTGCACTGCTCAGGCTCAGCCCAGTGTGCTGCATCATCTATATATATTATATATCTGTCTGACTGCTCAGCTCACACAGCTTATAATTGTGGGGGAGACTGGGGAGCACTGCAGTGCCAGTTATAGGTTATAGCAGGAGCCAGGAGTACATAATATTATATTAAAATTAAACAGTGCACACTTTTGCTGCAGGAGTGCCACTGCCAGTGTGACTGACCAGTGACCTGACCACTCTGACCACCAGTATAGTTAGTAGTATACTTATATTGTGATTGCCTGAAAAAGTTAAACACTCGTCGTGTGACTTCACTTGTGTGTTGTTTTTTTTTTTATTCTATAAAAATAAAACTCATTCTGCTGACAGACAGTGTCCAGCAGGTCCGTCATTATATAATATATAATATATACCTGTCCGGCTGCAGTAGTGATATATATATATATTTTTTATATCATTTATCATCCAGTCGCAGCAGACACAGTACGGTAGTTCACGGCTGTGGCTACCTCTGTGTCTGCACTCGGCAGGCAGTCCGTCCATAATTGTATACCACCTAACCGTGGTTTTTTTTTCTTCTTTATACATACATACTACTACGACATCTCTTTATCAACCAGTCTATATTAGCAGCAGACACAGTACAGTACGGTAGTTCACGGCTGTGGCTACCTCTGTGTCTGCACTCGGCAGGCAGTCCGTCCTTAATTGTATACCACCTAACCGTGGTTTTTTTTTCTTTCTTCTTTATACATACATAGTTACATAGACATCTCTTTATCAACCAGTCTATATTAGCAGCAGACACAGTACAGTACGGTAGTTCACGGCTGTGGCTACCTCTGTGTCTGCACTCGGCAGGCAGTCCGTCCATAATTGTATACCACCTAACCGTGGTTTTTTTTTCTTTCTTCTTTATACATACATAGTTACATAGACATCTCTTTATCAACCAGTCTATATTAGCAGCAGACACAGTACAGTACGGTAGTTCACGGCTGTGGCTACCTCTGTGTCTGCACTCGGCAGGCAGTCCGTCCATAATTGTATACCACCTAACCGTGGTTTTTTTTTCTTTCTTCTTTATACATACATACTACTACGACATCTCTTTATCAACCAGTCTATATTATTAGCAGCAGACACAGTACAGTACGGTAGTTCACGGCTGTGGCTACCTCTGTGTCTGCACTCGGCAGGCAGTCCGTCCATAATTGTATACCACCTAACCGTGGTTTTTTTTTCTTTCTTCTTTATACATACATAGTTACATAGACATCTCTTTATCAACCAGTCTATATTAGCAGCAGACACAGTACAGTACGGTAGTTCACGGCTGTGGCTACCTCTGTGTCTGCACTCGGCAGGCAGTCCATAATTGTATACTAGTATCCATCTCCATTGTTTACCTGAGGTGCCTTTTAGTTGTGCCTATTAAAATATGGAGAACAAAAATGTTGAGGTTCCAAAATTAGGGAAAGATCAAGATCCACTTCCACCTCGTGCTGAAGCTGCTGCCACTAGTCATGGCCGAGACGATGAAATGCCAGCAACGTCGTCTGCCAAGGCCGATGCCCAATGTCATAGTACAGAGCATGTCAAATCCAAAACACCAAATATCAGAAAAAAAAGGACTCCAAAACCTAAAATAAAATTGTCGGAGGAGAAGCGTAAACTTGCCAATATGCCATTTACGACACGGAGTGGCAAGGAACGGCTGAGGCCCTGGCCTATGTTCATGGCTAGTGGTTCAGCTTCACATGAGGATGGAAGCACTCAGCCTCTCGCTAGAAAAATGAAAAGACTCAAGCTGGCAAAAGCAGCACAGCAAAGAACTGTGCATTCTTCGAAATCCCAAATCCACAAGGAGAGTCCAATTGTGTCGGTTGCGATGCCTGACCTTCCCAACACTGGACGTGAAGAGCATGCGCCTTCCACCATTTGCACGCCCCCTGCAAGTGCTGGAAGGAGCACCCGCAGTCCAGTTCCTGATAGTCAGATTGAAGATGTCAGTGTTGAAGTACACCAGGATGAGGAGGATATGGGTGTTGCTGGCGCTGGGGAGGAAATTGACCAGGAGGATTCTGATGGTGAGGTGGTTTGTTTAAGTCAGGCACCCGGGGAGACACCTGTTGTCCGTGGGAGGAATATGGCCGTTGACATGCCAGGTGAAAATACCAAAAAAATCAGCTCTTCGGTGTGGAGGTATTTCACCAGAAATGCGGACAACAGGTGTCAAGCCGTGTGTTCCCTTTGTCAAGCTGTAATAAGTAGGGGTAAGGACGTTAACCACCTCGGAACATCCTCCCTTATACGTCACCTGCAGCGCATTCATAATAAGTCAGTGACAAGTTCAAAAACTTTGGGTGACAGCGGAAGCAGTCCACTGACCAGTAAATCCCTTCCTCTTGTAACCAAGCTCACGCAAACCACCCCACCAACTCCCTCAGTGTCAATTTCCTCCTTCCCCAGGAATGCCAATAGTCCTGCAAGCCATGTCAATGGCAATTCTGACGATTCCTCTACTGCCTGGGATTCCTCCGATGCATCCTTGCGTGTAACGCCTACTGCTGCTGGCGCTGCTGTTGTTGCTGCTGGGAGTCGATGGTCATCCCAGAGGGGAAGTCGTAAGCCCACTTGTACTACTTCCAGTAAGCAATTGACTGTTCAACAGTCCTTTGCGAGGAAGATGAAATATCACAGCAGTCATCCTGCTGCAAAGCGGATAACTGAGGCCTTGACAACTATGTTGGTGTTAGACGTGCGTCCGGTATCCGCCGTTAGTTCACAGGGAACTAGACAATTTATTGAGGCAGTGTGCCCCCGTTACCAAATACCATCTAGGTTCCACTTCTCTAGGCAGGCGATACCGAGAATGTACACGGACGTCAGAAAAAGACTCACCAGTGTCCTAAAAAATGCAGTTGTACCCAATGTCCACTTAACCACGGACATGTGGACAAGTGGAGCAGGGCAGGGTCAGGACTATATGACTGTGACAGCCCACTGGGTAGATGTATGGACTCCCACCGCAAGAACAGCAGCGGCGGCACCAGTAGCAGCATCTCGCAAACGCCAACTCTTTCCTAGGCAGGCTACGCTTTGTATCACCGCTTTCCAGAATACGCACACAGCTGAAAACCTCTTACGGCAACTGAGGAAGATCATCGCGGAATGGCTTACCCCAATTGGACTCTCCTGTGGATTTGTGGCATCGGACAACGCCAGCAATATTGTGTGTGCATTAAATATGGACAAATTCCAGCACGTCCCATGTTTTGCACATACCTTGAATTTGGTGGTGCAGAATTTTTTAAAAAACGACAGGGGCGTGCAAGAGATGCTGTCGGTGGCCAGAAGAATTGCGGGACACTTTCGGCGTACAGGCACCACGTACAGAAGACTGGAGCACCACCAAAAACTACTGAACCTGCCCTGCCATCATCTGAAGCAAGAAGTGGTAACGAGGTGGAATTCAACCCTCTATATGCTTCAGAGGTTGGAGGAGCAGCAAAAGGCCATTCAAGCCTATACAATTGAGCACGATATAGTAGGTGGAATGCACCTGTCTCAAGCGCAGTGGAGAATGATTTCAACGTTGTGCAAGGTTCTGATGCCCTTTGAACTTGCCACACGTGAAGTCAGTTCAGACACTGCCAGCCTGAGTCAGGTCATTCCCCTCATCAGGCTTTTGCAGAAGAAGCTGGAGACATTGAAGGAGGAGCTAACACGGAGCGATTCCGCTAGGCATGTGGGACTTGTGGATGGAGCCCTTAATTCGCTTAACAAGGATTCACGGGTGGTCAATCTGTTGAAATCAGAGCACTACATTTTGGCCACCGTGCTCGATCCTAGATTTAAAGCCTACCTTGGATCTCTCTTTCCGGCAGACACAAGTCTGCTGGGGTTGAAAGACCTGCTGGTGACAAAATTGTCAAGTCAAGCGGAACGCGACCTGTCAACATCTCCTCCTTCACATTCTCCCGCAACTGGGGGTGCGAGGAAAAGGCTCAGAATTCCGAGCCCACCCGCTGGCGGTGATGCAGGGCAGTCTGGAGCGACTGCTGATGCTGACATCTGGTCCGGACTGAAGGACCTGACAACGATTACGGACATGTCGTCTACTGTCACTGCATATGATTCTCTCAACATTGATAGAATGGTGGAGGATTATATGAGTGACCGCATCCAAGTAGGCACGTCACACAGTCCGTACTTATACTGGCAGGAAAAAGAGGCAATTTGGAGGCCCTTGCACAAACTGGCTTTATTCTACCTAAGTTGCCCTCCCACAAGTGTGTACTCCGAAAGAGTGTTTAGTGCCGCCGCTCACCTTGTCAGCAATCGGCGTACGAGGTTACATCCAGAAAATGTGGAGAAGATGATGTTCATTAAAATGAATTATAATCAATTCCTCCGCGGAGACATTGACCAGCAGCAATTGCCTCCACAAAGTACACAGGGAGCTGAGATGGTGGATTCCAGTGGGGACGAATTGATAATCTGTAAGGAGGGGGATGTACACGGTGATATATCGGAGGGTGATGATGAGGTGGACATCTTGCCTCTGTAGAGCCAGTTTGTGCAAGGAGAGATTAATTGCTTCTTTTTTGGGGGGGGTCCAAACCAACCCGTCATATCAGTCACAGTCGTGTGGCAGACCCTGTCACTGAAATGATGGGTTGGTTAAAGTGTGCATGTCCTGTTTTGTTTATACAACATAAGGGTGGGTGGGAGGGCCCAAGGACAATTCCATCTTGCACCTCTTTTTTCTTTTCTTTTTCTTTGCATCATGTGCTGATTGGGGAGGGTTTTTTGGAAGGGACATCCTGCGTGACACTGCAGTGCCACTCCTAGATGGGCCCGGTGTTTGTGTCGGCCACTAGGGTCGCTAATCTTACTCACACAGCTACCTCATTGCGCCTCTTTTTTTCTTTGCGTCATGTGCTGTTTGGGGAGGGTTTTTTGGAAGGGACATCCTGCGTGACACTGCAGTGCCACTCCTAGATGGGCCCGGTGTTTGTGTCGGCCACTAGGGTCGCTAATCTTACTCACACAGCTACCTCATTGCGCCTCTTTTTTTCTTTGCGTCATGTGCTGTTTGGGGAGGGTTTTTTGGAAGGGCCATCCTGCGTGACACTGCAGTGCCACTCCTAGATGGGCCCGGTGTTTGTGTCGGCCACTAGGGTCGCTAATCTTACTCACACAGCTACCTCATTGCGCCTCTTTTTTTCTTTGCGTCATGTGCTGTTTGGGGAGGGTTTTTTGGAAGGGACATCCTGCGTGACACTGCAGTGCCACTCCTAGATGGGCCCGGTGTTTGTGTCGGCCACTAGGGTCGCTTATCTTACTCACACAGCGACCTCGGTGCAAATTTTAGGACTAAAAATAATATTGTGAGGTGTGAGGTATTCAGAATAGATTGAAAATGAGTGTAAATTATGGTTTTTGAGGTTAATAATACTTTGGGATCAAAATGACCCCCAAATTCTATGATTTAAGCTGTTTTTTAGTGTTTTTTGAAAAAAACACCCGAATCCAAAACACACCCGAATCCGACAAAAAAAATTCGGTGAGGTTTTGCCAAAACGCGTTCGAACCCAAAACACGGCCGCGGAACCGAACCCAAAACCAAAACACAAAACCCAAAAAATTTCAGGCGCTCATCTCTAGTTGACACCTATTACCGGTTTGGATAGGGTGCTGGACGGTTCCGGTCAGTTTACCAATTTAAGTTTACCAATAGTTTAATAGAGCCGTTCTTTTTTCTGCCACCATTATGCCGGCTGATTCGGCATCTTAACAAAATTTTCCCAATTACAGGTTTTGCTATGGTTAGGGTCAAATAAATAGCTAGCAATTTTTCTGCCAAAATCATGTCTCCGTGTCTTTATTTACTGGTATAGAAGGTAACTAAGGTTTACTTCAATAAAAGGGGTCCACCAAATATCACTAGGATGTTTAGGCTACTGGACACCATTAGCTCCAGAGGGATCGAACACAGGCCCAGTCCTCGGTCGTCCGGTCCCGGAGCCGCGCCGCCGTCCCCCTTGCAGACCCAGAAGAACGAAGAGAAGTTGAAAATCGGCGGCTGAAGACTCCGGTCTTCATTAAGGTAGCGCACAGCACTGCAGCTGTGCGCCATTGCTCCCTTAGCACACCACACACTCCGGTCACTGATGGGTGCAGGGCGCTGGGGGGGGGCACCCTGGGCAGCAATTAGATTACCTTACTTAGCGAAAAGCACATAATACAGTCTGATAAACTGTATATGTGCATTAACCCCCGCCATTAAAGTACATAAAAGGACAGAAACCCGCCGCTGAGGGGGCCGGGCCTTCTTCCTCAGCACACCGGCGCCATTTTCTCTTCACAGCTCAGCTGGAAGGAAGCTCCCCAGGCTCTCCCCTGCAGTATCCTGGTACACAAAGGGTAAAAAAGAGAGGGGGGGCACATAAATTTAGGCACAAAACTGTGTATATAAGCTGCTATAAGGGAAAAATCACTCAGTATAGTGTACATCCATGTATTATATAGCGCTGTGGTGTGTGCTGGCATACTCTCTCTCTGTCTCTCCAAAGGGCCTGGTGGGGGAACTGTCTTCAAATAGAGCATCCCCTGTGTGTGTGGTGTGTCGGTACGCATGTGTCGACATGTCTGAGGTAAAAGGCTCCTCTAAGGAGGTGATAGAGCGGATATGTGTGTGGGAGGGTGTCTCCGTCGACAACGCCGACACCTGTTTGGATATGTGTAAGTGCTGAGGTAAAATTATTGCACAAAAGGTTAGGGAACAGAAAGGAAATCTACCCTGGTCTGTCCCTATGTCACAGAGTCCTTCAGAGTCTCTCTATGTTCACTATCCAAAATAACAAAGTATCGACACAGAGTTTAACTCCACTGTCGACTACGATAATGCAAAGTTACAGCCAAGAGGGCTAAAAGATATTCAATATATGATTATTGGAATAAAAGATGATTTGCATATCACTGATGACTCATCTGTCCCTGACACGAAAGTACACATGTTAAGGGGAAGAATGCTGAGGTAAATTTCCCTCCTCTCATGAGGAAAAAGAGCGGGAATCTCCAGACAAGAGACGGCAGCTTCCCACAAGAGAATTCTCAGGCTGTATCCTTTCCCCACTAGGGCCAGGATGTGTTGAGAATCTTCCCCTTGGGTGTCCTGCTTGCACTAGCTATTCTCAGGGATCCTGCAGATAGTGTGCACATTCTAGTATGCTACCCAGACCGGCGATTGTGTCGGCATGGGTTTATAGCGCTGTGGCAGCGTGGACAGGTACCTTATCAGCAGAGATTGAGACCCTAGTATGCATATAAATATTTTAAGATGCTGTCTTAAGTGATAGATATATAATTATAAAGCATGCCCAAAGGGACATGAGTATACTGGGTCCTAGAGACAAAAGCTATGTCGATTTCTGCTTGACGTGTCCTGTAGAATATACATTGGACAGATGATGCCGACTTAAGAGGCATATGGAAGGCTGAGGATTGTGTGGAGAAAGGTTCTCGGGCCTGGTCTCCACAGCTATAGCTGGTAATTCTGATATTTTGCCTTATATTCCTGCACAGCCTAGGAAAGCACGACATTATTAATGCAGCTTTTTGAATAAAGAAACAAGAAAGTCTGAGGTGCGTCCTTTCTTGTCAGAGCCGGGGGCAGAGGAAAGAAGCTGTACAACACAGCTAGTCCCCAGGAACAGAAGTCCTCCCCGGCCTCTGCAAAAATCCACCGCATGTCGCTGGGGCTCCACAGGCGGAGCTAGGCCCGGTGGGGACACGCCTTCGTAAGTTCAGCCACAAGTGGGTTCACTCCCTGTTAGATCCCTGGGCAATAGAAATTGTATCGCAGGGATACAGGCTGGACTGTGAGAAGATGCCCCCTCACCGAGGACCCGGCGGGCTTCCCCCCAAGAGAGGGAGCCAGTGTTAACTGCAATTCGTAAATTGTATCTTCAACAGGTGGTGGTCAAGGGTCCCCTCCTTCAACAAGAGGGTGTTATTATTCGACCATGTTATAATCCCGAAACCAGACGGTTCGGTTAGACCCATATTGTATTAAAATCCCTGAACATATACCTGAAAAGGTTCAGGTTCAAGATGGAATCGCAAAGAGCGGTCATTGCAAGCCTGAAATGAATCGGGACACAAGGGATGCATACCTTCGTGTCCCCATTTATCAACCTCATCAGGCGTACCTCAGAATTGCGGTACGGGATTGTTATTACCAATTTCACCAAGGTAATGGCGGATATGATGGTGCTCCTGCGGAAGCAAGGTGTCACTATTATCACATACTTGGATGATCTCCTCATAAAAGCGAGATCAAGAGAGCAGTTGCTGGACAGCGTATCACCTTCTCTGGAAGTGAAACGGCAACACGACTGGATTCTATATATTCCGAAGTCGCAGTTGGTTCCTACAGCTCATCTGCCTCGCCTAGGCATGATCCTAGACACAGACCAGAAGAGGGTTTATCTCCCGATAGAGAGAGCTCCGGAGCTCATGACACTGGTCAGGAATCCATTGAAAACCAAAACAGGTGTCAGTGCATCACTGCACTCGAGTCCTGGGAAGGATGATGGCATCATACGAGGCCATCCCCTTCGGCTGGTTCCATGCAAGGACAATGGAACTTACTGGACAAGTGGTCCGGATCACATCTTCAGATGCATCGGTTAATCACCCTATCCCCAGGGCCAGGGTGTCTCTCCTGTGGTGGCTGCGGAGTGCTCACCTTCTCGAGGGCCGCAGATTCGGCATTCAGGACTGGGTCCTGGTGACCACGGATGCAAGCCTCCGAGGGTGGGGGGCAGTTACACAGGGAAGAAAATTCCAAGGTTTGTGGTCAAGCCAACAGACTTGCCTTCACATCAATATCCTAGAACTAAGGGCCATATACAACGCCCTAAGTCAAGCGGAGTTCCTGCTTCGCGACCAACCGGTTCTGATTCAGTCAGACCGCAGGGGCTCATGTAAACCGCCAGGGCGGCACAAGGAGCAGGGTGGCGAGGGTAGAAGCCACCAGAATTCTTCGCTGGGCGGAGAATCAAGTAAGCGCACTGTCAGCAGTGTTCATTCCGGGAGTGGACACGACCTCTACCCGGGAAAGTGGTGACTTCATCAGGAAGTCTTCACGCAGTTTTGCAAATTGATGGAAACTGCCTCAGGTGGTCTACATGGCGTCCCACCTCAATAAAAAGATAAAAAAGGTTTTACGCTGGGTCAAGGGACTCTCAGGTGATAGCTGTGGACGCACTAGTAACACCGTGGGTGTTCCAGTCAGTCTATATATTCCCTCCTCTTCCTCTCAGACCCAAGGGCTGAGAATTGTAATAAACGGAGGAGTCTGAACAATATTCTTTGCTCCGGATTGGCCAAGAAGGACTCGGTACCCGGAACTGCAAGAAATGCTCTCAGAGGACCCATGGTCTCTGCCTCTCAGTCAGGACATGTTGCAACAGGGACCCTGTCTGATCCAAGACTTACCGCGGCTGCGTTGGACGGCATGGCGGTTGAACGCCGGATCCTAGCGGAAAAGGGCATTCCGGATGCAGTTATTCCTACGCTGATAAAGGCTAGGAAAGACGTGACAGCAAGACTTTTTCACTGTATATGGCGAAAATAGGTTGCTTGGTGTGTGGCCAGGAAGGCCCTACAGAGGAATTCCAGGGGGGTCAATTCCTGCACTTCCTACAGTCAGGAGTGACTATGGGCCTAAAATTAGGATCCATAAAGGCCAAGATTTCGGCCCTATCCCTTTTTCTCTCAAAAAGAACTGGCTTCACTGCCTGAAGTTCGGACGTTGTTACAGGGGTGCTGCATATTCAGCCCCTTTTGTGCCTCCAGTGGCACCTTGGGATCTTAACGTGTGTTGGATTCCTAAAATCCCACTGGTTTGAGCCACTTAAGACCGTGGAGCTAAAATATCTCACGTGGAAAGTGGTCATGCTTTTGGCCTTAGCTTGGACTAGGCGTGTGTCAGAATTGGGGGCTTTGTCATGTAAAAGCCCATATCTGATCTTCCATATGGAAAGGGCAGAATGGAGGACTCGTCCCCAATTTCTCCCTAAGGTGGTATCATCGTTTCATTTGAACCAACCTATTGTGGTGCCTGCGGCTACTAGGGACTTGGAGGATTCCAAGTTGCTGGACGTAGTCCGGGCCCTGAAACTTTATGTTTCCAGGACGGCTAGAGTCAGAAAAACTGACTCGCTATTTATCCTGCATGCACCCAACAAGCTGGGTGCTCCTGCTTCAAAGCAGACTATTGCTCGCTGGATCTATAGCACGATTCAGCTTGCACATTCTGCGGCTGGACTGCCGCATCCTAAATTAGTAAAAGCCCATTCCACGAGGAAGGTGGGCTCTTCTTGGGCGGCTGCCCGAGGGGTCTCGGCTTTACAACTTTGCCGAGCTGCTACTTGGTCGGGTTCAAACACTTTTGCAAAATTCTACAAGTTTGATACCCTGGCTGAGGAGGACCTTGAGTTTGCTCATTCGGTGCAGCAGAGTCATCCGCACACTCCCGCCCGTTTGGGAGCTTTGGTATAATCCCCATGGTCCTTACGGAGTACCCAGCATCCACTAGGACGTCAGAGAAAATAAGAATTTACTCACCGGTAATTCTATTTCTCGTAGTCCGTAGTGGATGCTGGGAGCCCGTCCCAAGTGCGGACTCTCTGCAATACATGTATATAGTTATTGCTTAACTAAAGGGTTATTGTATGAGCCATCTGTTGAGAGAGGCTCAGTTATTGTTCATACTGTTAACTGGGTATAGTTATCACGAGTTGTACGGTGTGATTGGTGTGGCTGGTATGAGTCTTACCCTGGATTCCAAATCCTTTCCTAGTAATGTCAGCTCTTCCGGGCACAGTTTCCCTAACTGAGGTCTGGAGGAGGGGCATAGAGGGAGGAGCCAGTGCACACCAGATATAGTACCTAATCTTTCTTTTAAGAGTGCCCAGTCTCCTGCGGAGCCCGTCTATACCCCATGGTCCTTACGGAGTACCCAGCATCCACTACGGACTACGAGAAATAGAATTACCGGTGAGTAAATTCTTATTTTTTCCTGGCACGCCTGCGTTTTTCCGAACACTCCCTGAAAACGGTCAGTTGACACCCAGAAACGCCCTCTTCCTGTCAATCACTCTGCGGCGGACATTGCGAATGAAAATCCTCACTAGATCTTGTGTAAAACTACATCGACTGTTGTGAAAGTACGTCGCCCGTGCGCATTGCGCCGCATATGCATGCACAGGAGTCTTTTTGGGACAACAAAGTAGTAAATGATCTGATATATTGGTCCACCATATTTTTGGTGTCTATCATGATAGCAGCAGCCCTAACTTTATGATAAAAAATTTTTCTAAATAGTCAGTATGGTCCATTCTCTTATCCATACTCTAGGACAAGAAAGTAACACCCCTTTTACACCAAGCAAAAAATCTGGGTTGGCCGACAGTGTCATACCCCTTTGCAGACCGCCAGCTTGTAACCCAGGATATTGCTGTGAGGTCTAAAAAGGCCCAGGGGAAATAAACCCGGGCTGAGCGACATGGTATTTCAACCCTGATAGCGACCAGGGTTGAATACGGCTTCAAGCTGGGTCGCTGTGCTGTGTGAACATGTTGTCGGGTCGATGTGACCCGCTTCCCGTTCACACTGTATGGACGGGCGGCGCTTGGAGATTATCTGCTCTCCAAGCGCTGCCTCTACACGCATCACTGCTGACATCACCAACCCGGCAATATGCCTGGCTGGGGACACCTGTGTGAAGGGGGCCCCAGCAAGTCGCACCTGGGAAGTGCTCATGTATGGCTCCCGGGTGCGACCCGTTATATTTGGTCTTAAAGGGTTATAAACGGCTCCCTCCAAAAAATAACCCGGGTTGATTTACCCGGCAATTCAACCAGGGTAGATCACATGGGTCATGCGGCAGTGTTAACAGACACGACCCGGGTTAGGCGATCCAGATCACTCTTCTAGAAGGTGATTGGAGCTTTTGGGGCACTGGCAGATGATATCATCTGTCAGTGCCCCACAGACAGAGGAGAGACACGCATTGGCAGAGCCGGCCCTAACCAATATGATGCCCTAGGCAAGATTTTGGCTGGTGCCCCCTAGCACCACCGCTGGTTCTGCCTCTGACCTTGCACCTCTTTCCCAGCACCATTACCCCTCACCCATAGCAGTCCTTGTACCCCCTATATTTTAAATAGGAACAGTTCGCACATTTGACGCACAGCCCAAAAAGGGGCATCTTCTTGCTGGGAAGGGACATGGCCACACAAAAGTAACCCCAATTCCAATTACGCCACACAGTACTGCAACTTTATTCACATTTTATCTTGCGATAGTGTCCATAATTCATATTACATCAAACAGTAGTATCACTTTACCTTATAAACGTTACTCCTCACAGTAGAGCCCCTTATTCACATTACATAACACTGAATTGCTCCTTATTCACATTACACCACACCTTATTGCTCTTTATTCACATTAGACGACACAGTAGTGCCCTTTCAATTTGCTACGCCACATAGTAGAGCACCTTATACACGTAATGCCACACATTAGTAATGCATTTATACACAATTCCACACAGTAATGCCCCTTACACATATGAGACACATTAATGTCCTTATAAACATAATGCACCTTACACATTATGACAACCTTTATTAATGCCCTTTTACACATAATGTCCCTTACACATATGCCGCACATTATTAATGCCCTTATACACATAATGACACACACAGTGCCCCCTACACATTTTCTGCACATTATTAGTGCCCCTATACACATAATGACACACATACAGTAGTACCCTGTTACACATATGCCGCACATTATTAATGCCCTTATACACACAGTGGCCCTTTACACATATGTTGCACATTATTAATGCATTTTTACATGACACACATAATGCTCCTTACACATATTCTGAACACTACTGCACAACCAACCCACTCACATGCACACAGCACTCACACTTCCACTAACACTGTGACCTCTGCCTCTGCTTGGATACAGATGTGTCCTCACAAATCTTGCATCAATGCAAACGTCAAGCCCTTTTTTTCTAATGAAAATGCATCTTATTTGCATTGCTATGTGGCTAGGATGCACAAGCAGCTTCTGCTGATTAAAGTTATATGCAGCATGCCAATATACTGTGTGAGACTGTGGCTATATCTGCATATAGTGTTCACTCTAGGAGTGAAAAGGGGCAGGGTGCCGGACTCAGGGGGGCACATGTGCGCGCGCGGCTTTGCCGCGCGCGCGTCCGAAATGGGGGCGCGGCCACGCAAATTAGGGGGCGTGGCCACGCCTCTGTCATTTTAGGGGGCGGTGCGGCCCACAGACGCTACTATAGAGAGCGTCTGTGGCCGTCGACGTCACTGTTGGGGGCGTGCCCAGCACCTCCGTCGGTGCTGGGCTTCCCCCAGCCCTCTCCCAATGCGTGAATGGATGCCGCGCGCATGCGCACGGCATCTATACACGCCGGGAGGGCAGGGAGCGGGCGGCTGTTCTAGCAAGGCGCCGCAAAAGGGGCAGGGCGGGTTTTGCCTGTTAAAAAACGGGCAGGGCGCAGCGCCCTGCTAAAACAGCCTAGAGTGAACACTATGCATATGAAATGCTACATACAGAATATAGGCATGTCGCATATCATTTTAATCAGCAGAAGCTGATGATGCCCCTAGGCATATCAAATGCCCTAGGCAATTGCCTAGTTTGCCTATGCCTATGGCCGGCTCTGCGCATTGGACATCGGAACAGCGCTGACACTGGGCACAGACAACCTGAACCACTCACAGCTGGCTGTCCCACACCCTCTTCATCATCTGCAGTGCTGCCCCAGGCAGAAAGGTAGCCACAGGCTGAAACAACCCCATGTAGTGCACCATTCTCGGTGGACTACAGATGCTGGGCTGCTACCTTTACTGCACAGGAATTCATTTTACACACATACAGAGTGGCAGATGAAGCACAGCGTGAGGAAAAGCCACAGCCGCTACTCTGCAGTACTTTGTAGACAGAGTCAGACTAATTTGCAGATAAATGCACAAATGTCACACTCCAAATTGATCAGTGCAAGCTAGCAAAGTACTTTAGTCGCTGCAAGCTGTTTTATTTATGTGAATAAGATGTACATTGAGTAAAAAGATGCTCGGCCCGGACAAATCGCTCAGGACGCTACGCATCAAGTGGAGCTGTTTAGCACGACTGAAGCCACAGTGTACAGTATAATGATACATCTGTAAGGCAAATCACTGTTGTAAAAGAAAAAAAATCTAAGTAGGTAGAGTTAAAGGGGTATATTCAATTAAGGTCGAAAACTGCCATCTGTCGAAAAGACGGCAGTTTTCGACTTTTTAAGGTCGAAACGTGATTCGACCTATTCAATTCCTGCAGTTTTTATTCGACAAGTCGTGGAATTCGACTTGTCGAATAGTACGTGAATTGGCGGTATAGCTGCTAATTCACATACTTTCGAGTGAAACAGGGCCAAATTCGACAGGATTTGGCCCCGTTTCCGACCATCTCAGTCAAAAATGTCGGACTGAGATGTGGGACCCAGAGGACGAGAGGGGGGGTAGCCGCAGGGAGACGGGGGACAGCCGCGGGCATACAGGGTAGAGCAGCGCTACAGCACAGTGCTGCAGCAGGATGTCTCACAGCCGCGCCGCTCACGGCAGCGTCCACCCGGCTCCAGCAAGTCAGGTCACGCTTGCTGGAGCTGGGTGGACACTGCCGTGAGGTCTGGCGGCTGTGAGACATCCTTCTGCAACGCTGCTCTCCTCTGTCTGCCTGCGGCTGTCCCCGCTGGTCTCCCCCCTCTCCTCCCTCTCCAGTCCTTCATCTCAATTCGACTTTTTTAAAGTCGAATTGAGATGAGATTGAATAGGGGTTGTCGGATCCATTCAGACAAATGCATGTTGGAATGGATCCGACCCTAATTGAATGTACCCCAAAGGGCGGTATTCAAATGATATATCACCCACTCTGTGGAATGCCCTCCCACACACAATAAGACTTACCTCTAGTCTCCAAACCTTTAAACATTCCCTGAAAATTCACCTCTTCAGACAAGCCTATCAAATTCCAGACCCACCCACTGATAATGCTGATTATGATTACCTTATAACCTTCACAATAATGGGTAAGAGACACAGTACGCAATTGGCGTATGGGGTACCGTAAGGGTACGTATTTAGCGTAGCATACGCTAGGCCGTGATCGAGACGCACATGCGGCACGCTCGCTCACAGCTTAATGCGTGGTGTCGAGCACGCAATAGGCGAGCGACTACCGTAATGCTACGCTATCAGCGTAGCGGACGCTCGAGACCACGAGGAGATCACGAGCGGCGCTGACGCTCACAAGATGACAATTAGTAAACCTTGAATGTAACACACAGAAAGGATATTCTTATACTGTAAACCTTGTACTGAAACACTGTAGCGATATAACGCTGCTTAACCTTGTTAACACTAAAGCTGTTTGAGCGATCGAGACGCTCCTATTACTCTCTGCAATGTAATGAACACACGATACCGTGCTAAGGATCCAACACCTTTACTAACAAGCTTTTAGTTATATCGAAAAGGGGTAAAACAGTTACAAGTCATACACTACATACTAACATATAATTCTAACAGAATATCTAGACAGAAATATACAATAACGATACAATCTTAAACTAAACAGAGAGAGAGAGAGAATGTGGCCAATACAAATAAAGAGCGAGAGGATTACAGAGAATTGCTTACACACACACACTGGGAACGATCGCAGCGCAGCCTGGTACCAGCCCCGAGTTTGTCAATATGAAAACCGTTTGTGGAGAGAGTGGGAGAGCTGTTCAGGCTGGCTGATCTTATATACACTGGGTACAGTATACTATAAAGGGACCTACAATCTCATTGTTCATTGGACACAGGAATGTCTCCTCGCATCATATCAGAAGGTCATAGGTTAGTTTGAACAGGTGGGCTGTGACTATTTTAAACAGCTCAGGTGGGTGGGAATCTCCGGATTCCCGCCGCATGGATAATGAACTGCAAATATAGAATATGTCCAGAAACTACTAATGGCCATAACTACACGCAGGAGCGATTAATCTTTACCTAACCAACACCGGATTGTTGCTATTAAAATACTCTTCAGTTAGGTACCAGACACAGCTGTTCAACCTTAATCAGACCCTTTGTACCACGTAAAGAGGGATTCCCAAGTCCGTGAATTAGTCACATTAAACAAACTTACAGTTATTACTAAAGGGAACATTACCTATAAAACATGCTATATGGATTTATTATCTAGCGATTGTGTCGCTCGCTAGACGCACACAAACTCTACCGTAAATGCACATACCACGCGCTCGAGCGCATGGCCGAGGCGCCATCACGCGGCTGCGTGTATCCGCACGCACGGGAGAGAATGTGCACGTGCAGCAGGCACGCGCATGAGGTGAATATATGGCAACGTGCAGCGTGATATTTTTCTGACTTTGACAGTCCACCCTTTGGCAGTCACAAATAACTGCCACTTCCTAAAACAGTTCAAAAAGAGAAAAATATATGTCATGTATAATACATTTCTATGATTGGGTAAGGGAGAAGAGCAGAAGGTGGGAAAAAGGTATGACCTAGTGAGATAGTAGAAGCATGTATGTATGAGTCCATGTTTGAGGGGTCATGTATCATCGTGCCGTACATGCCGTACGTACGTTTAAATCAAGCTTCGAGGTATTGCGAAGTATACATTTGAATTCCTTCTTATCCCGTAGTACGGGTCTGTGGATGGGCTGTCAAACTTTACCGAGCTCTTTTCGGCTTTTGGTTGCAACAAAATGGGGGAGCACATTTTAGTTGATGATACATGAATGGGGGGGAATATGTGAGTGCTGATATCTGTGCCTATATTCCCTATCGACTATGTGTGTCATTACCTGAAGGTTGTAGAGGTGAAGATAAGAAGCAATTATGGTAAATGCAGTCGTTAACTATGTGAGTTTAATGTACATTGTCACGATCCGGGTATCTGGACGCCATTACTTACCCTTCAGATGCCTCCTAAGGCGGGCTCAGCGTTCCAGGACCAGATTCCGCGGTTCCTGAGTTTCCACATGCAGAGTGTCAGAGTGGTGTTTTCATCAGCCGCGGCCTCCGCTGTGCCCGCGTGGTTAAATGTGCATCTATCAGCCTGGCGTCTCCTGTCTCCGGTGGCCGGCGCCGCCATTACTGTTTCCCAGACCACATGGATTACAAACCAAACTTCCCTCCAAGTGTCTGCATGGGCGCAGCCATCTTGGATTCTGTCATCTGATCATTTCCACCAATCTGCTGTTTGTATTGTTGATTTGCATAATTGCCTAGCCAACCCCTTCCTTGCTGCAGGTATAAGTAAGCTGTGCCTGAGCAAGGAAGACGTCAGTGCTTTGGTTGTCAAACCTAGTTCCTGTTTGTCTCTCTTCTATGATTGTCTTCCAGGTTCCAGCTCCTGTCTCAAGACTTCCACCATAGAGACCCGCACCAGCATTCCACCTGCGGTGTAGCCTGACTCTCCAATCCATTGTGGATTCATCTGTTTCCAGCTACAACACTACCTGCTTCCAGCCTCAGCTTCCAGCAGAATACAGCTTCCCTTAAAGGGCCGGTGTCCTTTCTACACTTTACCACTCTCCACCGGAATTATTATTTCTCCGCTCTCAAGTTCTACATTTCAGTTCACATTTCATCGCTCCCAAAGTTCATTTATTATTTAACTGGTTCCAGCCAGTATCCACTCCGTGCTAACAACAGTCTGGTTCCAGCCAGTATCCACAGCAGCTGTTTTACCTTCAGCAACCCAGCTCTTCCTGGAACACCAGCTGGTACAATCCTGGGTTATCTCCATTGCTACAGCCGGGCCTGGTAAGGACTTTCCATCTAGAAGATCATAAGAACTATCTCACACTACCAGTGCCCTGTGGCTCCTGCCATGCTGTAGTACTCAGGAACTGTATTTATTCTTTGCTGACTTTTACGTTTTCTTTTATTGCTGCTGTGATGCGGAGTTGTCATAATAAACATCATTGACTTTTATCTAAGTTGTCGTGGTCACGCCTTCGGGCAGTTATTATTCATGTTACTTACATGTCCAGGGGTCTGATACAACCTCCCAGGTTCCGGTACATCTCAGCCCCTACAACTGAGGCTGCCTCCCGTCAGCTCAGGCCCTCAGTTGTGACAGTAAGCACTGACCTAATGAATCCAGCCGGAGACCAGGATCAAGCGGCCAGGCCGATGCAAGAACTGGCAGCCCGACTAGAACATCAGGAGGCTGCACAGGGCCACATCATCCGCTGTCTCCAGGATCTCTCTACTCGGCTGGATGGGATTCAGACCACTCTCCGTGGATCAGGCGCGTCTGGTGCGTCAACCACAGTGACTCCAGCTATAACCCCACCCACCTTACCCATTCCTGCTCCACGTCTTCATCTTCCAACGCCAGCAAAATTTGACGGATCTCCAAGATTCTGCAGGGGATTTCTCAACCAGTGTGAGATTCAGTTTGAGCTACAACCTGGCAATTTCCCCAGTGACCGTACAAAAATTGCCTACATTATTTCTCTTCTCAGTGGCTCAGCCCTCGATTGGGCATCACCGTTATGGGAGAGGTCCGACACCCTGCTATCTTCTTACACTGCATTCGTGTCAACATTCAGGCGCATCTTCGACGAGCCAGGCCGGGTAACTTCAGCTTCGTCTGAGATTCTCCGTTTACGCCAGGGATCACGTACTGTAGGACAATATCTTATACAGTTCCAGATCCTGGCATCCGAACTGGCATGGAACGACGAGGCCCTGTATGCTGCATTCTGGCATGGTTTATCCGAGCGTATTAAAGATGAGTTAGCTACCAGAGACTTACCCTCCAAGTTAGATGAGTTAATCTCACTTTGTACGAAAGTTGACTTACGTTTCAGAGAGAGAGCAACTGAGCGTGGAAGATCATCTGCTCCAAAATCTTCTGCTCCTCCTCCTCGCCAACTGTCACCAACTAAAGATGAACCCATGCAAATTGGCCGTTCCCGTTTAACTCCTGCTGAGCGCCGAAGACGTCTCTCCGAGTTTCTCTGTTTGTACTGTGCAGCTCCGTCTCACACCATTAATGCCTGTCCCAAACGTCCGGGAAACTCCAAATCCTAGCTCGCCAAGGAGAGGGCCGGCTAGGAGTAATGATCTCCTCTCCATCTCCTCAAGATTGTAACCTCCCAGTCTCGCTTCAAGTTGCTCAACGTTATCAGAACGTCATTGCCCTCCTGGATTCCGGAGCAGCTGGGAACTTTATTACCGAAGCCTATGTTAAACGGTGGTCCCTACCCACCGAGAGACTTCCTTCGTCCTTTTCCTTAACTGCTGTGGATGGCAGTAAAATTTTTGATACAGTTATTTCTCTAAGGACTCTACCAGTTCGTCTGAGAGTGGGAGTTCTTCATTCCGAACTTATTTCACTTTTAGTGATTCCAAGAGCCACACATCCTGTGGTCCTGGGCCTTCCATGGCTCCGTCTTCACAATCCTACAATTGATTGGACGACTACGCAAATCCTGGCATGGGGTTCCTCCTGTACTAAGACATGTTTGTTTAAAGTGTTGCCTGTCTGTTCCTCCTCCCCCAGGTCGTCTGATGTTCCACCTCCTCCATATCAAGATTTCACGGATGTGTTCAGTAAAGCTTCTGCTGATATCCTTCCCCCTCATAGAGAATGGGACTGCCCGATTGATCTCGTTCCAGGGAAGGTTCCACCTCGAGGCCGAACTTATCCGTTGTCTCTCCCCGAGACGCATTCTATGGAGGAATACATAAAAGAGAACCTAGCAAAGGGGTTCATTCGACCTTCTTCTTCTCCAGCCGGCGCAGGCTTCTTTTTTGTAAAGAAGAAAGATGGTGGTCTGCGGCCGTGCATCGACTACAGAGGTTTGAACGACATTACCATCAAGAACCGCTATCCTTTACCCCTGATTACTGAGCTCTTTGACAGAGTTAGCGGAGCTACCATCTTTACAAAGCTGGACCTGAGAGGTGCATACAATCTCATCCGGATCCGTGAGGGTGACGAGTGGAAGACCGCATTTAACACCCGTGACGGACATTATGAGTACCTCGTCATGCCCTTCGGATTGAGCAATGCTCCAGCTGTCTTCCAGCATTTCGTCAATGAGATCTTCAGAGACATTCTATACCGTCATGTCGTGGTCTATCTAGATGATATCCTCATTTTTGCCAACAATTTAGAGGAACATCGTTTCTGGGTAAAGGAGGTTCTGTCCCGTCTCCGTGTCAATCATCTCTACTGCAAATTAGAGAAATGCGTCTTTGAAGTCAAGTCCATTCCGTTTCTAGGGTACATTGTGTCCGGTTCCGGACTAGAGATGGATCCTGAGAAACTACAAGCAATCCAGAATTGGCCAGTACCCTTAACCCTCAAAGGGGTCCAGAGGTTCTTAGGGTTCGCCAATTATTACCGAAAGTTTATACGAGACTTTTCCACCATTGTGGCGCCTATTACTGCTTTCACCAAGAAGGGTGCTAACCCGTCCAAGTGGTCTGAAGAAGCCATGCAAGCTTTTCATCTTTTAAAACAGAGGTTCATCTCTGCACCTGTCCTGAAACAGCCTGACGTCGACTCTCCTTTCATCTTAGAGGTGGATGCCTCCTCCGTTGGAGTAGGAGCGGTGTTATCTCAGAGGGCTAAAGATGGTCATTTACATCCTTGCAGTTTCTTCTCACGGAAGTTCTCCCCAGCGGAGCGCAACTATGCCATTGGCGACCAGGAGTTGCTAGCCATCAAGCTCGCTCTAGAGGAGTGGAGATATCTGTTGGAGGGAGCTTCTCATTCAATCACCATCCTTACAGACCACAAGAACCTTCTATATCTAAAAGGCGCACAATGTCTCAACCCTCGTCAGGCCAGATGGGCACTTTTCTTTTCCAGGTTCGACTTTAAACTCCAGTTCTGTCCGGGCTCTCAGAATCGCAAGGCCGATGCCCTTTCCCGCTCATGGGAGCAAGAAAATGAGTCAGAGTCTTCAGACAAGCATCCTATTATAAATCCGTTGGCATTCTCCACGGTAGGGATGGACTCTACGCCCCCATCAGGGAAAAGTTTTGTGAAGCCGACACTAAGGAAGAAGCTCATGCATTGGGCCCATGCTTCCCGTTTTGCCGGACATACAGGTATCCAAAAAACCCTGGAGTTTATCTCTAGGTCCTATTGGTGGCCAACTCTGAAAAAGGACGTTTTGGAGTTTATTGCATCTTGCCCAAAGTGTGCTCAACATAAAGTATCCCGCCAGTCGCCTGCGGGGCAACTGGTTCCACTATCTGTTCCCCGTCGACCATGGACCCATTTGTCGATGGATTTTATTACAGATTTGCCCATGTGCAACAAGTTCAATACCATCTGGGTGGTAGTTGACCGGTTCACCAAGATGGCACACTTCATTCCTCTCACCGGTCTTCCGTCAGCTTCCAAGTTGGCTCAAGTATTCATACAAGAGATCTTCCGACTCCACGGTCTTCCAGAAGAAATTATCTCAGATCGAGGAGTTCAATTCACAGCCAAATTCTGGCGAAGTTTATGTCAAGTCCTCCAAGTCAAGTTAAAGTTTTCCACGGCTTACCATCCTCAGACCAATGGTCAAACTGAGAGGGTGAATCAGGACTTGGAGGCCTTCCTCCGCATCTATGTGTCCTCCTCTCAAGATGACTGGGTTCAATTACTTCCCTGGGCCGAGTTCTGTCATAACAACCAGTATCATTCTTCATCTTCTTCAACACCATTCTTCACCAACTTTGGATTCCACCCTAAAGTCCCTGAGTTCCAACCGCTTCCAGCAACTTCTGTTCCCGCAGTGGATATCACCTTGCATCAGTTTGCCAATATCTGGAAGAGCGTACGATCAGCTCTGCTCAAGGCATCGTTCAGGTACAAGAAGTTTGCGGATAAGAAGCGTCGAGCAGTTCCTGCTCTCAAGGTGGGTGATCGGGTATGGTTATCCACGAAGAATTTGAGGTTAAGAGTTCCCAGTATGAAGTTTGCACCTCGCTACATCGGTCCTTTTAAAATTGATCAAGTCATCAATCCTGTTGCTTACAGACTCCAGTTACCTCCCTTCTTAAAAATACCCAGGACATTCCATGTTTCCCTGTTGAAACCGCTAATCTTGAATCGGTTTCATTCCTCACTTCCACCAACTCCGAAAGTCCAAACTCAACGAGGCGTTGAGTATGAAGTGGCCAAGATCCTGGACTCACGTCACCGTTACGGTCAACTTCAGTATCTCATTGACTGGAAGGGCTATGGTCCTGAAGAACGCTCTTGGACCAATGCCTCTGACGTCCATGCTCCTGCCTTGGTCCGAAATTTCCACGCAAAGTTTCCTTTAAAGCCTAAGAAGTGTCCTGGGGCCACTCCTAAAGGGGGGGGTGCTGTCACGATCCGGGTATCTGGACGCCATTACTTACCCTTCAGATGCCTCCTAAGGCGGGCTCAGCGTTCCAGGACCAGATTCCGCGGTTCCTGAGTTTCCACATGCAGAGTGTCAGAGTGGTGTTTTCATCAGCCGCGGCCTCCGCTGTGCCCGCGTGGTTAAATGTGCATCTATCAGCCTGGCGTCTCCTGTCTCCGGTGGCCGGCGCCGCCATTACTGTTTCCCAGACCACATGGATTACAAACCAAACTTCCCTCCAAGTGTCTGCATGGGCGCAGCCATCTTGGATTCTGTCATCTGATCATTTCCACCAATCTGCTGTTTGTATTGTTGATTTGCATAATTGCCTAGCCAACCCCTTCCTTGCTGCAGGTATAAGTAAGCTGTGCCTGAGCAAGGAAGACGTCAGTGCTTTGGTTGTCAAACCTAGTTCCTGTTTGTCTCTCTTCTATGATTGTCTTCCAGGTTCCAGCTCCTGTCTCAAGACTTCCACCATAGAGACCCGCACCAGCATTCCACCTGCGGTGTAGCCTGACTCTCCAATCCATTGTGGATTCATCTGTTTCCAGCTACAACACTACCTGCTTCCAGCCTCAGCTTCCAGCAGAATACAGCTTCCCTTAAAGGGCCGGTGTCCTTTCTACACTTTACCACTCTCCACCGGAATTATTATTTCTCCGCTCTCAAGTTCTACATTTCAGTTCACATTTCATCGCTCCCAAAGTTCATTTATTATTTAACTGGTTCCAGCCAGTATCCACTCCGTGCTAACAACAGTCTGGTTCCAGCCAGTATCCACAGCAGCTGTTTTACCTTCAGCAACCCAGCTCTTCCTGGAACACCAGCTGGTACAATCCTGGGTTATCTCCATTGCTACAGCCGGGCCTGGTAAGGACTTTCCATCTAGAAGATCATAAGAACTATCTCACACTACCAGTGCCCTGTGGCTCCTGCCATGCTGTAGTACTCAGGAACTGTATTTATTCTTTGCTGACTTTTACGTTTTCTTTTATTGCTGCTGTGATGCGGAGTTGTCATAATAAACATCATTGACTTTTATCTAAGTTGTCGTGGTCACGCCTTCGGGCAGTTATTATTCATGTTACTTACATGTCCAGGGGTCTGATACAACCTCCCAGGTTCCGGTACATCTCAGCCCCTACAACTGAGGCTGCCTCCCGTCAGCTCAGGCCCTCAGTTGTGACATACATTTGTTGCTTGGGTCTTGTCTTGTGTCTTGTCTCGATGTACATGTTGACTGTAGTCTCCCGATGCTTTTGCTATAATTGCTTGAGCAAAAAGCTTTCTCAATGTCCATAGACTTACAATCTTTGAAGTGTTGGGCTATCGTAAAATTTTAGAGTCACTAGGGAAAATGGGGGTCTATGGCATTGTCCATCAATGGTCTGTGTAAAAGGTTGTCAAATTCTTCTTCCAAGCGGATGTCTTTGTACCTTGGAGGAAAACAAAGGAGAAACGGGTGAAAGAAACGGACCGTGGAATCACATTTTCATCACAACATTGTCTCTTTTGTTGGGTCGTACATCAAATTAGTCGTTGTTAATACAGTGTCCTCGCTTCTTAAACTCATCACTCGGGCACTACGTTTATACTTCGTTAAAACCCGAACGCATCTAAATATCAGACCGACCAATATGATGACACCCAGAATACACAAAAGGAATTTCCCTACATCCATGATAATACCTTGGGCCCATTCTCCTAAACCAGAGAACCAATTTCGTGGGTTCAACCATGACACCCAACTGGTCAGCTCATTACCCACAGCAGCTAGGGTGAGATTGTGTTTCCTTCGGAACTCCCATTTTAATTGTAAAATGTCATCCATCTTTTGGTCTATGACCTCGGCTGGGTCCTCCGTGCTGTTTGTAATGTACGTGCAGCACTTGATTCCATATTGAGTTGCCAGGGTAACACAATACCCGCCTGTCACAGCTGTGAGGTGATTGAGAATCATCCTATGCTGAACCAGTTCTGTTTTGTAGGCTTGTAACTCTTTCCCAGTGTACCTGAATGTGTCGTCATACATTCCGGTGATATTGTCTAATAAATTTGCAAGCGCAGATATATATTTATAATTTATCACTCCTCTAGCGGTACGAGTGATATCTAACGCGAGTAGGAATTGAATCCCGGTGGATTCATGGATCAGGTCAGAGGCCGAATGCTCTGTTCTTTCTATCAAGTGCCGTTTAACGATGTGCTCGTAATGAGTGTGAGTATAAGGAGCTTGGGCACCACGGTGAATATCTTTCATTTTAGTGTGGGGTACAGTCATTACCTCAGGCAGTACTTTTCCAATATAACATAACCCTTCTGAATTTGGGGCAAGCCACTTATACGCCTTCCTCCCGCATATGAAGTATGCATCATCGGGGAGAACATATGGGACGGAGTGTGACATAACCATATTACAAATTTTCCATGTGAACTCTCCTAGCCCTAATTCTTCCATCTGTTTAGTGCACGTATCAGTTTGTACGATCTGTGTACAGTATCCTGGTGATACTTCTCCAACTCGCATGATCCTACTTCCTAAGGTGTACCTATACCGAAAGAATTTCCTATGGTCGGCTATCTGGCGTATAAGTTCTGTGTCTATGGGCAATCTGTCGGCTCTATGTGAGAATGTCATGGTTTGATTACTCCATGACACTTCCCAATTTCCCGGCTTTCGGGGATTGGAAATGTTAAAGCACACTAAGGACCTATCCACATGATATTGGTGGAGCTTCAAACTAGGAGGACTAGAGATATTAAACCTCTTGTCCACCGGCCTCCCACCACTTAGCTCAAGTACCTCTCCTACCGTTAAAGGGAATGGTACTAGTCCTGATTTGCTATGGCCTTGAGGTACTTGAGAGCATACCCAACAGTCTGTCTGATTTAACACTTTACCCACTAAGGAGTGATAGTCACTCAATGGATGCCGGTCCATGTGGACATTAAAACTGGACTGACATTACTTTATGCACCCATCCTCAACTATATTGTCACAATGCCTACAGATGCAGTTCTCTTTAGCTAACAATCCTTCACAATGTCTATAAATAACATGGCTGCTAGATCGTTTTCTGGTACTCGCCTTTACTCGGAGATTATGTTGTTCTTGGAAATCTACGCCTGCATCCTGGTCATCAGAACCCATTCCTGATCCTTTCTCGACCTCCATGGTACTCTCACCGAAACAGACTGCTCTGGTCAACATCATGGTCAACAGGAAAATCCGGATCACAGTCTCTTGTGGCAAGTCCATCTTACAGGAGGAGAAAGAGAAATTTGTAATGGGGGTACAAAAAAAACAGTTTGAGGGGGGAGAGAAACTTGTTACGATAATTAGTTCTCTAGTCTTGTTGCTCTTCTTGTTCTGTTGTCATCTCAAAGGTGCTGTCTCTCAGTCTTCCAAACGAACACTCCGGTGATACAATATTCCTTTCAAATCAGCGATCTCTCTGTAAGGAGCAAAAATCTTGCATTACCATTTGTCTAACTGATGTGTGACATACCATCTTTAAAGCATGAGAACATGAGAAAGAAGAAAGAGAAAAAAAAACAAAAGAGAGAGAGAGAACAATTCATATATATATATATATATATATATGTTACATAAACCAACAATAAACAGCAAAACATTGTCAGATCTTCCGTTCACCATCAGGCTGTCACATCTACATGTCCAATGGTATCTTTGCATAGTCTCTCCCACCAGTATTTCCATACTTCACCCTTTGTATCTGGCCAGGATACATCGATGCTGGTAGGTCATACTGGGGTTTGGTAGACTTCTGAAAAGGTCAGGTAGTCAGGTGATGTTGGAGCTGTTGTGGTGAACATCAGAGATGGGGAAAAAGAAACATTTCACAGATATATTACAATTTTTACCCGGTCATTCCTGTGTCTTCAAGGAATGACCTCCCAATTTGTTAACTGTTACCTCAGGCTTTATCAAGGTTAATGATCACCTTTCCCGACTACATTTTACAGGTGCAGCCCAAACTTCTTCCTGTATGATACCTGATTACAATTTTGCGTGTCATAATTCTGCTCGTGTTCTTGTCTAGGGGGTTGATATGACTTTTGTATTTTTCTTGATCTACAATCTCTTGCAAAGTGTCCCTCTTTATGACAATTGTAACAGACTACCACATTTGAATTTCTTGCAGGGGTTTGGGGATTATGCCGGAGTGGCCTTGTGGTTAGAGCCTGTATACTTACGGCCATCAGCTTATTACTCTGTGACTCCCTGTGACTGGTGATGGTCCGATCATGATCAATAGCGGCCTCTCTTAATGTAGCCACCGAGATATTTCTCCAGTTTGGGTTGGAGGTCTGTACCCTTGTTCTCAACACCTCCTATAAACCATTCATTAATAACTTAACCGCTACTTCTTTATGCTGTGCATTTGTTTTGATGTCTGTGATCCCAGTGTCTCTAGCCATTACTTGCAGTGCTCGATTGAAGTAATCAGAAGTACTTTCCCCTTCTCCTTGTCTTATGGAGAGGATTTTGTTCCACTTGACAATG
Source organism: Pseudophryne corroboree (assembly GCF_028390025.1). Lineage (NCBI taxonomy): Eukaryota > Metazoa > Chordata > Amphibia > Anura > Myobatrachidae > Pseudophryne > Pseudophryne corroboree. The sequence goes on from NC_086446.1 coordinate 723,235,027, forward strand.
GCTGGGAAATATACTCCTAACTGCCGGTTGATCTGCTTAATACATTCCTGATTGTGTTCCTCCGTACAAGGTACCTCTGTGTTTAATTTACAATCAGCAATAAATTTTGCAGGGTCAACGCTGGAGGGCAAACATGCCCTCAGCACTGTCCGCCAATCTTTGTTGGTGGATTCTGTGGAGTTTCCTAGTTCTTTAATAAATCTCTGACATGCAACTAGATCTTTCCTAGGATCAGGGAATTCAGACATAATTGCTCTCAATTCTATCCGGGACCAGGGACGGCGCATTGCACTGTCCCTGGCGGGAATGATTCCCTGAGCGTCAGTCTTCCCATTGGGGACTGTGATCACCCTGACAGGACTAAATTCAATTACATCATCTTGCGTTGGTTTTACAATATGAGGTACATTTGTTTGTGCGTGATATATAACACCGTACGTACCTGTGGACACGACCTCACCTGACCCTCCGTTAGGGGGTTTGATTACTGCCTTTACCGAATTGGTCGCGTCCACCTGGATGTCTTGTGTGATGGCTGCTGGAAAAGGTGCCGACATCGTGCTAGGTTCACTTTCTTGCTGGTACTCCTGAGGGAAGTTTAACATGGGGTGCAACTTGCATGGGTTAATAGTTGTACATTTAACAGTATTACAATTATTATTGTTACATTTATTACAATTATCCTTATCATCTATAATACAGTTGCTAAGTGCATTTTTATCATTCACCAGTGTGCCATTCTCTGTAACCACCTTCTCTCTCGCTGCCATATTTTTGTTACCACAGTGAGAGTCAGCTGTATAAGATAATCCTCCTTGTATTTCACTTTCCCGTTGCCATAACTGTAAACAATCATAATATTTGATCCGTCTCTTTGCAGATGTAATGAGACATATCCTTCTCCTTAGATTTTGTAACACATCTGGGCTAAAACTGCCTACCCGTGGGAACTTTTCCCCATCGTGTACAGTCATTCTTTCCCATTCATCGCACAAAACCTCTGTGTGTGATCCGTATTTCTCACACATTACATACCTTGCTGACCCGATTGGTCGGTTTATTAAGTCAACCCGAACCGAGGTTGATCGCCCCCTACCTGAACAACTGGCCCCCATCTTTGCAGGTGTTGCTTTCACTACCTCTGACCTTCAAATCAGGGTCTTCAGCGAACCCTTACAAAAACCAAGATGTCCGGGGTAGGCCGGCGGCGGAAGTTTACCGAGTACCTCCACTCACTCCTCGCCCACATTGGCCAGTACTGCAATCACTGACTCAGAGCTGCTGTACCCAACCTAGGGCCCCTATGCACCTTTATTTACTGGGGCGTGTTGGACCTCCCAGTCCCCAGCAAGTATCGGTTGTTAGAGAATTCCCGAGTGACCAGCGAACCTCCCTTAAAATGAAAAAAAATTACACAAATCACGTTAGAATGTACAAATAGCGTTTATGACCCCTCTAGCGTACGCAAATGGTACTGGGTCAAGTTACTAACTAATGCACACAATTACGTGCGGTACAATCGTTCTGCACATAAGCAACTAATCTTATGTGCGGAGCGACCAGTGGAATCGAAAATTGTGGCTGCAAATTCCTTCAGCCTGAGCTTAATGGCCTATATGGATTCCGCACCAACCCTTACTGGTGTTGTGCTACTCTTTATCTATAGCGGACTTCTTAGTCTGCTGTACCTGGACCTCCTGGTCTGTCTGGACCTCCTGGTCTGTGCTACAGTAGACCTCCTGGTCTGCTATACTCTAATGCTCTTTTTTTTAATGTTTTACAAGGGATGCCTCCCAAGCCACCATGCAGTCACTTACACGTATGTACCTTCACGAGAACTCGATTTCCTTTGGTTCAACCCCAAAAATTAGAAACTTATATATATATGTATACACACTCTTTCACCTCATATACACTTTACTTTCGTTTCTGCGCAGAAATCCCTTTCATTCAGTAACACAGTTTAGTCCAGATGGGTTGCAAATTAGAGAAGGATCTATTAGCTTAAAATTTTGGACACTGAAATTGACTTGCGCTATTATCGCGTTGCCTCCTTTTCGCCTATTTAAAATAATACTATCGTGTGATTTGTATTATGTGGGCATACCCAGACGCTCCGTTGCGTAATATACGCTCCGTGCCTCGACCCTTGCGTCGCGTACACTCGTTCTGCCCCTTGTTAGAGACACGTGTACACAGGCCAGACACATCCGCAGTAACACAAATAACACGTGTCTATCAATGCAAATGATATTTAGCTATAATCATTTACCGAACACCACACAGATTCCACTGTATCAACCTTTAACTAGGCCAGGCTGTGTGCGTGTTTTTATAATTACTCCTTTAAATATAAATTTTAACTTTTAACTACCAATAGCAACAAATCTTTCTCAGCACGTTATCAATTGTGAAATGGCAAACAGGAAGGTGATATGTGAAAATACACAAATGAAAAGAGATACAGTTGTGTGTGTGCGTGCGTGTGTACGCAAAACAGAAATAAACAGTTTTAAAAAAAAACAATAGCGTATTGTTCTTACCTCCGGTTCCGGATCCCACCAGCACTCCTTCAATCTAGCGAAACAGACGCTTATCTAGTCAACACTACTGTATCCCGATACGAAGGGATACTGCCTTCCTGCCCTTGCTGACGGATAACGTTTGTTTTCGCTAGTGCGGATATGTGGAGGACGGACGAGCCGCCAATTGATAATGCTGATTATGATTACCTTATAACCTTCACAATAATGGGTAAGAGACACAGTACGCAATTGGCGTATGGGGTACCGTAAGGGTACGTATTTAGCGTAGCATACGCTAGGCCGTGATCGAGACGCACATGCGGCACGCTCGCTCACAGCTTAATGCGTGGTGTCGAGCACGCTATAGGCGAGCGACTACCGTAATGCTACGCTATCAGCGTAGCGGACGCTCGAGACCACGAGGAGATCACGAGCGGCGCTGACGCTCACAAGATGACAATCAGTAAACCTTGAATGTAACACACAGAAAGGATATTCTTATACTATAAACCTTGTACTGAAACACTGTAGCGATATAACGCTGCTTAACCTTGTTAACACTAAAGCTGTTTGAGCGATCGAGACGCTCCTATTACTCTCTGCAATGTAATGAACACACGATACCGTGCTAAGGATCCAACACCTTTACTAACAAGCTTTTAGTTATATCGAAAAGGGGTAAAACAGTTACAAGTCATACACTACATACTAACATATAATTCTAACAGAATATCTAGACAGAAATATACAATAACGATACAATCTTAAACTAAACAGAGAGAGAGAGAGAATGTGGCCAATACAAATAAAGAGCGAGAGGATTACAGAGAATTACTTACACACACACACTGGGAACGATCGCAGCGCAGCCTGGTACCAGCCCCGAGTTTGTCAATATGAAAACCGTTTGTGGAGAGAGTGGGAGAGCTGTTCAGGCTGGCTGATCTTATATACACTGGGTACAGTATACTACAAAGGGACTACAATCTCATTGTTCATTGGACACAGGAATGTCTCCTCGCATCATATCAGAAGGTCATAGGTTAGTTTGAACAGGTGGGCTGTGACTATTTTAAACAGCTCAGGTTGGTGGGAATCTCCGGATTCCCGCCGCATGGATAATGAACTGCAAATATAGAATATGTCCAGAAACTACTAATGGCCATAACTACACGCAGGAGCGATTAATCTTTACCTAACCAACACCGGATTGTTGCTATTAAAATACTCTTCAGTTAGGTACCAGACACAGCTGTTCAACCTTAATCAGACCCTTTGTACCACGTAAAGAGGGATTCCCAAGTCCGTGAACAAGTCACATTAAACAAACTTACAGTTATTACTAAAGGGAACATTACCTATAAAACATGCTATATGGATTTATTATCTAGCGATTGTGTCGCTCGCTAGACGCACACAAACTCTACCGTGAATGCACATACCACGCGCTCGAGCGCATGGCCGAGGCGCCATCATGCGGCTGCGTGTATCCGCACGCACAGGAGAGAATGTGCACGTGCAGCAGGCACGCGCATGAGGTGAATATATGGCAACGTGCAGCGTGATATTTTTCTGACTTTGACACCACATAACCTTCAGTGCTTCTCTATCTAAATACATCCTCTCTGTACAGTATACATAACATCACATACATTGTCTTTCTTTCGTCTCACACCCTCCTGACACTTGGCCAACATTGCTGGGTGATCATATCATTCAACATATTAAGAACTAAGCAATCTGGTGGACCATTATGCAATAGGTAGCATCTATCTTTGTGTATCAATGGCTATTTCCCTATAGATTGTAAGCTTGCGAGCAGGGCCTTCCTACCTCTGTGTCTGTCTGTTTTTACCCAGTTTTGTTCTATTGATGTTGTTCTAATTGTAAAGCGCAACAAAATATGCCGCGCTTTATAAGAAACTGTTAATAAATAAATAATATATCTCGCCCAATCTCCTTTCTAAAGTGATCCCCGTTATTGCGCATATCGTACAGACAGTAATCAGGTTTAGCTGCGTAAAGGGTTAGGGCGCCTCGCTACCCCAAGGGCTGCGAGCTGAAATGAGGATACCACGCCCTTTAGCAGATACAGAACGAGGGTGGAAGGGGGTGGAAAGAATTGAATACCGCCCAATGACTTCAGAGACTTTAGGTGGTTGACGAGTCAGGACTGCTAAATATTAGAACTCCTGTATTGAATCGTTATTTTAAAAAACATCTCAGCTGCAGTGCCACTTATGGCTGAGTTGGGGTACTGTAACTGGTTGGTCTATCACACTTAGGGGGGTATCCTATTAGACACAGTAATTTTTTGCACAGAAAACAGACTTTTTATTACAATTTTTATCTTTTATTACAATTTTTATCATTATCAGGCTATCCAATAATAGCCCATTTTTTCCTGTGCAAAAATAACCTGTTTTCTCATGTATACACATAGGATCTTCAAAAGCCATGGACCTATGTATTTCAGTGGCAGTGATCGTGGACAAAAATCAGGAATTTGGTTTCGCCTGCCTGAGGCTAATTGGATACCCCCTGGGATAAGTCTTCTGATGTCATGTTGCGTCTATATGAGGAATCCTGGTTACTCAGAGTTGAGTGTATAAGGGGAGATCTGTCTGATTTCAGATGGATCCCACACCAGATATATGGCTGGTTCAAGGTCCGCTGATAGCGATTAGGGCTACTTCAACAAGCAGACATACAGATGAGCCACGCTAATCGTGACTTCGTTTGCGACTCAGTGCGACTGGCAAGGCGCAATCCCCGGGAGCGAATGGGACGCGCGTGCGTCGTAGACTTGCACTCGTCCCATTCTAAGTGAATAGGAGTGTCTCTTTATTCTGTCCGGTGAGGCTAGGTGCATGCACTCCTAGGCACGCCCCCTTCTGTGATGCAGCCACGCTCAGTGAGCGTGGCTCCATCTGTATACGGGCAGACCATCTGGATAGATGCAGCCAACTGTGGATACAAGCAAAGCTCCGCAATTATTTCTGAGCACACAGGGCCTGATTCTGATATGGAAGTAAAACCAAAAAGTTGCAGACTAGATGGGCCAAGTGGTTTTTATCTGCCGTCAAATTCTATGGGCGGTATTCAATTGTTTGAAAAGTCGGTTGGGTGTCTGTTTTTTCCTATCTAATAGACAGGAAAAAACAGACACCCAACTGACTTTTCAAACAATTGAATATCCCCCTATGTGTCTATGTTAGCTCTGGGTGACAGCAAGCCTTGCTTCACCCCTGCCATGTGATGTTGATGAGTAATCCATCTATAGTCCACATGTTCCTTATAGTTTTGAATAACTCAAATCTTTGGGGGTCTATTTACAGTATGTTCATTCTGCAATAACTACAAATCTGTGTTGCTACTAATCTGCGGTAATACTCCATACCTACAGAGGTCTAAGCAGGAGTAGGTAAGCAGTGCTAATTAGATGAGCCATACCTCCCAACTTCTATATCTTACGGGTCGGGACGCTCGGAAAAGGGACATGGCCACGTGTACAGTGGGCGTGGCCTTGTGGCACTGACCCATGGTGCATTTTGGGGGCGTGCCCAGAGCTCCCGGAGCAGCTGGGCAGCCCCCTGCTCACCTCCCAGCACTGAGCAGATGCACGGTATCTATTCAGAGATCACTCATACGCATCGCGGCATAGATGAGCATGGCTACATCTATATGTGAGCAGCTGGAGGAGGGTATCGGTGGAGGCAGGGGCAGTATTGTGTAACTTTGCCTAGGGTGCCTAGAAACCTTGCACCGGCCCTGCCCCCATGTGCAGTGCAAGTAAGGCAGATATAACATGTGCAGAGAGAGTTAGATTTGGGTGGGGTGTGTTCAAACTTAAATCTAAATTGCAGTGTAAAAATAAAGCAGCCAGTATACCCTGCACAGAAACACAATAACCCACCCAAATCTCTCTCTCTGCACATGTTATATCTGCCCCACCTGTAGTGCACATGGGGGGTCATTCTGATTCGATCGCACGCTGCAGTTTTTCGCAGCGTAGCGATCGGGTCAGATCTGTGCATGCACCGGCGCCGCATGGTCTCGCGGGTCTTCTCTTCTTCACTCCGGGGGGTTTATCCAGCTTCCATGGAAATGCTGGCTACCCCCGGAGACTAGGCAGCATGCAGTGCTGGCTCCATTTCTGTGACAGGAGCCGAGTGCTGCAGAGGATTATCACACTGCAGCACTCGGCTCCTGTCACTGTAGAAGAGCCAGCACTTGGTGTCACCCCTTCCGTGTGTGATACCTGGGTGCGGGCTGCACCCCCCGCACCCGCCTTCTGACCCCACTGCATGCTCCACCATTCACTTGCGTGTTCAAGTTGTATCCAGCTCTCAGCAAGACAGATACCAATGCATTGGGAGAAGGGGGAGGGGGGGGGGGGGCTGATGGGGCATATGAATCAGAAAAGGAATGCGTTAGTTGCAGCATGAGAGACATTTGACCTATTCTATATTTATTCCTATCTATAGTTGTTGTTTAGCTAGATACAGCAGGATAATCAAAACAATGTTGCTCTCTCCAACCTATCAATAGCAAACACATAAATCTTCAAGCTGTATGTGTGCTCATTGTGACCCGGCAACTGCTGATAATAGGGATGATGGTCAGATGCTTTGCTGAGTATTGAGCACAGATAGAAGATAATAGCTTAGCTGGTGATGATACGCTGTCTTGCATCACAAATGAGAATCCTGGTGAATATTTAAAGAACAAAAGAATAAATATTGACACGCGTGAAAATAAGAAAACAGACACATATTTAATTGCCACCCGGCTGGATCCGTGCTACACGTAGAAAATGGAAAATGTGTCAGAGAAAAATGAGTAATGGTAATGAAGGTAATGCTGAGATTCAACTCACCAATCTCCCTCCCTTTTAATGTGGAAATGTATTCTCTCTGGGGAATATTGTTGGGTGGAGATTTGTGATACGGAAAGTTGTGTCGATTGTGTAGGGGAGTATTTTGTCGGTGCATTTCTAGTCTTGTACTGAGGCCTTATTGGGTGAGGGAGATGTTTTGTCTCAGGACATAAAGTCTCTATCGTACTACATTCACACGATCTTAACCAACTAAAATAATGACGCAGACAACTGAATTGGCGGTGAAAGGGGTCAGCTTTTTATTTAGAGGGATTTTAATTTTAGATTACATTTAAAGAACTAAACTATGGTGGTGGGGGGAAAGACTGGCCTAGCGGTAAGAAAATAACTCAAACTGAAATTGAAACAAGGGCCAACTGCCCATCTCAGCAAGGATGAGGCCTTCTTCCACCATCCTTGCGACTCATAAGGGTAGGACCTACTGCCCAACCCTTGCAGGGCATAACCATCAAGGGATGAGGCCATCTGCCCACATCACCATTGAGTCATCGACTTGAAGCGACCACCCATCCACAGCGAAGGGAAAGGGCCCCACCTGGCCCTCCAGGGAAATAACCAGAAATTATATCAAAACCATCAACAGCCGTTCTGACACCAACCACCCAACAAAGCTGACACAAACTAAACTCTGGAACTTAACAAAACTAAAACAACAGGGAGGTGGGCGGACAAATGTCCAGAAGAGAAGAGAGCCTTCCCCTTACAAACTAGCCAACAAAAGCCCATGACACCTACAATAACAACTAATAACAACTAATGGACCAATCAACAGTTCCTGCCATCTAAAATTAAACCCTCCTCACAAAAACCTTATTCCCTGAGTGTCCGGTCGGAGTACTAGTGTACAGGCCTGGAGGTTTATGACACTGCTGTCATATCTCATTCCCGCCATGTTCCCTCCCACCCTCCAGCCCCTTAAGGTGCTCCTCTTACGAATACACAGGTTAGGCTGATTCTACCCTACTGTGAACAGCAGCATGACCGGTCCAGGTGGGTCTTTTGTTTGTCATTGGGAGCAGAGGCGGATTTGGGAGTCAGGCCACCCCTAGGCACCATAATATTGGCTGCCCACCACCCTTTCTGCAGGCAGCATCAGCTGCACGTTGTAAACGAGAAGGGTGGCCTATGACCCTCGACTTCCCCCACACATAGCCCACGACCCCCCGTACCCACAGCCCACAAACTGCAAACCCTCCCAAACGCAGCCTGCAAGCCCCCCACCCACAAGTCGTGACCCCTCCACCATTAATTAACAACATTAAAAAGAAGGCTCAAACAAGGGGAGGGGAGCTGGCGTGCCGCCCCTAGGCATGTGCCTCACGTGCCCTATGGAAAATCTGGCACTGATTGTGAGAGGAGTTTGGATACCTTAAATGTGTGCATAGTTGCCGACTTTCTGGGGCATGGCTACGATGACCCGATTCAGCGTGAAGCGCATCAACGGCCATTCGGACACCACAGCCTCTGGGAGACTTGAATGGTCTTCCTTGATCATTCTAAGAAAGTAGACAAGTATAAGTGTGTGTGGTGGGCTGGCAGAATGCCTCCCCCCTCCCCCCATCTAAGCCTGATTGAAATTGAGCAGCTGGCAACACTGATGTGTGGAACCATTCTTTCTGCACGACCAAGAATTCAATTGCTCCATAGGGCGACATCTAGTGGCTGCTGGCGTGCAAAGCACCATAAAAGTGAGGATCAGCATTAGCCTTTTATTATATAGGATTTATAAGGCGTCATATTGTTGATTAAATGCAAAGAGAGGTTATAGACAGACATCAGACGATATTGAGTTTAGTGGAAATACATTTATAACCATGAATGGATAAGCAGTAAATTTTCCGCCTCAACAATAAAGATTCAAAAAAGCAATATGTGCATGATAATAAACTTACGGTTCCATGATAGGTGTAATATTATAATGATTTACAGCGAAGAAATATTCCATGACAGATATCAACTATATTTCATGAAATATGCATCAGATTGATTACATTTTCAGCAAAACCTGCTTGAGATACAGTATGATTACTTGGGTTATTTTTTTAAGGATAACTCATCATCATCATAATCCATTGTACCTTTAACCCAATTGGTCAATCAGCATTGACAAACATTAAATCGCAGAGATTTTTCATTACAGTGGGAAAAGTTCACACAGAAATGTGGCTTGCTGCAGAAATGTGTCTGCAATGTGCACCCCATTAAACATAAAATTAAAAGGTCTGTGTAGGCTGACATCAGGGGCGTATCTACCCATTGGCCAGGATGCCGCTTGCCAGGGGCGCCAGGCAAGGAGGGGGCGCCGCTGGTAGTACTGTAGTAGTACTACAGTAGTACTGTCAGACTGTACCTGGTGAGAGTCTGTTACTGCTGGAGCAGCGCCGGTATCCAGCGCAGCACCGAACTTGCAATCAAACTCAAAGTAAACTACAGCTCTAAGCAGCCCTTGTTGCAACTGTAGTTTATTGCTGACGGACACTGGCGCCACGCCGGCAATAACAGACTCTCACCAGGATCACAGCAATTGTTATATAGCACAGTGCTATAGATCTATTTGTTGTTAAAGATAATAAAAAAGTGTCAGTGTTTGGGAGAAGGGACTGTAGTACCTGGAAAACTACACGATTTTCATGCATGTTGGTAAGCTGTGTGGGAGGGTTAGGGTTAGGCTGCAGGGAGGGAAATTAGTTAGGGTGGGTTAGGGTTAAGGTGGGTACACACTAATAGATATATCTGCAGATCAATTGATCTGCAGATATATCTATGTACGGATCGGGCAGTGTGCTGTGCATACACACTGCCCGATCCGTCGGGGGACTGACGTCATGAACTGGGCGGGCGCCCGCCCGCCCAGTTCACCTGTCAATCACCGCCGGCCGCCGCAGCATGTGTACACACACAGCGACGCGCCAATATATCGGTAGATATGTTGGCCGTCAGCTATGCTGCGCGGGCAACGCTATACGTCTGTGAACGACGGAGTTCACAGACGTATCGGCCGTACACACTGGCCGACGGTCCTGCGATATATCGGCCGTTCAAGAGAACGGCCGATATATCGACCAGTGTGTACGGGCCTTTAGGCACCACTGAAGAGGCGGGGGGGGGGGGTTAGGGTCAGGCTGTGGGAAAAGTGGGTTAGGGGGGAGGGATGGTGTAACGTGAATACGAAACACTACTGTGCGGTGTAATGTGAATGAGGGACACTACTGTGTGGCATAGTTTGAAATGGAAGTACTATTGTGTCCACACCCTTCCCCCACAAGACCATGACCCATTTCCAATACTCACACCTTACTTCAAATGTGTGTAGGGGGTGCCAGCCCCTTACTTTGCCAGGGGCGCTCAGACCCATAGATACCCCCCTGGCTGACATAGGTGGTTGGGAGTGCGAAGACTGTGAACCACTTTGTAATCAGGCAACAAATAGGAGGAGCAATCAAGCAACAGAAGGCTGGATTTGCACTGCCCCTCAGTAGCTGTTAGTGTAGTGTAAATGACTGCTATGTGTGTGTGATTTAAAAAATGAAGACACTTGGGGGGGAAGTCAGCAGCAGGGTTTACCCTGTGACTAATTTAGGCATCAGACCTATTCAAGTAGCAGGGTTTACCTGCTCACGAGTCTCTGCAGTCCTACACGCAAGTCCCCATGGTCTGCCTGAACCTTGCTGCTCTAGGAGCTGTGAGGAAAAGCTTGCTTAAAAATAAACTAAATTGGTTGCGCAGGAAAAAACCTCCACTGATTCTGTGGTTTACGCAGAATCACTGTGTTTATACGCGTGAATCCAGATTTTTCAGTGCAGGAAAAAGGCTATTTTATTGAATAGCCTTTCCCCATGCTGCAGGGATTTTTGTGGTGCATGGCTTTATCACCCAGTGAACAGTGCAAAAACCGTACTGGGTACACAAGACTTTGGACCCTCCACAAAAAGAGAAAGGCCCTGTTGCCCCCCATCCCCTCAAGCCAAAAGACTTACTTAGGGAAAAAAGGGTCTCCGGATCCCTCCTTGCTGGAGTTCTGAGGGACCCCTTGAATCCCCGACCCCCCCGGGAGCCAAAAGGCCCCGTAGGGGGCAAGGGTCTTCGGGCTTCCCTCCGCCTCATGGCTTGGGGTCTCCCTTTTCAATCCCCAGCTTACTCCTGGGGAACGGGATCTTCAGCTCTCCCCAAAAGGAGAGAGCATCAGAAATTATGGGAGAAGGTGGCCAAAAAGGGTCACACCAAAACCACCACAAGAACGTGATACAACACACAAAAAAACATAAAAAGGTGAAGTGTCAATGCAAAAAAAGTGCAAACAAACGTGAAAAATAAATAAACCCCAAACAAAAGGACGAGGAGGGAATAAAAATTACCCTCGCCCTAGCTAAAAGGCCAGGGCAAAAGGAAAATAAGAATTTACTCACCGGTAATTCTATTTCTCGTAGTCCGTAGTGGATGCTGGGGACTCCGTAAGGACCATGGAGAATAGCGGGCTCCGCAGGAGACTGGGCACTCTAAAGAAAGATTTAGTACTATCTGGTGTGCACTGGCTCCTCCCTCTATGCCCCTCCTCCAGACCTCAGTTAAGGAAACTATGCCCGGAAGAGCTGACATTACAAGGAAAGGATTTTGGAATCCCGGGTAAGACTCATACCAGCCACACCAATCACACCGTATAACTTGTGATAAACGTACCCAGTTAACAGTATGAACAACCAACAGAGCATCAACCAATGGATGCCAACATAACATAACCCTTTATTAAGCAATAACTATATACACGTATTGCAGAACGTCCGCACTTGGGACGGGCGCCCAGCATCCACTACGGACTACGAGAAATAGAATTACCGGTGAGTAAATTCTTATTTTCTCTAATGTCCTAGTGGATGCTGGGGACTCCGTAAGGACCATGGGGATTATACCAAAGCTCCTAAACGGGCGGGAGAGTGCGGATGACTCTGCAGCACCGAATGGGCAAACACCAAGTCCTCCTCAGCCAGGGTATCAAACTTGTAGAACTTTGCAAATGTGTTTGAACCCGACCAAGTAGCAGCTCGGCAAAGCTGTAATGCCGAGACCCCTCTGGCAGCCGCCCAAGAAGAGCCCACCTTCCTTGTGGAATGGGCTTTTACTGATTTTGGATGCGGCAATCCAGCCGCAGAATGAGCCTGCTGAATCGTGTTACAGATCCAGCGAGCAATGGTTTGCTTTGAAGCAGGAGCACCCAGCTTGTTGGATGCATACAGGACAAACAGCGAGTCAGTCTTCCTGACTCCAGCCGTCCTGGCAACATAGATCTTCAGAGCCCTGACTACATCAAGCAACTTGGAATCCTCCAAGTCACGAGTAGCCGCAGGCACCACAATGGGTTGGTTCAGATGAAAAGATGACACCACCTTTGGCAGAAACTGCGGACGAGTTCGCAATTCTGCCCTGTCTATATGGAAAACCAGATAGGGGCTTTTACATGACAAAGCCGCCAATTCTGACACACGCCTAGCTGAGGCTAGGGCCAACAGCATGATCACTTTCCACGTGAGATACTTTAGCTCCACCGTCTTAAGTGGCTCAAACCAGTGGGATTTCAGGAAAGCCAAGACCACGTTAAGATCCCAAGGTGCCACTGGTGGCACAAAAGGAGGCTGAATATGCAGCACTCCCTTAACAAACGTCTGAACCTCAGGCAGTGAAGCCAGTTCTTTTTGAAAGAAAATGGATAGGGCCGAAATCTGGACCTTTATGGACCCTAATTTTAGGCCCATAGTCACACCTGACTGTAGGAAGTGCAGGAATCGACCCAGCTGGAATTCCTCTGTAGGGGCCTTCCTGGCCTCACACCAAGCAACATATTTTCGCCATATACGGTGATAATGTTTTGCTGTCACGTCCTTCCTAGCCTTTATCAGCGTAGGAATAACTGCTTCCAGAATGCCCTTTTCTGCTAGGATCCAGTGTTCAACCGCCATGCCATCAAACGCAGCCGCGGTAAGTCTTGGAACAGACAGGGCCCTTGTTGTAACAGGTCCTGTCTGAGAGGCAGAGGCCATGGGTCCTCTGTGAGCATTTCTTGCAATTCCGGGTACCAAGTCCTTCTTGGCCTATCCGGAACAATGAGTATTGTTCTCACTCCTCTTTTTCTTACAATTCTCAGCACCTTTGGTATGAGAGGAAGAGGAGGAAACACGTAGACCGACTGGAACACCCACGGTGTTACTAGTGCGTCCACAGCTATCGCCTGAGGGTCCCTTGACCTGGCGCAATATCTTTTTAGCTTTTTGTTGAGATGGGACGCCATCATGTCCACCTGTGGCAGTTCCCATCAATTTGCAATCTGCGTGAAGACTTCTTGATGAAGTCCCTACTCTCCCGGGTGGAGATCGTGTCTGCTGAGGAAGTCTGCTTCCCAGTTGTCCACTCCCGGAATGAACACTGCTGACAGTGCTAGTACGTGATTCTCCGCCCACCGAAGAATCCTGGTGGCTTCTGCCATTGGCACCCTGCTTCTTGTGCCGGTTTACATGGGCCACCGCCGTGATGTTGTCTGACTGAATCAGCACTGGTTGGTTTCGAAGCAGAGGCTCCGCTTGACTCAGGGCATTGTATATGGCCCTTAGTTCCAGGATATTGATGTGCAGACAAGTCTCCTGACTTGACCACAACCCTTGGAAGTTTCTTCCTTGAGTGACTGCCCCCCACCCTCGGAGGCTTGCATCCGTGGTCACCAGGACCCAGTCCTGTATGCCGAATCTGCGGCCCTCGAGGAGGTGAAAGATCCTCGCATGGATCCTGCCGAAGGGAATGGCTTCGTATGACGCCACCATCTTTCCCAGGACTCGCGTGCAGCGATGCACCGACACCTGTTTTGGCTTTAGGAGGTCTCTGACCAGAGTCACGAGCTCCTGAGCCTTCTCCTCCGGGAGAAACACTTTCTTCTGGTCTGTGTCCAGAATCATGCCCAGGAAGGGCAGACGCATCGCAGGAATCAGCTGCGACTTTGGAATGTTCAGAATCCAGCCGTGCTGACGCAACACTTCCTGAGAGTGTGCTACGCTGATCAGCAACTGCTCCCTGGACCTCGCCTTTATGAGGAGATCGTCCAAGTATGGGATAATTGTAACCCCTTGCTTCCGAAGGAGCACCATCATTTCCGCCATCACTTTGGTAATAACTCTCGGTGCCGTGGACAGGCCAAACGGCAACGTCTGGAATTGGTAATGACAGTCCCGTACCACAAACCTGAGGTACTCCTGATGTGGCGGATAAATGGGGACATGCAAGTAAGCATCCTTGATGTCCAGAGACACCATAAATTCCCCTTCCTCCAGGCTTGCAATGACCGCTCTGAGCGATTCCATTTTGAACTTGAATTTCTTCAGATAAATGTTCAGGGATTTTAAATTTAAAATGGGTCTGACCGAACCGTCCGGTTTCGGTACCACAAACATAGTGGAATAGTAGCCCCTTCCCCGTTGAAGGGGGGGGGACCTCTACCACCACCTGCTGGAGAAAAAGTTTGTGAATTGCCTCCAACACTATCTCCCTTTCCATGGGGGAAGTTGGTAAGGCCGATTTTAGGTAACGGTGAGGGGGCATCACCTCGAATTCCAGCTTGTATCCCTGAGACACAATTTGTATAGCCCAAGGATCCACCTGTGAGCGAACCCACTGGTGGCTGAAAAGTCGGAGACGCGCCCCCACGGCTCCGCCTGTGGAGCCCAAGCGTCATGCGGTGGATTTAGTGGAAGCCGGGGAAGACTTTTGTTCCTGGGAACTAACTGCATGGTGCAGCTTTTTTCCTCTACCCCTGCCTCTGGCAAGAAAGGACGCACCTCTGACCTTCTTGCTCCTCTGAGAACGAAAGGACTGCATTTGGTAATACGGTGCTTTCTTAGGTTGTGGAGGGAAATAAGGCAAGAAATTTGACTTCCCAGCCGTAGCTGTGGAAACTAGGTCCGAGAGACCGTCCCCAAACAATTCCTCACCCTTATAAGGTAAAACCTCCATGTGTTTTTTAGAGTCGGTATCCCCTGTCCATTGCCGAGTCCATAAGACCCTTCTGGCAGAAATGGACATTGCGTTAACTCTAGAGCCCAGCAGGCAAATGTCCCTCTGGGCATCCCGCATATATAGGACCGCGTCCTTGATATGTGCCAGGGTCAGTAGAACAGTGTCCCTGTCCAGGGTATCTAACTCCTCAGACAGAGAATCCGTCCATGCAGCTACCGCACTACACATCCAGGCCGAAGCAATTGCTGGCCTCAGCAGTGTGCCAGAATGTGTATAAACAGACTTCAGGATAGCTTCCTGCTTTCTATCCGCAGGATCCATTAGGGCGGCCGTATCCGGAGACGGCAGGGCCACCTTCTTGGACAAGCGTGTCAACGCCTTGTCTACCCTAGGGGAGGATTCCCAGCGTTACCTGTCCGTTGGCGGGAAAGGATACGCCATAAGTAATCTCTTGGAAACTATCACCTTCCTGTCAGGGGAATCCCACGCTTTTTCACATAATTCATTTAATTCATGTGAAGGGGGAAAAGTCACTTTATGCTTTTTCTCCCCATACATATAAATCCTCTTGTCAGGGAGAGGATTTTCCTCAGAAATGTGTAATACATCCTTCATTGCTACAATCATGTAGCGGATGGCTTTAGTCATTTTAGGCTGCAACTTTGCCTCATCGTCATCGACACTGGAGTCAGATTCCGTGTCGACATCTGTGTCAACTATCTGGGATAGTGTGCGCTTTTGAGACCCTGACGGCCTCTGCGCTGTAGGATCAGGCATGGGTTGAGACCCTGACTGTCCCCCGGTTACAGTTTTATCCAATCTGTTATGCAAGGAGTTTACATTATCATTTAACACCTTCCACATATCCATCCAATCAGGTGTCGGCACCGTCTGCGGCGACACCACACTCAGCTGCACTTGCTCTGCCTCCACGTATCCTTCCTCATCAAACATGTCGACACAGGCGTACCGACACACAGCACACACACAGGGAATGCTCTGACTGAGGACAGGACCCCACAAAGGCTTTTGGGGAGACAGAGAGAGAGTATGCCAGCACACATCCCAGCGCTATATAACCCAGGGATTACACTGTACCTTAGTGTTTACCCTGTAGCTGCTGTTAATATATATACTGCGCCTAAATTTATGTGCCCCCCCTCTCTTTTTTACCCTTTAATGCACCTGTATACTGTAGGGGAGAGCCTGGGGAGCGTCCTTCCAGCGGAGCTGTGAAGAGAAAATGGCGCTGGTGTGCTGAGGAAGAAGGCCCCGCCCCCTCAGCGGCGGGCTTCTGTCCCGCTTTAATGTGTAAAAAATGGCGGGGGCTCGGGCATATATACAGTCCCAGACTGTATATATGCCTCTTTTTGCCAAAAAGGTACTGATAAAGCTAAATATTTATCGTGTATATAACCCTATATGAGGTCTTAGAACACTGTACGCTATCTACGTAAGAAGTACCGTAAGGGTACGTAAGTTGCGTATCGATCGCTTAGCCGTGATCGAGACGCTTAGGCGTCACGTTTACTCACGGCCAAGTGATCACAGGCAGGCAGACTATTGGCTGTTGACTATCGTAATGATTCGCTATAGCGTAGCGGCGCTCGGGACCACGAGGGGATCACCAGCGATGCAGACGCTCACAACGTTAAACCTTTATATCTATACCTTTAGCAATGAAATACACAGCAAACCTTAGTGTAGAGACAAAGTGTAAGTGCAACCTTGTGTAACCTGATTAACTACAAAGCTGCTTGAGCGTCACCGACGCTCAGGGAATATTTAACACTAAAAAGAATACACAGATACCTGGGCTTAGGGTCCGAAACCTATTATGTGTATTATGACTATTATACTTGCAAAAGGAATCACAGTACAAAGCATACACTACAATATAACATAAACCAACTAACCAGATAACTACACAGGAAATACAATACAATACAATTCAAGTCTAATCAAGGAAAAATACGAGAGAAAGAGAAGAGAGGGAGAGAGAGAAATGGCTCACAGTAAGACAATATGATTACGGAGAGAACTTACGCACAAGGGGAACGATCGCATGCGCCTCGATATCCAGCTCCCGATTATCAGCAATGAGAACCGTTGAAGAGAGAGAGTGAAGTTGGATATGGTCGGCCCGCTATTTATGCCCCACACACAATACAATTCAATGGTCCCTACAATCTCATTGTTCATTGGACACAGGAATTCGGCTTCGCATTATAACAAAAGGTCATAGGTTGATTCATACAGGTGGGCTGTGACTATTTCCAACTGCTCAGGTGGGAGGGAAACTGGGTTTCCCGCCGCATGGGTAATAAAGTGCAAATAAAGTAAATGTTCATAAACTTCTTATGTCCATAACTATTCGCACGAGCGATTGATCTGCTTCAAACCAACACCGGAATATTTCTAATTAAATATTCTTCCGATGGATACTAAACACCACTGTATTACTCCTGTCTGACCCTTCGTATCAAACAAAGAGGGATTCCTCTGTTCATAAACATTCTATATTAACCAAACTTTCAGAATCTATCAAAGGGACCATGATCTACAAAATACATTATTACTGAAAATATGTTACGATTGAGTCGCACGCTACAACCACATAAACTCTACCGTAAATACGCATACCATGCGCCTGCGGGTGCCCGCGACTGTGAGTATGCGCACGTACGGGAGAGCGTACGCATGCGCAGCACGGACCTGTGTGAGGTGCAAATATGGTAGTGTGCATAGAGATATTTTTCTGACTTTGACAGTCCACCCTTTGGCAGTCAATAATAACTGCCACTTCCTGAAAACATTTCAAAAAGGAGAAAAATATATGTCAGGGGTTAATTCATTTCCATGGTTGGGTGAGGGAGGAGAGAGGAGTAGGTGTGAAGAAGGTATGACCTAGTGTGATAGCAGAAGCATGTGTGTATGAGTCCATGTTTGGGGGGTCATGTATCATCGTGCCGTACGTGTTGTAAATCAAGCTTCGAGGTATTGCGAAGTATACATTTGAATTCCTTCTTATCCCGTGGTACAGGTCTGTGGATGGGCTGTCAAACTTTACCGAGCTCTTTTCGGATTTTGAACAAAATGGGGAGCACATTTTAGTTGATGATACATGAATGGGGGAATATGTGATTGCTGATATCTGTGCCTGTATTCCCTATACTATGTGTGTCATTACCTGAGGGTTGTAGAAATGAAGAAAAGACATAATTACGGTAAATGCGGTGGTATTCTATGTCAGGTTAATGTACATCTGTCGGTTGAAGTTTTGTTCGGTATCAGTTGAAAGTCGTCTTCTTTGCGCTGTTTTGCTCATTAAGCGTGAGCAATAAGCTTTGTCAATGCCATTAGATTTACAAAAAAATGTTGGGCTAGCGTAATTTTAAGAATTCTAGGGAAACTGGGGATCCATGGCAAAGTTCATCAAGTGTCCATATCTCAAGTGGTCAAAACTTCTTCTTTGGTCTATCCGTTGTCTGTATAGCGTCTCATCAACTTCCTCGTCCAAGGGGGTCTTGTTATCTCGGAGAAAAACCAGAAAAACAGGTGAAAGAAACGGACCGTAGAAATCGCATTTTCATCACATCATTGTTTCTATCGTTGGGTCGTAAATCAAATCCAGGTTAATTACAGTTTCCTCACTCCTCAAACTCATCACTCTGGTACTTTGTTTGCACCTCATTAAAGCCTGCCCGCATCTGAATATCAATCCAATCGATATAACGACACCTAAGATACATAGTAGAAACTTCCCAACATCCATTATGACTCCTTGAGCCCAGTCTCCTAAACCAGAGAACCAATTTCGCGGGTTCAACCATGACACCCAACCAGTCAGCTCATTACCTACAGCAGCAAGAGTGAGATTGTGTTTTCGGCGAAATTCCCACTTTAATTGGAGAATATCGTCCATCTTTTGGTCTATGACCTCTACCGGATCCTCGGTGCTATTTGTGATATACGTGCAACACTTCACGCCGTACTGTGTTGCCAATGTAACACAATATCCGCCTGTCACTGCTGTGAGGTAATTAAGAACCATTCTATGCTGTACCAGTTCTGTTTTATAAGCTTGAAGTTCTCTTCCAGTATATCTAAACGTGTCATCATACATTTCAGTGATATTATCTAACAAATTGGCGAGTGCGGAAATGTATCTATAATTCATCACTCCTCGAGCGGTGCGAGTGAAATCTAACGCCACCAGAACCTGAATCCCGGTGGATTCATGGATCAGATCAGAGGCCGGATGCTCTAACCTTTCTGACAGTTGTCTTTTAACGAGGTGCTCGTAATGAGTGTGAGTATAAGGAGCTTGGGCACCACGGTGTATGTCTTTCATTTTATCATGAGTTACAGTCATTACTTCAGGCAATACTCTTCCAATATAACACAATCCTTCAGAGTTTGGGGCAAGCCACTTGTACGCCTTTCTCCCGCATATGAAATATGCATCATCGGGGAGAACATATGGGACGGAGAAAGACATTACCATATTACACACCTTCCAGGTGAAATCTCCTAGCCCTAATTCTTCCATCTGCTTAATGCACGTATCAGGTTGTACGATATGTGCACAGTATCCTGGTGATACTTCTCCAACTCTAGTAATCCTATTTCCTAAGGTGTATCTATACCGGAAAGATTTTCCTCTACTGGCTATGTGGCGTACAAGCTCTGTATCTGTAGGCATTCTATCTGCTCTATGTGAAAAGGTCATGGTGTGGTTACTCCATGATACTTCCCAATTTCCCGGCTTTCTGGGATTGGAGATGTTAAAACATAATAGGGACCTATCCACGTGGTATTGGTGGAGCTTCAAACTAGGAGGGCTGGAGATATTAAACCTCCGGTCCACCGGTCTCCCACCATTTAACTCAAGTACCTCCCCTATCGTTAAAGGAAATGGTACTAGCCCTGATTTGCTATGACCCTGAGGTACTTGAGAGCATACCCAACAATCTGTTTTGTTTAATACATTACCCACTAAGGAGTGATAATCACTCAATGGATGCCGGTCCATATGGATATTAAAACTGGATTGGCATTTCTTAATGCACCCATCCTCAATGACATTGTTACAGAGCCTACAGATACAATTTTCTTCAGCTAACAATCCGTCACAATTTCTTCTATGATCAATGCTATCGGATCGTTTTCTGATACTCGCCTTTGCTTGTTGGTTAGGTTGATCTTGGAAAACTACGCCTCCATCTTTATCATCAGAACTCATTCCAGAACCTCTATCGACCTCCATGGTACTCTCGCCGGAACAGACTGCTCTGGTCAACATCATGGTCAACAGGAAAATCCGGATCACAGTCTCTTGGGGCAAGTCCATCTTTGAGGAGGAGACGAAGAAGAATGAGAAGGAGGAAAAATACATTTGAGGGAGGGGGGATGGGAAGTGGAAAAAAAACAATAAAAGGGAGTGGGGAGTCGACAACAGCTCTCGGTCTTCAAGGCTCAGGTGCCGCCTCAGTCCTCCTGGAACAGACACTCCAGTGATACAACCTCTACCGTCTGTTCCTTATCACGGGACTTCTCTCTCTCAGCAACCTTCAATGCTGTAGTGCTAGTCAATAAGACCTGGTATGGTCCTTCCCATCTGTCAATAATGCAACCTGAGCGTAGAAAATTTCGTATCATTACATAATCCCCAGGTTCAATGTCATGACAATTACTATCAGGTAGATCAGGAATCACCAACTTTAGATTATCATTTTGATTCCTTAACTGTTTACTCATGTTAATCAAGTACTTTACAGTTACTTCATTGTTACATTTCAAATCATCCTGAGGGTTAATCATGACATGCGGTTGTCGACCAAATAAGATTTCAAAGGGGGACAGATTAAGAGGGGACCTGGGAGTGGTTCTGATACTGTACAATACAATGGGTAAAGCTTCTGGCCATGTCAATCCTGTCTCTGCCATCACTTTACTCAATTTATTTTTAATAGTGCTGTTCACTCTTTCGACCTTCGCACTCGCCTGTGGACGGTACGGAGTGTGCAGCTTGCTATCAATTCCCATCAACTTACACATTCCTTGAAAGACATCACCTGTAAAATGGGTACCCCTATCACTTTCGATTATTCTAGGGATACCATATCTACATACAAATTCCTGCACAATTTTCTTAGCTGTAAACATAGCGGTATTTGTAGCTGCAGGAAATGCTTCGACCCAATTCGAGAAAACATCTATACAAACAAGTACATATTTCAAATTCCGACAAGGGGGTAATTGAATGAAGTCAATTTGTATTACCTGGAAAGGGCCACCGGCAGGTGGGATATGGGATGGTTCTGTAGGTATTGCCTTTCCAATATTCTTTCTCAGACAGGTAAGGCATGACATTGCTCTTTTACTCGCATGAGAGGAGAATCCTGGGGCGCACCAATAGGCTCTTACCAATTTGCACATTCCCTCCTTGCCTAGATGAGTCAGCCCGTGAGCTGCTTCAGCCAGACATGGAAGATATGCTCTGGGGGCCACTGGTTTACCATGTCCATCCGTCCAGAGTCCTGAGGACTCTTGGCCACATCCCTTTGCCTTCCAGACTGCCTTTTCCTGTGTGGAACACAAATTTTGCATTTTACACAACTTCTGTGTGTTGATGGTATTGAATACCATCAGTTGTGTGGTGTCTGTCTGTATGGGGGTAGCAGCTGCTAACTTAGCAGCTTCGTCTGCTCGGCTGTTACCAAGTGATACCGGGTCTTGGCTATATGTGTGTGCTTTACATTTGATAACAGCCACTCTGTCGGGTTCCTGTATCGCTGTTAGAAGCCTTTTTATGTGAGCTGCATGCGCTACCGGTGTACCAGCTGCCGTCATGAAATTTCTGAGGCGCCATAGGGCTCCGAAATCATGGACTACCCCGAATGCGTATCTAGAATCGGTGTAGATATTGGCTGACTTACCCTTAGCCAATTCACATGCTCTGGTTAGGGCGACCAGTTCAGCAACCTGGGCTGAGTGAGGTGGGCCTAGCGGTTCCGCTTCTATGGTGTCTTGGTCATCTACGACTGCGTATCCAGTACACAAGTCTCCCGAGTCTGACTGTCTGTGACAACTACCGTCCGTGTAGAACGTGAGTTCTGCATCTTCCAGTGGGTTGTCACTGATGTCAGGCCTTGCGGTAAAATTTTGGGTCAAATATTCCATACAATCATGTGTATCTTCCTTTGTATTAAATCCTCCTTCCCCAGCACTCTCACCTTCCACCCTTTGTGCCTGACCAGGCACACCTGGGAGATATGTTGCAGGATTTAATGCACTGCATCTCCTTATGGTGATGTTTACGGGGGCCATTAGTGCTAATTCCCATCTTGTAAACCTCGCTGATGAGACGTGTCTGGTTTGGGCAGAATTCAATAAGGCTGATACCGCATGTGGCGTATGGATTGTGAGGTTGTGGCCTAGCACGACATCTTCGCTTTTTGTCACTAGCAATGCTATCGCAGCAACGCTTCGCAAGCATGTGGGGAGGGATCGCGCTACCGTATCTAGCTGAGCGCTGTAGTATGCAACTGGCCTGCTGGCATCACCGTGTTTTTGGGTTAGTACGCCTGCCGCGCAACCAGCACTTTCTGTTCCGTATAGTTCAAAGGGTTTCCCATAGTCTGGCATACCTAGTGCTGGTGCCTGCGTTAGGCACTGTTTGAGTCTCTCAAATGCTGTTTCGGACTCGTCTGTATGCGAAATCCTATCAGGTTTGTTCGAGGAGACCATTTCCTGCAAAGGTAACGCTAAAATGGAAAACCCTGGGATCCAATTACGGCAATACCCACACATTCCTAAAAACGTTCTGATCTGTTGCTGGGTTTGTGGCAGGGTCATGTCTCTAATTGCTTGGATTCTATCAGCGGTCAGGTGTCTCAGTCCTTGTGTTAGACAGTGTCCCAAATATTTTACCTTAGTTTGGCATAATTGCAACTTGTCTTTGGACACCTTGTGTCCGGTGTCTGAAAGATGAAACAGGAGCTGTTTCGTATCCTTCAGAGATGCTTCCAGTGAATCTGAACACAGTAATAAATCGTCCACATACTGTATCAATACTGATCCACTGTCTGGTTGGAAAGACTGTAAACAATCATGCAAAGCCTGAGAAAATATACTTGGACTATCTATGAAACCTTGGGGCAATCGAGTCCACGTGTATTGGACTCCTCTGTATGTGAATGCAAACAAATATTGGCTGTCAGGGTGCAGAGGTACCGAAAAGAAAGCGGAGCAGAGGTCAATAACAGTGAAAAATTTGGCAGTGGGAGGGATTTGCATTAGGATGACAGCTGGATTTGGCACTACGGGGAACTGACTCTCAACTATTTTGTTAATCCCCCTTAGATCCTGCACTAGCCTGTAACCCCTCCCCCCACTCTTCTTAACAGGGAAGATGGGACTATTGGCAGTGCTGGACGTTCTTACCAGAATGCCCTGTTGTAGCAAGCGCTCTATTACTGGGTAAACTCCTAACTCCACCTCTGGCTTCAGAGGATACTGTGGGATTTTTGGAGCTATCCTACCATCTTTTACTTGTACAACTACTGGAGCTACGTTTGCCATTAATCCAGTGTCCTGTCCGTCTTTTGTCCAAAGTGACTCTGGTATCTGAGATGTCATCTCTTCTACTTGGGATGGATTCCTATTTGTCATAATGGTATGTGACATTAATTTTGATGGGGAGTCTAACGTGTCTCGCACTTCCTGAGCGTGTTTCTCAGGTATGTCCAAGAATACACCTTCAGGAGTACAATAAATGATGCACCCCATTTTACACAGTAAGTCTCTTCCCAGGAGATTGGTTGGTGCCGATGCAGCCAGCAAAAAGGAATGCTTGGTATGCAAAGGCCCTATTGTAATCTCGGCTGGTTTGCTAACAGGGTAGTGCTGGACTACTCCTGTTACTCCCATGGCTGGAATTGTCCTACCAGTGGTTCTCATGCCCACTGTCGAATTTATCACTGACTTGGCCGCCCCTGTGTCTACAAGAAAGTTTAAAGTTTTACCAGCTACATTAATTGCGACCTCGGGTTCACTTTCAAGGTTGGCAATCAATTTCACTGGCTGCAGATTACAGGTATGGCCACACCCCTATTGGGTATGGTGACCTCCCTGAATCCCGCTGGCAGCAACTATTTGTGAGGGAGATAGTTGGGAACTACCAGAGGCATGCCAGTCTCTGTTTGGGGGATATCTTTTTGTTTCCCCTGTATGTGGCTCATAACTCCGTTTCTGCGGACCTTGCTCCCAATGTCGTGTGTCGTGTCGTTGTCTAGGGGGTTGGTATGATCTTTGCGAATTTTTCGCTCTACAGTCTCGTGCATAGTGTCCCTGTCTTTGACAAGAATAACATGTTATCATAGTTGACTTACCCACAGGGTTGGATGGTACATACGCAGGCTGCTTTGTGGTCAGAGCCTGTATACTTACTGACATTAGCTTATCACTCTGCGACTCCCTGTGTCTGGTGATGTTTCGGTCGTGATCAATAGCAGCCTCTCTCAAAGTGGACACTGACAGACCTCGCCAACATGGTTGCGTGGTCTGTACCCTTGCCTTTAATGTTTCCTTCAAACCATCCATTAGTACGGATACTGCTACTTCTCGATGGTTTGGATTTGTCCTAATGTCCTCTATACCAGTGTACTTTGCCATTTCTAATAGTGCCCGGTGAAAATATTCTGCAGCTGTTTCTGACTCTTTTTGTTTAATGCAAAATATTTTGTTCCATTTAACAACTGCTGGGAAATGCTCCTTTAACTGTAAGTTTATCCTTCTTACGTTATCTTTGTTGTACACATCTGTAAGAGGTACATCCAGATCTAGTCCACAATCAGCTAAAAATTGAGCTGAGTCGACATTGGAGGGTAAACAAGCTTTTAGCAATATCTGCCAATCTTTATTATTGGGCTCTAAAGTGTTTCCTAAGTCTGTGATGTATTTTTGGCTGGCAACTAAATCTTTTCTAGGGTCAGGGAATTCAGACACTATGGTCCTTAATTCCATTCGGGAAAATGAGCTGTACATGGCAATGTTCCTTATGGGAGTGGCTCCTGATACATCTGTTTTCCCATTGGGAACTGCTATTACCCTAACAGGAGTAATTCTAACAACCTCATTCTGTGTAGATTCTACAGCTTGTGGTGAAATAGTTTCAGCATAATGCATGGTGCCGTACTTACCAGTTGATACGACCTCACCTATCCCTCCGCTAGGGGCCTTTACTAATCTCGTGGGTGTTGCTGTGCCTACTGTGGTCTCTGCTATGGTGGCTGCTAGAGAGAGCGCTGAAATCGTTGTCGCTTCGTCCTCTTGATCACACTCCTGAGGAAAGTTCAAAACAGGGTACAACTTGCACGGGTTAATACTTGCATGGGTTAATGGGTTAACATTATCATTAACATTTACACAGTTACTAAGTGATTTTGTGTTACACCTTAGTGCGTCTTTCTCCGTAATCAACTTCTCTCCTGATATATATGGTGGCGGCGGGGCCGTGGCAATCAGTTTTCTGTTAGAGCCAGATCCTGCCGCCTGAGCCAAACCTCTCTGTATCTCACCTTCCTGTTGCCACAACTGTAAATAATCATAATGCTGAACTCGTCTCTTTGTTGATTTTATGAGACATATCCTCCTCCTTAAATTTTGTAACACCTCTGGGCTGAAGCTACCTATTCTTGGGAATTTCTCCCGGTCTTGTACCGTCATTCTCTCCCATTCATCACATAAAACCTCTGTGTGACTTCCATATTTCTCACACATGATATACCTGGCCGACCCAATTGGTCGGACCACTGAATCAACCCGAACCGAGGTTGATCGCCCCCTACCTGAACAACTGGCCCCCATAACTCTGCAGGCGTTGCTTGCTCTACCTCTGATCTCTATATCAAGGTCTTCAGCGAACCCTTACAGAAAACCAGATTGTTCACAATAGGCTGACGGTGGCGGTTTACCGAGTACCCCACTCACTCGCCCACGCCGACCAATGCGACCTGATCACACCGATATGGTGCTGGCGCACTCGACCCAGGGCACCTATAAAAACCGTTGTTTACTGGAACATGCGAGGGTTATCCGCAGAACACTTACTCTTTCCAGTAAAGGTGAGGTTTGTCAGATAGTTCCTGAGTGACCAGCGAACTTCCCTTCTTGAAAAATAAAAAATTACACAAATCACGTCAGAATGTACAAATAGCGTTTGTGACCCCTTTACTCTAATGGTACTAGGTCAGATTACTAACTACTGTACACAATTACGTGCGGTCCAGTCGTTCAGTACACAAACAACTAAGCTTATGTACGGAAAGACCAATGGAATCGAAACTTACGACTGCGAATTCCTTCAGCCAGAGCTTGTACGGCCTATATGGGTCTTGCACCAACCCTTCTCTTGGTGTTGTGCCTCTGAACTGTATAGCGGACTTCCCTGTTTACTGTACCTGGACCTGCTGATCTACTATGACCTCCTGGTCTTGTTCTGTACGACCTCCTGGTCTGTCCTCCTGGTCTTGTTCTATACTGGTCCGCTATACTCTAATGCTCAAATATTATGTTTAACCAAGGATGCCTCCCTAGCCACCGTGCACGTCACTTACACGCGTGTACCTCACGAGTACTCGACTTTTCTTGTGGTTCAACCTTTAAGTTATATAAACTTATGTAATACAAAAACACTCACTCATCACATGTACACTTTTGCTTCTATTTCTATTTCTGCGCAGAAATTTTTCTTTAGCCCAGCTGTGTTACCAATTAGGAGCAGGATCTGTTAATTTAAATTTTGGATTTCCAAAAATAGACTTGCGTTATTTATCGCCTGTGGCGCTATTTACCGCTTTGCGTTACTTATCGCGTTGCGTTAAAAATCAACTTATCGTGACTTGAGCTACGTGGGTGTAACCGGACGCTCCGTTGCGTAATGTACGCTGCGTGCGTCCGCCTTTGGATTGCGTACACAAGTCTTTTGTTAGGGACACGTGTACGCAAAGCAAAGATCCACCGTAACACAATTTATATTTTTATCAATGTAGATGATCCCTGGTCATCTACCACACAACACACTGACTTCGCCTTATCTCCCAGGCAAAACTGTGTGTTTGTCTATCTTTTAACTATATTACCTTTACTCTTAAACTATGAAATAACAGCAAATCTCTTTTGGCACTTTTTTTATCAACTATAAAACTGGCAGACAGGAGAATGATATACGAAAATGAAACGGAAATGCAGATATATATGTGTGCGTGCGTATGTACACAAGACAGAAAAATAAACAGTTTTAAAAGACACTAGCGTTTTGTTCTTACCTCCGGTTCCCGGATTCCTTCAGCACTCTTTTATCTAAGCGAAGCAGACGCTTATCCCGTCAGCACTACGAGACAACCTCCCGCCCTTTGCTGAGGGATAATGTCTGCTGATCTACCTAGTGCAGATATGTGAAGGACAGGACGAGCCGCCAATTGATAAAGCTAAATATTTATCGTGTATATAACCCTATATGAGGTCTTAGAACACTGTACGCTATCTACGTAAGAAGTACCGTAAGGGTACGTAAGTTGCGTATCGATCGCTTAGCCGTGATCGAGACGCTTAGGCGTCACGTTCACTCACGGCCAAGTGATCACAGGCAGGCAGACTATTGGCTGTTGACTATCGTAATGATTCGCTATAGCGTAGCGGCGCTCGGGACCACGAGGGGATCACCAGCGATGCAGACGCTCACAACGTTAAACCTTTATATCTATACCTTTAGCAATGAAATACACAGCAAACCTTAGTGTAGAGACAAAGTGTAAGTGCAACCTTGTGTAACCTGATTAACTACAAAGCTGCTTGAGCGTCACCGACGCTCAGGGAATATTTAACACTAAAAAGAATACACAGATACCTGGGCTTAGGGTCCGAAACCTATTATGTGTATTATGACTATTATACTTGCAAAAGGAATCACAGTACAAAGCATACACTACAATATAACATAAACCAACTAACCAGATAACTACACAGGAAATACAATACAATACAATTCAAGTCTAATCAAGGAAAAATACGAGAGAAAGAGAAGAGAGGGAGAGAGAGAAATGGCTCACAGTAAGACAATATGATTACGGAGAGAACTTACGCACAAGGGGAACGATCGCATGCGCCTCGATATCCAGCTCCCGATTATCAGCAATGAGAACCGTTGAAGAGAGAGAGTGAAGTTGGATATGGTCGGCCCGCTATTTATGCCCCACACACAATACAATTCAATGGTCCCTACAATCTCATTGTTCATTGGACACAGGAATTCGGCTTTGCATTATAACAAAAGGTCATAGGTTGATTCATACAGGTGGGCTGTGACTATTTCCAACTGCTCAGGTGGGAGGGAAACTGGGTTTCCCGCTGCATGGGTAATAAAGTGCAAATAAAGTAAATGTTCATAAACTTCTTATGTCCATAACTATTCGCACGAGCGATTGATCTGCTTCAAACCAACACCGGAATATTTCTAATGAAATATTCTTCCGATGGATACTAAACACCACTGTATTACTCCTGTCTGACCCTTCGTATCAAACAAAGAGGGATTCCTCTGTTCATAAACATTCTATATTAACCAAACTTTCAGAATCTATCAAAGGGACCATGATCTACAAAATACATTATTACTGAAAATATGTTACGATTGAGTCGCACGCTACAACCACATAAACTCTACCGTAAATACGCATACCATGCGCCTGCGGGTGCCCGCGACTGTGAGTATGCGCACGTACGGGAGAGCGTACGCATGCGCAGCACGGACCTGTGTGAGGTGCAAATATGGTAGTGTGCATAGAGATATTTTTCTGACTTTGACAGTACTTAATTGCTGCCCAGGGCGCCCCCCCCTGCGCCCTGCACCCTACAGTGACCGGAGTGTGCGGTGTGCTGTGGGAGCAATGGCGCACAGCTGCAGTGCTGTGCGCTACCTTAAGTGAAGACAGGAGTCTTCAGCCGCCGATTTCAATGTCTTCTTGCTTCTGCTTCTTCTGTTCTTCTGGCTCTGCGAGGGGGACGGCGGCGCGGCTCCGGGAACGGACAATCAAGGTTAGGTACCTGTGTTCGATCCCTCTGGAGCTAATGGTGTCCAGTAGCCTAAGAAGCGCTACCTAGCTGCCGTGAGTAGGTTTGCTTCTCTCCCCTCAGTCCCTCGTAGCAGAGAGTCTGTTGCCAGCAGAAGATAAAAAACCTAACAAAATACTTTCTTTTCTAGCAAGCTCAGGAGAGCCCACTAGTAGCACCCAGCTCGGCCGGGCACAGATTCTAACTGAGGTCTGGAGGAGGGGCATAGAGGGAGGAGCCAGTGCACACCAGATAGTACTAAATCTTTCTTTAGAGTGCCCAGTCTCCTGCGGAGCCCGCTATTCCACATGGTCCTTACGGAGTCCCCAGCATCCACTAGGACGTTAGAGAAATAAAAGTGCAAACTGAAGGAGTGAAGTGCTCAGTGCAGAAGTGCCTTATTAGTACTGGGTGTCAACCACCACCCGTACATTTTCAGGCACTAGCACCAGGGGCATATAGCAACTCAGACTTCAGGATGCCCCAACCTTCAGTCAGACCAAGTAGTTCTCCATTCCCAACCAAGGTCCCGGTTCAGGCTCCAGCTAAGACCAGATACTTCACCAGGCGATTTTCCAGTCCACACAAGGGGTCCTGCCCAACCCCTGGTGTAAGAACTACACCTAGTGGTTCTCTATTCTCCACCAAGGTCCAAACCCCAGTCTAGGGACAGATACTACACCACAGGTTCTCCATTCTTCACCAGAGGCCTGGACTACCCCCAGCAGAAGAACAGATACTATGCCTAGTGGTTATCCTTCCTTTATAAACAGATACTACACTTGATCTTAGATAAAGTAAACCATGTGCACTGCAGGTAGGGAAGATGTAACATGTGCAGAGAGAGTTAGATTTGGGTGGGGTGTGTTCAAACTGAAATCTAAATTGCAGTGTAAAAATAAAGCAGCCAGTATTTACCTGTATTTTGTGCTGTATCACTAATGTCACTCTTTTTCCTTTCAGTGGGTTGGAGATCATACACCTGCATTCGGATTCTCTCCATCTTCCAGCGTAGAGATCATCCCTCTTTTTCCACATGTTTACACATCAACCATCCCTCCTCATGCAGGAAAATGCTGGGTTGAAAAGAAAACGCCTAATTGCAAGGTATCTGTTACTGAGAGTAATGGCTGTTTGTAATGGCTAGATATTCAAGGATGTATATTGGGTAGAGGGTTTGTGCTGTATCTATGCTGGGTGCAGGGTTTGCGCTGTATCTATGCTGGGTGCAGGGTCTGGCACCAGTGCTGCAGAAATCACTGGGAAAATGCTGCTGCTGCCATTTTCCTGGAGACTTGCACATGAGCAGAAGGAAAATCACCAGGAACATGGCATGGTCAGCATGTTCCTGAGACCTGCACAATAGCCCCTGAACTTTTTCCTGTGAGAGAGGGTGGGGCCATACAGAGGCTGCACATGGTCCTCCCTACCTCAATTAAACTGCCCGTGGCTGCAGTGATACTAAATTTAAAAAAAAAACTATATATATTATCTCCTGGGGATTACTACTGTAGTAGAATTATTACACTATTATACTATTAATACTGTTCTACTGCCACCACCACTATAATTACATTTTTGAAATAGGGACCCCAAGTGTCCACATCTCACACTACCAGCTACTTATAGTGTGTGTGCAAGGCTGGTATTTCACTGGCTGGCTGCTAAAATGAGAAATTGCGCCAATGACCTCAATAAGCTGCAGAACCATAACAAATATAAAAAATAATTGATTATGTTCTTATACGGTATGACCAGAGCACATTTGTTATTTTAACAACAGACAATGACTCAACTTCTTGCCGTTAGTGCTGTGATGTTCATCGCTGTACCAAAGAGAATAAACTCTCGCCCAGCATGCTGAATAGACAGGATGTCCAGGTCAAATTGTCAGGAGTCTCAGATTGAGCATCTAAGCAGGTGGCACTGGTCATTACCCGCAGAGATGAGATGATCCATTTTCAAGGTGCGTTGCTGCAGACACACATAAGTACTGTGACCTCCAATAACTGGTCACTGAGGCCAAGTGGACTGAATACTATTCATTTAATTCAGTAGAGCACTTGTCTCCTGATATAAGCTAGTCTCCAAGCAGCAATTATTTAGAGCTCTTGAACTGTACAACATGAAGAACATTGGACTCAAAGCTGAAGAGGGTAATGATATAAGTGGAACCTTATAGAAAGATACCTCTATTATGTGAAATCTGTTCCATCCATCAGCCTAACTCTTAATATCTTTAGATCATGGATGAGGACTTGACCAACCAGCCAGCGACCTGTGAGAGCCCCGCCTGTTTCATCTGAAACAGATTAATACAAACGTAATAGGGGGTCATATCAAAATTAATAGGAATAGGTTAAAAGGACATGGATGAGACATGATTATGATTTATATCAAGATGAACCAAAACAAGAGCACTTTAATGGTCAGTTAATGTGTTAATATTCGATATAACTCCATTTTGGTATGTTCCATTAATTTAGGAATACATCTCACTCCTACACACTCTCTAGTATGTGCAGCCATCATATACGTTCCTTGGTGCGGGATGCGGTCAACATCCCACTGGACGGTATCCCGGCAGTCGAAATACCGATGCCGGAATCCCGACCGCCACAATCCCGACATATTCTCCCTCCGTGGGTGTCCACGACACCCATAGAGGGAGAATATAATAGTTCCCGCAGCGTGGCGAGCGAAGCGAGCCCGCAAGGGGCTGCGTTCCGCTCGCCACCCCTGTCGGGATTGTGTGGTCGGGATTCCGGCGTCGGTATTTCGACCGCCGGGATCCCGTCCATCGGGATTACGTACTGATCCCCCTTGGTGCAACTTGTTAAAATTTCCTCCATTTTATATCTTTCCAAGGCTTGCGACATCTCCTCCTTGGAATCTTGCTTGATCCTGGTCCTAGATAAAGTTGTGTACAGTGGCAGGTGAGGAGTTTGACTGGGGCGGTACACCTGTCAAACCGTAAGGCAGGTGTCCTCAGGTGAGCTCAGGGAGGACAGAAACCTCCCGTGGAGCAGAGTGCAAAAGCTCACTTGATCTTGATTTTCAGTATGAATACAGACTGTGAAAGCAGGGCCTCATGGTCCTTCTGACTTTTTGGGTATTAAGCGGTGTCAGACTATACTGTAGTCAACTGTTGCCTGCTTGGTCTTCTCTACAACACAGCAAGCTATCATACTTTAACTGCATCTGAACATGTTGCAATTCCTACCAGAAGACAGTATTTATGCCAGTTGCTACCAGAATACCACGCTACTAGAGGCTATTAGGAGATATTTTTTTCCAGAACCCCTACCTGACAATGGGCCTAATTCAGACCTGATCGGTGCTGTGCGTTTTCGCACAGCAGCGATCAGGTCTGAACTGCACATGCACCGGTGCATGCCAGACAGCTGACGGTAGTCTTAGGCTAGCGATCGCCTCTGCCTGATTGACAAGCAGAGGCTGTCGCTGGGCGGGAGGGGGTGGGCCGCCGTTAAGGGGGCGCGGTCCAGGCAACGCAGGCATGCCCGGACCATTAGGAAGGGGCGGGCCGCAGTGACTGTGACCCATGCAGTTATGGTATCTCCCTGCCAGCGCGCAAAAGCTGCGCTGGTAGGGAGCTACTCCTGAAGTACAAAAGCATTGCCGCTGTGCAATGCTTTTGTACTTGTACGACGGGGTAGGGCCTGACATGCGGGGTGGACTAGCCCTGTGCTGGGCGTCCCCCCGCATGTCAGGGAAGCTGATCGTAGATGTTCTAAATTTAGCACATCTACGATCAGGTCTGAATCACCCCCATATTATTAAGCCAATGGGTGCAGGCACTGAAAATGCATCAGGTGTTTTAATATTGTTACACCTATCACAGTACCGTCAATGTTTTACACCAAGACTCACGGTGTGCCTACTCTGTAGTTTACTAGGAATATCTGCACGTCCCCAACTTCTCCACTCTGCATGGGCACACTTCTGATCCAATGCAAGCACGGCCAGCTAGTTGTGTCATCCCATGGTTTTTGGGCAAAATTACGTGCATTTGCGCAAATTGAGGCACATAGTGGGGCATATTTCTGAAACAATTTTCCAGGAAATCCTCAGAAATCAGCCATTTTCGGTGGTCACCTACAAAATGTAAGAATCCTCAGGATGTATGATGGGGATTTTGCTGTGGTTTTTCTATTTCTAATTGCAAACATCAGCCCCCATAAGTTTGAGGTATAATTATCACATCAATCCACATTATAAATGTGGTTTGTGATAAATGATATGCTCCGATGTATCCAAAACTCTACAGAGTGTCTTGGTGAATGACCTCCATTTAAAAAAATTTCTCTGACTTTTTTTTCATTGTATGAATGAAAGAGTCAGGAGTCAGGGAGTCCAAACTAAAGGAGGATCCAGTAGTCCAGTCTAAAGATGATCAAGTGAGTGGATGAGGGTCTTTGTTGTCTCCTCAGTTACAAAGGGTTTGATCCTGGAGATGTTTCAAAGGCATAAGTGGCAAAACTGGGAAAAGGATTGAATGTGGGGTTTGAAAAGAGAGGGCAGATTCAAGAATAACTCCAAGACAGCAGACTTGTGGTATAGAGATTATGGTGATGGATAGCAACATCAAGAGAGGTGAGGGGACTTGGGAGGGTGGGAAGATGATCAGCTCAGTCTAAGACATGTTAAGTTTGAAAAACTGGGGCATCCAGGCAGGGCCGATGGACAGGTGGGCCGGTCCGGTCACAGAGAAGCCGGGAAGGCCACAGGCAGCTCCTGTCTCTTTGCTTGTTCCCCCACTGCCCAAAAATGGGGGCATGCCGCAAGTCCATGCCCCCCTAACTTGAGGCACGCTTCATGCGTCGTGTCCGCACCCCCACTGCTCAATGCCTATACTGTGCAGATCAATAAAATGGGGGCGTGCTGCAAGTCCACGCCCCCATGACTTATAGCACGCCCCTGTGCAGCGTGACCGTGCGCCCCCGTGCTGGGAGCACACGTGCACAAGGATGTCAGGGCCGAATTCTGGCCCCAGTCTGTCCCTGCATCCAGGAGTAATAGTAGAGACAGTTGGAAACATGTGTGAGAAGAGAGGGTGAGAGGTTAGAGTGGGAGAGGTAGATCTGCGTATTATCAGCATAGAGATGATATAAGAGGCCTAAAGAGCTGATGAGCTCACCTAAGGAGGAATAATAGAGAGAGAATAGAAGAGGATCAAGAACGAAATCTTGGGGGACATCAACTGCCAGTTGGAGAGTGGCAGAAGCTAAGCAATGGTACGAGACAGGGCAAGAGTGGCCAGAGAGGTAGGAGGACTGCCAGCAGTGAGCAGTGTCACACAGACCAATGGGGTGAAAGATTTGCAGGAGGAAAGGGTCTTCAACAGTGGCAAAAGAGGCAGAGAGGTCAAAGAACATAAGCAGAGAGTAATGGCTTTGAATTTTCCAACAAGATGGCCAATACTGACTTTAGTCACATAGTTTCTGTAGAGTGGATAGGGATAAAGCCAGACTGAAGTGGATCTAGTAGGGAGTGGATGGGAAATAAATTAGTAAGACCATTGTACACAATCCACTTGAGGAGCTTGGGGGTAAATAGGAGAAAATAGATGGGGCAGTGGTTAGAGAGAGCATAAGAGTCAAGGGACAGAGTCAAGGAGAGAGACAAGGGCATGCTTGAATGCAGATGTGGCAGTGCTCGATGAGAGGGAAAGTTTGAAGAGATGGAAAAGGTACAGTAGGAGCAAGCAATGGGGGAGTGAAAGCAGAGGAGGCATGAGGGGATAAGATCTTGGGGGTTGGGAGGAAGGGGCAGGGACTGGATTATGTCCATGACTTATTCTCCAGAAACTTACATCTTGTGCCCCTCTTACAGTCTCATTAGGCCCCTACTGCAATCTTCATTGTGCAGATAGGAGCAGCACTATGCAAAACTGTCATTGTTTCATCAGTGTCTTCCTTTTTGAAACCATTTATTCTTAAATTGCCATCAGTTTATCATCATGAATTATAAAAATCACTATTAATATACATCAGAGGTCTACTGATACTGGATAGATGACGGTGGTACTCACAAGTCAGGGTGCCATTCATTTTCCAGTAGTTCCTCATAGAGATGAACAAGCTGAATAGGGCAGAACCAAAAAAAATGGTGTTGGGTATCTTATATTTACCACCAAAGATTTCTGATATCTGGGGACTAGCATGTGCTGTATAGCCAACCAGCATTGCATAGCAACAAGAGATCTCTGTTGTGATTATTGTTGGCTGAGATTGAGATCCAGGGTCTAAGGGATTTCTGGTATTCACAAATATACCCCTGCAAGAAGGTGATGAATTTTGCAGTGAGGCAAGCACACAATATGGCCTTCCAATAGCAGCTGCTGATATTGGACGGATAAGAAGATGGAGGGAGTTGTACAAATGATGACTCCACAGGTCAGAAGTTATCACTATACCACTAGTAAAGCAGGGGAAAAGATCAGGGTCATGGAAAGATGGGAATGTCAGAGACAAGCTACTGTAGGCTGGGGCAATTTAAATCAATTTCGTCCGAAAGCTGCTCTTTGTATTGTATACTGGAAATTTACTCTGGTTAAATAGTGGTCAGCTGGGCTGCATTATATTATTAATGTAAAAAATGGGGGGGGGGGGGATATGCATTACAGGTTGAGTATCCCATATCCAAATATTCCGAAATACGGAATATTCCGAAATACGGACTTTTTTGAGTGAGAGTGAGATAGTGAAACTTTTGTTTTCTGATGGCTCAATGTACACAAACTATGTTTAATACACCAAGTTATTAAAAATATTGTATTAAATGACCTTCAGGCCGTGTGTATAAGGTGTATATGGAACATAAATGAATTGTGTGAATGTAGACACACTTTGTTTAATGCACAAAGTTATAAAAAATATTGGCTAAAATGACCTTCAGGCTGTGTGTATAAGGTGTATATGTAACATAAATGTATTCTGTGCTTAGACTTAGGTCCCATCACCATGATATCTCATTATGGTATGTAATTATTCCAAAATACGGAAAAATCCCATATCCAAAATACCTGTGGTCCCAAGCATTTTGGATAAGGGATACTCAACCTGTATTAACTTACCATGCTATAAATGCCCCAGAAGTCCTACAGTATTGTAGTTATTCTGAATGTTATATAAGCATACTAGGCAAAATAATGGGACAGGAATACTGCATATCTTAAATGAAACACTGAGAGTTAGTAATCCCACTGGAAGAGACCTTGGAACTAGAAAAGAGGAAATTGCAGCAGCAGATGGAAATATACAGCAATTTAGGTTCCAGAACACTTCATGCTCTGCCTGTGAAATAGCAGCCGTTCTAGCAGACAGTATGAGCAAGGGGGAAAAAAATCAATGTGTAGTTGTGTCCGGAATGGACCTCCGGAAAAGATGATTGATCACACAGAAAATACAATCTTTTTTTTTTCCCCCTAACAATTACAGTGGTACTTATGAACTGAAGTAGTGTTTGGTTATATTAAACACATACTGGTTCTTTCACAATAATGACAGACAAGTTTGCCTCATTCTCAAAGCACAATGAATGCAATGAGTATGATTTAGGGCAATGAATACCCTAAATCATACTCAGGAATACCCCATGAAATCTTTCCACCCCTTTATCTCGTTTCAGAAATGTGCCCTAAGAAATGACTTTTTTTTTTAGACTGCTCTGCAAACTTAGGGAGACTGGTGCAATTACTCTATAACATTCTGTCTTCGTCCCCAAGTCCTCCCACAAACAGGAATGTGGTGCACGGGCAGGGTTGGACTGGCCCACAGGGGTACAGAGGAAACCACCGGTGGGCCCTACTGCCTGGGGGCCCACCCCCTCCTCTAGGGATCAGGTTCCAGACTGTACTGTTACTAATCTAGAACATTATCATGCATGCACTACAGTATTTACTGTATATATTTATCTAGGGGACCAACACTTGCAAAATGGTTATGCAAACCAATGTGGCGGCTGGGCACACTCCATCTAGAGAAAGGCCACACCCCTAAACATGGGCCCCTACCACTGTATCACCCCGGTGGGCCCTACATGCCCCAGTCCGACACTGTGCATGGGGTTGGTACTAGTTACCTGGGTCTGTTAAGGGTCCATGCCAGATATGCAGGAGAAAGAATGCCCCCCCTGCTCAGCTGTGCATAGTATTTTTTACTCCTTTTTGGTTGGACACAGCCACAACTACATGATTTGGCCACACTTCCCCCATCACCCAGACTTGTCATTGCTCTCTATGACCCGGCCCACAAGTCAATGCAACCTCTGCTCCTAGAAAAACACTGTAATCTTGTACCATTCAATGTAGTGGAAACCTATGTCAATTGGACCAATTGCTAATATCAAATAAATAATACCAACAGTTTGCAGTAGTATCAGTGGGAGGGATCAAGTTGCACTCAGCCAACCAGTAACGGCTGCCTTGGCTATCATCATCAGTGCGCATTTTACCCCAGTGGACAAGGAACGCAAGTGATACGAATCCTGAAAGGTGCATATGGACCTCTAAGGATGTGGAAAAGTCATTCCACTTTAACACTGTGTAACTATTAATGGCATTGTAATACCTAATAAAACCTTATAATATCGTAGAATACATTGATGATATAGACACTGTGTTGAAAAGAGCCCTTGGACTTAGGGTTAATAGTTGTAAAAAAAACTTTGATGAACCAAATACTTACAGAGGGCTTAACTTCTCTTCATTTGATCCTACAAGTGAAGATGAAGTATCAACACTCTTTTCATCCTCCTACTCCACTACCTCTCCTCTTGATCCTATACCCTCACAAGTCAGTAAACCTTTGTCTCCTGTGCTTATCCCAACCTTTAACTAAAATATGTACTCTCTCTCTCTCTCTCTACTGTTACCTTTCCTTCTCTGTTTAAGCATGCAGTGATTACTCCCATTCTGAAAAAAACACAATTCTGACCCAAACACTCTTTCTAACTACCGTCCCATCTCTCAACTCACATGCCCCTCCAAGCTACTTGCCTGTCTGCCATTTCATCTTGGATGTCATCTCGCCACCTCAAACTCAACATTTCCAAGGCAGATTTAACATGTGCAGAGAGAGTTAGATTTGGATGTGGTGTGTTCAATCTGCAATCTAATTTGCAGTGTAAAAATAAAGCAGCCAGTGTTCGCCCTGCACAGAAACAAAATAACTCACCCAAATCTAACTCTTTCTGCACATGTTATATCTGCCTCCCCTGCAGTGCACATGGTTTTGCCCAACTGCTCCCAAAATTCCTGTTGCGATCAACTTGGAATTACCCCCTTTATCCGGGCTTCCCCCACTCTGTGGAATGTCCTCCCACGCACAATAAGACTCACCTCTAGTCTCCAAACCTTTAAACGTTCCCTGAAAACTCACCTCTTCAGAGAAGCCTATCAAATTCCAGACCCACCCACATAACCTTCAATGCTTCCCTATCTAATTACATACTCTCTATACCAGGTGTGGCCAGACTTTTGGAGTCGGTGATCTACTTTGAAAGCTGAAAAGCTTTTGTGATCTACCTAGGCAGGATAATTGTGCGTGTCTCAGGTGCGTCCCCTAAAAGGGGCGTGACATAACAAAAAAGGGGCGT
Organism: Pseudophryne corroboree; assembly: GCF_028390025.1. Classification (NCBI taxonomy): domain Eukaryota; kingdom Metazoa; phylum Chordata; class Amphibia; order Anura; family Myobatrachidae; genus Pseudophryne; species Pseudophryne corroboree. Next base: position 723,274,177 of record NC_086446.1, read on the forward strand.
GGTATAACAAAAGGGACGTAGCCTTGCTGCACAGGGTGTAATGACTGTCTCGCACGAAATCACATATTGGCCCCCACAGATAAAAACCTCAAACAAATATGCCCCCACAGTGCCAGATATGCCCCACAGTGCCAGATATGCCCCCACAGTGCCACATATGCCCCAACAGTGCCAGATACACATATACCCCCACAGTGCCATGTGCCCACAGTGCCACATATGCCCCCACAGTGCCATGTCCCCACAGTGCCACATATGCCCCCACAGTGCCACATATGCCCCCACAGTGCCAGGTACACATTTGCCCACACAGTGCCATGTTCCCCACAGTGCCAGATGTGCCCCCACAGTGCTAGATATGCCCCCACATGTGCCCACACTAACATTACTTTATCTTACGCTGGCTTGCTTGAGTGCATCCCCACCGGCTGGATCCGGTGGGGAAGACAGAATGTTATAGAGTAATTGCACCAGTCTCCCTAAGTTTGCAGAGCAGTCTAAAAAAAAAAGTCATTTCTTAGGGCACATTTCTGAAACGAGATAAAGGGGTGGAAAGATTTCATGGGGTATTCCTGAGTATGATTTAGGGTATTCATTGCCCTAAATCATACTCATTGCATTCATTGTGCTTTGAGAATGAGGCAAACTTGTCTGTCATTATTGTGAAAGAACCAGTATGTGTTTAATATAACCAAACACTACTTCAGTTCATAAGTACCACTGTAATTGTTAGGGGGGAAAAAAAAAGATTGTATTTTCTGTGTGATCAATCATCTTTTCCGGAGGTCCATTCCGGACACAACTACACATTGATTTTTTCCCCCTTGCTCATACTGTCTGCTAGAACGGCTGCTATTTCACAGGCAGAGCATGAAGTGTTCTGGAACCTAAATTGCTGTATATTTCCATCTGCTGCTGCAATTTCCTCTTTTCTAGTTCCAAGGTCTCTTCCAGTGGGATTACTAACTCTCAGTGTTTCATTTAAGATATGCAGTATTCCTGTCCCATTATTTTGCCTAGTATGCTTATATAACATTCAGAATAACTACAATACTGTAGGAAATTGGTGGGAAATTGCACGTTTCTTGCACATTTCAGCATAATGTTAATGAAAGGAAGAACTTGGTGACAGCGCATGGAGATCAGGCCTGAAAATGTATTGCTGCGTCTGTTGATGAAACACACTCTAGGCGAGAGGCATGATGCAGCATCCCACCATTCATCACATGCTTATCTGCATTTAAATAACGCCGTATGCATGAATATTTCAGCAAAGTCGAAAATGGAAGTCCATTTGCACATGCGTTGAGTGACGCACGCACCACAACGGGTGATTGGATGATTGGAGGGTAACCCACTACATCCAAGCTCCAGAATTTATTGGATATGCGGTTAGCGGCCAAATCACCGAAAACACCATTTCCTGAGGTTTGGCCGCATGTTTAGCATTGATGCATCCCGCGCTGTCTGTGAAATGGGCAATTCCAGGTGGCAGCTGGGCAGTGACGATGTGTTCTCAAGCTCATTTAAAGCCCCACCTAGTGAGAGTGCCATGGGTGTGTTGTGGGTGGTTAATTATTATTATTATTATTATTATTATTAATAATAATAATAATAATAATAATAATAATAACAGTTTCTTATACAGCGCAGCATATTTCGTTGCACTTTACAATTAGAACAACATTAATAGAACAAAACTGGGCAACATTAATAGAACAAAACAGACGTAGAGGTAGGAAGGTCCTGCTCGTAAGCTTACAATCTATAGGGAAATAGGCATTGATACACAAGGATAGATGCTACCTATTGCATAATGGTCTGCCAGATTGCTACTGTAGGTTCTTAATGGGTTGTATGATATGATCACCCAGCAATGTTGGAAGACAAAATGTGTGAGGTTATGTGGACTGTATAGAGCAGAGGCGGCCATAACGTTGATCGCGATTTACCAGTAGATCGCGATCCAAGTGTGACTTGCCGCCTCTCTGAGTCCGGAGCGTTCCCAATGATGCATTGCGCAGGTGACATCATGACGTCAGCCGCGCACCCGCGCAATGCACGAATGGGAACGCGATGTGAGGAGCCTGTGCGCCTGCTGGATCTGTTTTAATACAGTCAGCGCCGGCAGCAGCAGGACAGCAGCAGCGGGGATCCAGCCGGTGGGGATGCACTCAAGCAAGCCAGCGTAAGATAAAGTAATGTTAGTGTGGGCACATGTGGGGGCATATCTAGCACTGTGGGGGCACATCTGGCACTGTGGGGAACATGGCACTGTGTGGGCAAATGTGTACCTGGCACTGTGGGGGCATATGTGGCACTGTGGGGGCATATGTGGCACTGTGGGGACATGGCACTGTGGGGGCATATGTGGCACTGTGGGCACATGGCACTGTGGGGGTATATGTGTATCTGGCACTGTTGGGGCATATGTGGCACTGTGGGGGCATATCTGGCACTGTGGGGCATATCTGGCACTGTGGGGGCATATTTGTTTGAGGTTTTTATCTGTGGGGGCCAATATGTGATTTCGTGCGAGACAGTCATTACACCCTGTGCAGCAAGGCTACGTCCCTTTTGTTATACCACGCCCCTTTTTTGTTATGTCACGCCCCTTTTAGGGGACGCACCTGAGACACGCACAATTATCCTGCCTAGGTAGATCACAAAAGCTTTTCAGCTTTCAAAGTAGATCACCGACTCCAAAAGTCTGGCCACACCTGGTATAGAGAGTATGTAATTAGATAGGGAAGCATTGAAGGTTATGTGGGTGGGTCTGGAATTTGATAGGCTTCTCTGAAGAGGTGAGTTTTCAGGGAACGTTTAAAGGTTTGGAGACTAGAGGTGAGTCTTATTGTGCGTGGGAGGACATTCCACAGAGTGGGGGAAGCCCGGATAAAGGGGGTAATTCCAAGTTGATCGCAACAGGAATTTTGGGAGCAGTTGGGCAAAACCATGTGCACTGCAGGGGAGGCAGATATAACATGTGCAGAAAGAGTTAGATTTGGGTGGGTTATTTTGTTTCTGTGCAGGGCGAACACTGGCTGCTTTATTTTTACACTGCAAATTAGATTGCAGATTGAACACACCACATCCAAATCTAACTCTCTCTGCACATGTTAAATCTGCCTTGGAAATGTTGAGTTTGAGGTGGCGAGATGACATCCAAGATGAAATGGCAGACAGGCAAGTAGCTTGGAGGGGCATGTGAGTTGAGAGATGGGACGGTAGTTAGAAAGAGTGTTTGGGTCAGAATTGTGTTTTTTTCAGAATGGGAGTAATCACTGCATGCTTAAACAGAGAAGGAAAGGTAACAGTAGAGAGAGAGAGAGAGAGAGAGAGTACATATTTTAGTTAAAGGTTGGGATAAGCACAGGAGACAAAGGTTTACTGACTTGTGAGGGTATAGGATCAAGAGGAGAGGTAGTGGAGTAGGAGGATGAAAAGAGTGTTGATACTTCATCTTCACTTGTGGGATCAAATGAAGAGAAAGTGTAAGAGGGTTCAGGAAGGGAATTGAGCAGATCACTGACTGACTTAAAGCATACCATTTCATCTTGGATTTTATCAATCTTATCCTTGAAGTAGGAATCAAGTTCTTGTACACAGATAGTAGCTAGTGGGGGAGGTGAGGGAGGGTAAAGAAGTGATTTAAATGTATTAACAAGTCGCTTGGTGTTGGTGGCATGAGAAGAGATGAGAGACTGGAAATATGTTTGTTTGGCAGTGTCCAGGGCCTGACGATAGGAGTGGTAGGTAGTCTTATAGGTGAGAAAGTCACTTGGATTCTGAGATTTACGCCACTGATGTTCTACTTTACGTAACAGTTTTTGTAGGTGTCTTGTTGATATTGAGTGCTACGGTTGACATCTAAGCCTACGTAGAGTGTGATGAGTAGCTGGAGCCACTTCATTAAGGGCATGCTCTAGAGTCTGGTGCAGATGGGATACAGCAGTCTCAGGTGTGATAAATGTAGAAATTAGTGAGAGCAGTTGTTGCAGAGAAGTGGAAAGCTGTTGAAAATTTATATTGTTAGTATTTCTACGGGTTCAAGGAGGCTTGCTTGGTTTTAGTGTCATTGAATTTAGAGTGATGGAAGAGATTGAGAAGGTGATCAGGTTATGATCAGAGAGGGGGAAAGGAGTGTTAATGAATTCAGAAATGGAGCAGAGCCTGGTGAATACAAGAACAAGGCAGTGGCCCTCCTGATGAGTAGAGGAGTCAGACCATTGGGTGAGGCCAAGAGAGGAGATTAGAGAGAGAGGTTTGGAGGCATGAACAAATTGTGGACTGTCAAGAGCTATATTGAAATTGCCCATAATGATGGTGGAGATGTATGAGGATTAGAAGTGTGGGAGACAGGCAGAAAAATCTTCTAGAAATCGTTGTTTGGGTTGCCCAGGAGGGCGGTAGAATGCTGCAACACGCAGAGAGAAGGGGGTGAAAATCCTGATAGAGTGAACTTCAAACAATGTAAATGCGAGTGATGGAAACATAGAAACATAGAAACATAGAATTTGTCGGCAGATAAGAACCACTTGGCCCATCTAGTCTGCCCCTTATTTTTTTTTTTTTTTATATTATTTTTTATCACTAACCTTATTTGATCCTTATTTCTTTGTAAGGATATCCTTATGTCTATCCCATGCATGTTTAAATTGCTCTACTGTCTTAGCCTCTACCACCTCTGATGGGAGGCTATTCCACTTGTCCACTACCCTATCTGTGAAATAATTTTTCCGCAAATTTCCCCTGAACCTCCCCCCCTCCAGCCTCAGTGCATGTCCTCGTGTCCTATTGCTTCTCTTCATTTGGAGAATGTTTCCCTCCTGGACTTTGTTAAAACCCTTCATATATTTGAAAGTTTCTATCATGTCTCCCCTTTCCCTTCTCTGCTCCAAACTATACATATTGAGATTTCTTAGTCTTTCTGGGTATGTTTTGTGATGTAGGCCATGCACCATTTTAGTTGCCCTCCTTTGTACAGTTTCTAATGTATTAATATCCTTTAGAAGATATGGCCTCCAGAACTGAATACAGTATTCTAGATGAGGCCGTACCAATGACCTATACAGTGGCATTATTACTTCTTTCTTTCTGCTGCTGATTCCTCTCCCAATGCAGCCAAGCATCTGACTAGCCTTCCTCATTGCCTTGTTACATTGCTTACCTGCTTTTAAGTCATCTGAAATAGTGACTCCTAGATCCCTTTCCTCCTCAGTAGTTTCCAGTATAGTGCCATTAATACTGTATTTAGCTTTAGGATTTTTGAGACCCAAGTGCATGATTTTGCATTTTTTGGCATTAAACTGTAATTGCCAGACTCTTGACCATTCCTCTAGTCTACCTAGATCCTCAATCATTTGTTTTACCCCACCTGGTGTGTCTACCCTGTTGCATACCTTTGTGTCATCTGCAAAAAGGCATACTTTCCCTTTAATGCCATTTGCAATGTCACCAATAAAGATATTAAAAAGCACTGGTCCACTGGAACCTGAGGTTGAACTGTGTATGTGAAAAATTGGGACAGTAATATTCCAACCCCACCACCTTTACTATTGTCAGACCTGGAGGTGTGTGTGAAGTGGAGACCATCATGTGACAGTGCTGTAGGGGAGGCTGTGTTTAATTGTGTGAGCCATGTTTCTGTTATAGCCAGCAGATTGAAGTTGTTAGATATGAAGAGGTCATGGATGGATGTTAATTTGTTACAAACAGAACGTGAATTCCATAAGGCACATTTTGGTGACTTGGAGTGGGATGGAAGACATGTGATGTTTATGAGGTTAGATGGATCTCTGTGTTGTTTTGAAACAGCTGAGTGTGAGTGGGACAGGTGGTTGGGGCCTGGATTTGGTGATATGTCACCAGCTAATAACAGTAGAAGAGAGAGATAAATACTGGAGGATGTTTGTGAGTGTTTATTATGGTGGCCGATTGTGGTTTTGAAAGTACTCGTAGAGAAGTAAGTATAAAGCTCATGAGTGTTTAGAAGAAGGGAGTGGATAACAGAAGCTGAAATGTGCACAGAGGGGTTAGTTGTAGGGTGAGTATAGAATGTGTTAAATTTGGTAAGAATTCCATGAATTGAAATAAGAAACAGTAGTTTGGTGGACATGCTGTGGTAGTTTGTGATCGCACACTGTAGTTTATTGCAGTGATGCGATCGGGTCAGAACTCCGCATGCGCCGAAGGCCGTCGCTGCGCTACAATCGCCTCTGCCTGATTGATAGGCAGAGGCGGTCGCTGGGCAGGGGGGGTGGAACGGCGGCATTTGGATGCCATTTCGTGGGCGCGGTCTGACCAACGCAGGCATGGCCGGACCGCGCGGGGGCGGGCCGCAGCGGCTGCGCAACGTCACACGCAGCTGCTCCGGGCCGGGGAGCGACGAGTAGCTCCCGGCCAGCACGCTAACGCTGCGCTGGCCGGGAGCTACTCCTAAAGTGCAAAAGCATCGCCGCTGTGCGATGCTTTTGCACTTCTGCGGAGGGGGGGGGGGCGGCACTGACATGCGGAGCGGGATAGCCCTGTGCTGGGCGTCCCCCCGCATGTCTATAGTCATGATCGTAGCCCTGCAAAATTTTGCATGGCTACTTTCAACACGGAATCACCCCCTTTGTTAGGTTACAGACTGAACCCAGTGCTAAAAGTGCAGCAGACTAATGTTGGACCAAGTCTTCCGTCCCATACTGCTCCACTGGTGCAAACTTTTCTGCTACCTTTACTAGTCCTGAGGCAGCACGGAACACCATCTTTCTTATAGAAGTCATTCACGGTCACTTTGAAGGGATGCACCGGCTCAGCAAATATCATGTGGCGCTTCAGTTTGCAATACTTGTATCCAGTGATCCAATGTCTGCTATTAAAAAACACATGCTGCGGCTCCATATTAGCGGCAGCAGTCAGGATTATTAACACCTGTGTTATAGATCTGTGGAGTCATGTGGTGTTTACTACATATTGGGTCCTCTTATCAGCATTTAACAGTAGGAAACAAAATGTGTCAGTCTAGGCAATGTTTTTCCTATCCAATCAATGTATCTGTTTACTAGGTCACTGAAACAGCCAGTTGAAGCATTTTACTGATGGGAGTAACTGCATCGTGTTGTCGGAATCCATACTCATCCGAACTAAGCATAATGTCCTGTGCATTCTATAATTATATTACTACCCTTTATTTATTTTACTTTACTTATTCATGATCGCCATGGCGGGCTCTTAAAGTAGCCCAGATCCCAAAGATTAAAATTGATACATACGAGCAGAACAAGAATCCTTATTGCATCAGTTTGTGGGGATAAGGATTCTTATATTTTGGGGCAGACCACATACTGTATTTTAATAAATATGCCCTTATAGCTATTAGTAATGTAAGGTCTTTCTTTCTTTCTTTCTCTTTCTTTCTTTCTTTCTTTCTTTCTTTCTTTCTTTCTTTCTTTCTTTCTTTCTTTCTTTCTTTCTTTCTTTCTTTCTTTCTTTCTTTCTTTCTTTCTTTCTTTCTTTCTTTCTTCCTTCCTTCCTTCCTTCCTTCCTTCCTTCCTTCCTTTATAATAAGATTTTAAACCTACCGGGTAATCTATTTCTCCTAGTCCGTAGAGGATACTGGGGACTCCGTAAGGACCATGGGGTATAGACGGGCTCCGCAGGAGATAGGGCACCTAAAAAGAACTTTTACTATGGGTGTGCACTGGCTCCTCCCTCTATGCCCCTCCTCCAGACCTCAGTTAGAGAACTGTGCCCAGAGGAGATGGACAATACAAGGCAGGATTTAGCAATCCAAGGGCAAGAGTCGACATACCAGCCCACACCAATCATACCATGTAACCTGGAACATACATAACCAGTTAAAAGTATGAACAAACAACAGTAACGGTCCAAGACCTATTCCAACTGTAACATAACCCTTATGTAAGCAACAACTATATACAAGTCTTGCAGAGTTTCCGCACTGGGATGGGCGCCCAGCATCCTCTACGGACTAGGAGAAATAGATTTACCGGTAGGTTTAAAATCTTATTTTCTCTTACGTCCTAGAGGATGCTGGAGACTCCGTAAGGACCATGGGGTTTATACCAAAGCATCCAATCGGGCGGGAGAGTGCGTATGACTCTGCAGCACCGACTGAGCAAACACTAGGTCCTCATCAGCCAGGGTATCAAACTTGTAGAATTTAGCAAAAGTGTTTGACCCCGACCAAGTCGCCGCTCGGCAAAGTTGTAATGCCGAGACGCCTCGGGCAGCCGCACAAGAACCTTCCTAGTGGAATGGGCTTTAACCGAATTTGGTACCGGCAATCAAGCCGTAGAATGAGCCTGCTGAATCGTATTACAGCGAGCAATAGTCTGCTTCGAAGCAGGTGCGCCAATCTTATTAGCAGCATACAGGACAAACAGAGCCTCTGTTTTCCTAATTTTAGCCGTTCTGGCTACATAAATCTTTAAGGCTCTGACTACATCCAGGGTTCTGGAATCCTCCGGGTCACTTGTAGCCACAGGCACCACAATAGGTTGATTCATATGGAATGAAGAAACCACTTTAGGCAAAAATTGCGGACGTGTCCTCAATTCAGCTCGATCCACATGAAAAATCAAGTAGGGGCTCTTGTGTGACAAAGCCGCCAATTCAGACACTCGCCTTGCTGATGCCAAGGCCAACAGCATGACCACCTTCCAGGTAAGAAATTTCAACTCAACCTTGCTAAGCGGTTCAAACCAGTGTGATTTTAGGAACTGCAACACCACGTTCAGGTCCCATGGTGCCACTGGAGGCACAAAAGGGGGCTGGATATGCAGCACTCCCTTTACAAACGTCTGGACTTCTGGAAGAGAAGCCAATTCCTTCTGAAAGAAAATCGGGAGGGCCGAAATCTGTACCTTAACAGAGCCTAATTTCAGGCCCATATCCACTCCTGTCTGTAGGAAGTGGAGAAAACGACCCAGATGAAAATCTTCCGTAGGTGCATTCTTGGTCTGTTATGCACACCAGTGCCTGCAGGAAAGTACTGGTGTCAGGACTGTTATGCACTCCAGTGCCTGCAGGAATGTACTGGTGTTTGAACTGTTATGCAAAACAAATGGACTCACAGACAGACTAGGGAATATGACATAACGTACACAGAAGGTGGTAGGGTAACAAAATACACACAACGTGAACAGAGAAGCCCAGAGGCTAAGGAACTGGGTATCTCCCTTGTATTAGAACTGCTCAGATGTGAAAAGCAAGATGTTGTGTTTTAATACATAGAAAACCCGAAATGCTGTTGCTAAGGGCAACAGCAAAACCCTAAAGGGTTACCAACGGGTGTGGCAGTAAACTCCTTGGTCAGAGATGGAATGATAGACACAAGGAGATTCTCCACAATCCTAATTCTCACTTGCAGTGCACAGGTTCGGTTTACTGCCACTAAACTGACCCCTGACACCTAGCACAGTGAGACAGGATTAGACAGGCAAGTCTTAGAATACAGCCGCAAACTTGCTAAGTTCACAGAGTAGTAACAGAACCCCAGCAAGCTAAACGACTGACTCCAGTCTTACTGCTAGGTCTGGATTGGCAGAGTGTAATACCAAATCCCCAGGCCTATTTGCAGTAAGCAACAAACAAATACAAAGCTACACAGTACTGGCTAACTTTCAGAAACTGACTAACCAACAAAGATTCAGCAGCATCTGCTTACCCTGAAAAGAGGCCTTATAAAGCAGGTGCTGTCCACGCCCCACTCAGACCTCACAGACTGTGAGCACAAAAACCAGCACCGGATCCCCTGCCATGCACAGAGCCTATAACCACTGCACAGCAAAAGACCCGAACCGGAGTATCAGCTGCGCTCAGGTTACTCCGCTAGCACTTGTCTCCCGGTTGCCATGACGACGTGGCAGCACAGGGCAGGAGACCCTAACAGTACCCCCCCTCTGACGAGGGGTCAAAGAACCCCTACCACCGGGTTTATCGGGGAACTGCGAGAAGAAAGAGCGCATCAGTCTGGGGGCATGAAGATCACAACTGCGCACCCACGACCGCTCCTCCGGGCCATACCCCTTCCAGTGCACCAAAAATGACAGCCGACCCCGAACCACCTTGGAGTCAAGAATCCTTTCAACAACAAACTCCCTCTGGCCACGTATCAGAAGAGGGGAAGGTCTTCCACTGGAAGAAGGATTACTAATCGCCCGTTTTAAAAGGGAACAATGAAATGTTTTATTGATACCCAAAGAACGGGGCAGATCTAACTGAAATGCCACCGGATTGATAACCCTGGTGATCTTATAAGGGCCGATGAACCGGGGGCCTAACTTATGAGATGGCTGTCTCAACTTCAAATTCTTGGTAGACAACCAGACGAAGTCTCCTAATTTGAAGCTGCAGGGTCTTTTCCGCTTATCAAAAACCCTTTTGGTCACTAATGACACAGACACAAGGGCTTTCTTCACTTTCCGCCAAATACCTCTAAGGACCGAAACCACAGAGGAACCACCAGGCGTGGAGTCCAGGGGGTCAAAAGAATTGGCCTTAGGATGATGCCCATACACACAAAGGAAGGGAGAGATCCCTGTAGCAGAGTGAGCCGCGTTGTTATAGGCAAACTCCGCCATGGACAGATGAGCAACCCAGTCAGTCTGACACTTGGAGACATAACACCTGAGGAACTGCTCCAAGGACTGGTTCACCCTTTCAGTCTGCCCATTAGACTGCGGATGGTAGCCCGACGACAAGCTGACAGAAATCTGGAGATCGGAACAAAATGCCCTCCAGAATTTGGCCACAAACTGGGATCCGCGGTCAGAGACCACATCAAGTGGCAACCCGTGGAGATGCACAACATGCAGCATAAATAATTCAGACAGGCGTTTGGCCGATGGCAGCCCAACCAGTGGAACGAAGTGCGCCATCTTCGAAAACCTGTCAACGACAACCCAGATGGCTGTCATCCCCGAGGATTTGGGCAAGTCCACCACAAAATCCATTGAAATGTGGGTCCATGGCTTAGATGGGATAGAGAGTGGATGTAGTGGGCCAACAGGAACCCCTCTAGGAGTCTTATTTCGGGCACAGATGTCACATGCCCGAACCCACTGATCCACATCCTTAGCCACCGAGGGCCACCACACCGCCCTAGATAGCAACTCCCGAGTTCTGGCAATACCCGGGTGACCTGCAGACTTCTTGGCATGGAATTCCAGGAACACTCGCTGTCTTAACCTAGGAGGCACAAACAAAAGACCTACCGGAAGGTCTGGAGGAGCCTGCTCCTGTGCTCTAAGGACTAATGATAAGAGGTCCTGGGTAATGCCCACTTTAATACATGATGGGGAAACAATGGGCAACGGCTCCTCGGTGGTCTCCTGGATTGGAGCAAAACTCCGCGAGAGCGCATCAGCCTTGATGTTTTTTGACCCAGGGCGATATGTTATCAAAAAATTAAAGCGAGCAAAAAACAAAGCCCATCGTGCCTGCCTGGCATTGAGACGCTTCGCTGACTCTAAATATGCCAGATTCTTATGGTCAGTGAGAATTGAGACCACAAACTTAGCCCCCTCAAGCCAGTGTCTCCACTCCTCGAGTGCATCCTTAATAGCCAACAATTCCCGGTTACCCACGTCATAATTCATCTCGGCAGGCGAAAATTTACGGGAAAAGTAAGCACAGGGATGAAGGCGATTATCTGACACTCCCATCTGAGAAAGCACTGCCCCAATACCCATCTCAGAGGCATCCACCTCCACCACAAAAGGACGCTCTGGATCTGGGTGTCGCAGCACCTTGGCCGAAACAAATGCCCTTTTGAGACGGGCAAAAGCCGCTTTAGCCTCACAAGACCAGTGAGCAACATCCGCCCCTTTCTTAGTGAGTGCCACCAAGGGCGCCACTATAGACGAAAATCCAGCGATAAATCGTCTATAAAAATTCGCAAAGCCCAGGAAACGCTGAAGTGCCTTCAAACTAGTGGGCTGCACCCAATCCAGGACTGCCTGTACCTTGGAACCCTCCATTTGGAAACCTTCTGGGGAGATAATATATCCTAGAAATGCGATTTGCTGAACTTCAAATTCGCACTTCTCCAGCTTCGCCCCAAGCCGGTGGTCTCTGAGTTTCTGGAGGACTAAGCGTACATGCTTCCGATGTTCCTCCAGGGAATGGGAGAAGATTAGGATGTCATCTAAGTATACAACTAAGAATCTATCCAAATATTCCCTGAGCACATCATTCATGAAATCCTGGAAGACTGCCGGGGCATTACAGAGCCCAAAAGGCATCACCAAATATTCATAATGCCCCGAGTGGGTATTAAAGGCAGTCTTCCATTCATCCCCCTCTCTTATTCGGATTAGATTGTACGCACCGCGTAGGTCAATCTTAGAAAAAATGGTGGCAGTACGAAGCTGGTCAAACAAGACCGAAATGAGAGGCAGTGGGTATGAGTTTTTAATCGTGATACGGTTCAAATCCCTGAAGTCGATGCAGGGTCGCAACGAACCGTCCTTTTTACCCACGAAGAAGAACCCCGACCCAACTGGAGACTGTGAAGGTCTGATAAATCCCTTAGCCAAGTTCTCCTGAATGTACTCTGCCATAGCCTGAGTCTCAGGACGTGACAGGGAGTACAACCTGCTCTTGGGAAGCTTAGCATTTGGCAACAAATCAATGGCACAGTCATAGGAGCGATGGGGAGGTAGTACCTCTGCAACTTTTTTGGAGAACACGTCCGCAAAATCTGCATAACACCCTGGCAATCCTGGCAAACTTAGCTGCGAGAACCTGACTGGAAGGCTCAAGCAACTCCTGAAACAATCAGTACTCCAACTAAGAATCTCCCCAGAGACCCAGTCAAATTGAGGATTGTGGGCCCTTAACCAGGGTAACCCCAACACCAATGGGGCAAAAGTACAGACAGTCACATAAAAGGACAATTTTTCAGAGTGTGTGGCTCCAATAAACAAAGAAATCTGGCTAGTGCAAGAGGTAATTTTACCTTGGGATAATGGTTCCCCGTTTAACCCACAAATCTCAATTTCCGATGCCAAGGGTACTAAGGGAACAGAGTGTTTCAGGGCGAATTGGCGGTCCATAAAAACCCCGTCGGCCCCACTGTCCACAAAGGCCTCAGTCTTGACAGTTTGACCGAGGATCTTCAAGGTCACCGGAATGATAAAAGTCTTCTTGGGAAATTCTGACTTCTGGCCTGACAGGATATTCCCCATCACCCTCAGGCCCTGAAGTTTTCCGGCTTTTCTGGGCATGATACTACCACATGACCTTTATTCCCACAGTACAAACACAACCCCTGCTGTCTCCTCCGCATCTTCTCACGCGAGGAGAGGCGGGTAGCCCCAATCTGCATAGGCTCCTCGGAAAATTCCTCAGAGTCTGAGGTTCCCTTGGGAAGGAAGGAAATCTCAGTCTCCCTTTCAAGCCTACGCTCTCTCAGCCGTCTATCCACCCGGATGGATAACTGCATGAGCTGATCCAAGCTATCAGGCAAGGGATGTTGTACCAGTTGGTCCTTTATCTGGTTAGAAAGACCTCTTCGGTACTGGTGTCTCAGGGCTGGGTCATTCCACTGGGTATCATGGGCCAACCTCCGAAACTCCGTACAGTAAACCTCAACTGGCCTTCGCCCTTGCTTAAGGATCGAAATCTGAGCCTCGGCTGAGGCCGTCTTGTCAGGGTCATCATACAACATGCCCAGTGCCGTAAAAAAAGCATCAACACTTTTAAGCGACGGACAGTCAGGCTGCAACCCATATGCCCAGACCTGTGGGTCTCCTTGTAGCTAGGAAATCACTATGCCCACCCGCTGAATCTCCGACCCAGAAGACTGAGGCCTAAGCCGGAAGTATAGCTTGCAGCTCTCCTTGAAACAAAAGAACTGCGAGCGATCTCCAGAAAAACGATCCGGGAGATTTACTTTCGGCTCCTTAACCCCTGCAGGTGCTGCTGCTGCGGGAGCTCCGCCAGCAGCCTGGGAGGTGTGCATTTTAATTGACAAATCATTACATTTTTGAGTCAGGACCTGCACCTGATCAACCACCTGTTGCAACGTATTTTGAGGGGTATGCTCCATATTCCCACAAAATTTCAACAGGAGTATTGGGCTGCTGAATATGTTATGCACACCAGTGCCTGCAGGAAAGTACTGGTGTCAGGACTGTTATGCACTCCAGTGCCTGCAGGAATGTACTGGTGTTTGAACTGTTATGCAAAACAAATGGACTCACAGACAGACTAGGGAATATGACATAACGTACACAGAAGGTGGTAGGGTAACAAAATACACACAACGTGAACAGAGAAGCCCAGAGGCTAAGGAACTGGGTATCTCCCTTGTATTAGAACTGCTCAGATGTGAAAAGCAAGATGTTGTGTTTTAATACATAGAAAACACGAAATGCTGTTGCTAAGGGCAACAGCAAAACCCTAAAGGGTTACCAACGGGTGTGGCAGTAAACTCCTTGGTCAGAGATGGAATGATAGACACAAGGAGATTCTCCACAATCCTAATTCTCACTTGCAGTGCACAGGTTCGGTTTACTGCCACTAAACTGACCCCTGACACCTAGCACAGTGAGACAGGATTAGACAGGCAAGTCTTAGAATACAGCCGCAAACTTGCTAAGTTCACAGAGTAGTAACAGAACCCCAGCAAGCTAAACGACTGACTCCAGTCTTACTGCTAGGTCTGGATTGGCAGAGTGTAATACCAAATCCCCAGGCCTATTTGCAGTAAGCAACAAACAAATACAAAGCTACACAGTACTGGCTAACTTTCAGAAACTGACTAACCAACAAAGATTCAGCAGCATCTGCTTACCCTTAAAAAAGAGGCCTTATAAAGCAGGTGCTGTCCACGCCCCACTCAGACCTCACAGACTGTGAGCACAAAAACCAGCACCGGATCCCCTGCCATGCACAGAGCCTATAACCACTGCACAGCAAAAGACCCGAACCGGAGTATCAGCTGCGCTCAGGTTACTCCGCTAGCACTTGTCTCCCGGTTGCCATGACGACGTGGCAGCACAGGGCAGGAGACCCTAACATGGTCTCACACCAAGACACATACTTTCGCCAGATACGGTGATAATGCTTAACCGTCACCTCCTTCCTAGCCTTTAATAAAGTAGGGATGACCTCTTCCGGAATCCCCTTTTTCGCTAGGATTCGGCGTTCAACTGCCATGCCGTCAAACGTAACCGCGGTAAGTCTTGAAATACACAGGGCCCCTGTTGCAACAGGTCTTCCCTCAGAGGAAGAGGCCAGGGATCTCCTGTGAGCATCTCTTGTAGATCTGAGTACCAGGCCCTTCGAGGCCAGTTTGGGACAACAAGTATTGTCTGTACGTTTCTTTGCCTTATGATCCTCAACACTTTTGTGATGGGAGGAAGAGGAGTAAACACGTAGACCGATTTGAACAGCCACGGTGTTATCAGAGCATCTACTGCCACTGCCTGAGGGTCCCGAGACCTGGCACAATACCTCCGAATCTTTTTGTTGAGGCGTGACGCCATCATGTCTATTTGAGAAGTTCCCCAAAGACGTGTTATGTCTGCAAAGACTTCTTGATGAATACCCCACTCTCCTGGATGGAGATCGTGTCTGCTGAGGAAGTCTGCTTTCCAGTTGTCCACTCCCGGAATGAAGACAGCCGACAGAGCGCTTACATGATTTTCCGCCCAGCGAAGAATCCTTGTGGCTTCCGCCATCGCGACTCTGCTTCTTGTCCCACCTTGGCGGTTCACATGAGCCACTGCTGTGACATTGTCTGATTGAATCAGAACCGGTAGGTTTCGAAGAAGACTCTCCGCTTGTCGAAGGCCGTTGTAAATGGCCCTGAGTTCCAACACATTGATGTGTAGACAGGACTCCTGGTCTGACCAAAGACCCTGAAAATTTTTTCCCTGTGTGACCGCTCCCCATCCTCGGAGGTTCGCGTCCGTGGTAACCAGGATCCAATCCTGAATTCCGAACCTGCGACCCTCCAGCAGGTGAGCACTTTGCAACCAACACAGGAGAGACACTCTGGCCCCTGGGGTCAGAGTTATTTTCCGATGTAAGTGCAGATGGGACCCGGACCACTTGTCCAGAAGGTCCCATTGAAAAGTCCTTGCATGGAACCTTCCGAAGGGAATGGCCTCGTAGGCCGCCACCATTTTTCCCAGAACTCAAGTGCATTGGTGAACTGACACCCTTTTCGGTTTTAGCAGTTCTCTGACCATGTTCTGGATGTCCTGGGCTTTCTCTATTGGGAGGAAGACCTTCATTTGTTCCGTATCCAGTATCATACCTAGGAACGGTAGTCGAGTTGTCGGAATCAACTGTGACTTCGGTAGATTTAGAATCCAACCGTGTTGCTGGAGCACTCTCAGAGAGAGCGCCACACTGCTCAGCAATTTCTCCCTTGATCTCGCTTTTATCAGGAGATCGTCCAAGTATGGGATAATTGTGACTCCATGCTTGCGCAGGACCACCATCATTTCCGCCATTATCTTGGTGAAAATCCTCGGGGCCGTGGAAAGTCCAAACGGCAACGTCTGAAATTGGTAATAACAATCCTGTACAGCGAATCTCAGGTATTCCTGATGGGGGCATATATGGGGACATAAAGATACGCATCCTTTATGTCCAGAGACACCATAAACTCCCCCTCCTCCATGTTGGCTAATATCGCTCTGAGTGATTCCATTTTGAATTTGAATCTTTTTATGTACAGGTTTAGGGATTTCAGATTCAAAATAGGTCTGACCGAACCGTCCGGTTTCGGGACCACAAATAGGGTTGAGTAGTAACCTCTTCCCTGCTGGTGCAGGGGAACCTTGATTATCACTTGCTGTCTACACAGCGTTTGAATTGCAGCTAACACTATATCCCTTTCCGATGTGGAAGCTGGTAGGGCCGATTTGAAAAATCGGCGCGGGGGCACCTCCTCGAATTCCAATTTGTAACCCTGGGAACAGGGCCGTCTTAACAGTAGTGTGGGCCCCTGGGCACAGCAACGCACTGGGGCCCCTACCCATCCTCCAGAAGTAGGGGTGGGGGGTGCTATCAGTGGCAGCGGGCGGTAGGGGGTGATCTATCTTCCGCTAAGCATGTAGAACCTGGAGCAGTAATTTCTGCTAATTACTCCTTTACTGCACAGATGGGGCGGGAGGGAGAACACTAAACTGTAGAATGGGGCATTGTGCTGGATGAAGTGGCCCTGGTACATGACTTTCAGGGTGGTAGGGCGTGTTTAATACGTAGGGGAGGAGTGGATGGTGTGCGGCTTAATATTTATAATTTTCTGGTGGGAGGGCAGCTTGCTTGACTGCAGATATCTCAAGTTCCTGGTAATAGATTTCTTAGCTTTTAATAGGATAAAAAACTATAGTGACCCACCTTTCAGGAGGTGCTGGGGACTTGTAGATCAGAGTTCAGGAACTAGAGCAGTCCTCCAATGAAAATATAAAACTGCATACCAGGCGTGTGGAGCTGGAGCAGGGACCAGCTGCTTGAAGGCGGATATCTCTGGTTCTGGGCATAGTAAGGCCAAGTTGCCATTGTCCACTGAAAGGGGAGAGTCCCAGCATTTGGAGTATACCCTCGGAAAAACTCTGTCAGACAGAACCTAAGATATCTGGCTTGGAAGAGCAACTGACAGGCTTGGATGGGGACCACTGCTTTGAAGTCGGATATCTCTGGTTTCCTTCCTAGGGCCGATTTTCAAAAATCTGGTACCCCTGGAAAGAGGGGACCCTCAGCTATTAGCCTAGGGCCCTTATACTCATGGGGCCCTTGGGCAAAAGCCCATTGAGCCCATACGAAAAGACGGCCCTGCCTGGGAAACTATTTCCAACACCCAGGGATTCAGGTCTGAACTGACCCAGGCCTGACTGAAAAGTCGAAGACGCGCCCCCACCGGTGCGGACTCCCTCAGGGGAGCCCTAGCGTCATGCTGTGGGTTTTGGAGCAGCCGGGGAGGACTTTTGTTCCTGGGCACCTGCCGAAGCAGGTGCTCTTTTGCCTCTGCCCTTACCTCTGGCGAGGAAAGAGGATCCCCGAGCTCTTCTGGACTTGTGCGACCGAAAGGACTGCATCTGATAGGGTGTTACTTTCTTTTGCTGTTGGGGAATATATGGTAAAAAATTTGATTTACCTGCTGTAGCTGTGGAAACCAGGTCCGTCAGCCCATCCCCAAACAATACATCACCCTTATAGGGTAGTACTTCCATATGTTTTTTGGAATCCGCATCACCCGTCCATTGGCGAGTCCATAAGGATCTTCTCGCTGAGATAGACATGGCATTGGCCCTAGAAGCTAGCAATGCAATGTCCCTTTGAGCATCCCTCATAAATAAGACTGCGTCTTTAATATGGGCTAGAGTTAAGAATATAGTATCCTTATCCATATTATCAAATTGATCTGTCAGCACGACTGTCCAAGCTGCAATTGCGCTACACACCCATGCCGACGCAATTGTCGGTCTTAGCACAGCACCCGTATGAGAATAAATACACTTTAAGGTAGTCTCTTGCCTGCGATCTGCAGGGTCCTTAAGGGCCGCTGTGTCAGGAGACGGTAGCGCCACTTTCTTGGACAAGCGCGTCAGGGCCTTGTCCACAGTGGGGGATGATTCCCAAATCTCCCTGTCCTGCTTAGGGAAGGGGTATGCTATATAAATTCTTTTGGGGATCTGCGGTCTCTTTTCCAGAGTCTCCCAAGCTTTTCCAAAGAAATCATTTAATTCATGAGATGCAGGAAAATTAATAATCTGTTCTTTCCCTTAAACATGTGTACCCTTGTGTCGGGGACCGAGGATTCATCCTCAATATGCAACACATCCCTTATTGCCACAATCATACACTGAATGGTTTTAGTCACCCTAGGGTGCAATTTTACTTCGTCGTAGTCGACACTGGAATCAGAATCCGTGTCGGTAGTAGTGTCTTGTGTTAAGGGACGCTTTTGAGACCCCGACGGGCCCCGTGAGTCGGTCCAATCCGAGGATTGACCCCCTGATGTCCCCCCTAATCCAGCCTTATCAAGCCTTTTATGTAAAGATGCCACACTTGCATTCAACATATGCCACATGTCCATCCAATCCAGAGTCGGCACAACCAAAGGGGGCACACAACTCATTTGCTCCACCTCCTGCTTGGAGAAGCCTTCCGCCTCAGACATGTCGACACACACACACAGGGATTAACCTATAAGGGGACAAAACCCCAACCAGGCCCTTAGGAGAGACAGAGAGAGAGTATGCCAGCACACACCAGCGCTTAACAACACTGGAAAAAATATGACCAGATAGCGCTTTTTTATATATAATATACCAATTCCCACTCACTGCGTCGCTAATGTGCCCCCCTCCTCTTTTTTCCAGCCTGTGAAGTTCAGCAGGGGAGAGACCATGGAGCCAGCGTTCATGCATGCAGCTTCCGTGGAGAAAATGGCGCTGGTTAGTGCTGAGGATCAAGCCCCGCCCACCCGACGGCGGGCTTCGGTCCTAGTGACTTTTCAATTAAAATGGCGGGGGATCATAGATTTACTGCCTCCGCAGCCTAATCTATCTGAATTTGCCCAAAAGTGAGGAATATTGCTGCCCAGGGCGCCCCCCCCCCCTGCGCCCTGCACCCTTCAGTGCTGCTCTGTGTGTGTGTGACTGGGAGCAATGGCGCACAGCTTACCGCTGCACGCCTTACCTCATGAAGATCTGATGTCTTCTGCCGCCTAAGATGTCTTCTGCCTTCTCATACTCACCCGGCTTCTATCTTCGGCATCTGCGAGGAGGACGGCGGCACGGCTCCGAGACGATCCCCAGGTGAGACCTGTGTTCCGACTCCCTCTGGAGCTAATGGTGTCCAGTAGCCTTAGAAGCAGTGCCCAATTTGACAAGCCAGCTTTGCTTCTCTCTCCTCGGTCCCACGATGCAGGGAGCCTGTTGCCAACAGGACTCCCTGAAAATAAAAAACCTAACAAAATTCTTTTTCAACAGAAAACTCTGGAGAGCTCTCTGCAATGCACCCATTCTCCTCTCGGCACAAGATCTAACTGAGGTCTGGAGGAGGGGCATAGAGGGAGGAGCCAGTGCACACCCATAGTAAAAGTTTCTTTTTAGGTGCCCTAGCTCCTGCGGAGCCCGTCTATACCCCATGGTCCTTACGGAGTCCCCAGCATCCTCTAGGACGTAAGAGAAAAATATGATAAATATGTTGGAATGGATTAACCCAGGGTGATGTGATGCCAGGTTAAGGCAATAACCAGAGGGAAAGTACTATATGTCAACATATAAAACCAGGAGGATTAAGAAAAAAGATAGGTAAGCTTAAGATACCAAATTGGAGAGTAAAAGGGACAGAAAGAAGAGATAAGAAAATAAGAGAAAACGATAAGAAAAGAGGAAGAAGTAGAAAGAAAGGGTAAGAGGGAAATGGCGAAAATAGAAAGAGGTAGAGGCCTAGTCCGGGTCAATATTATAAACGTTAACAAGGGGTGTTTTCCTTTGTTCATTTATAGACTCTCACATTACACTACTGAAATAAACAGAGGTGAGAGGGATTGAGGTTTTTGGAAGTAGGCGCTAGTCACACCCCATGGCACAAGCCACACCCCCTGTGCAGACCACGCCCCCACTGCACTAGTCACATACCCCATATTCCTAGTTACATTCCCGTGGCGCTGGTCAAACCCCCTGCAGCGGCACAAAAGTATGCGCTTTATAAATTTTGGCCTTTATCTGACACTGCCTCTCGACACGTCTGGTCCAGTGCAACCTGGCCACACCGAGCGTATTTCTTGCTTAAAATCTGCATCTTAGTTGCATAAAAAAACAGCTGGAAGTGACATAACTACTATGCTAGATTACATTGATCAATTTGATGTGCGACACTTATACATCTGTATGTGAGTCTGAATCTGTATAAGAGGTGCTTAGGTGCAACGGCTATGGCTTTTTCTCATGCTGCAATTGGTTGTGCTTCATCTGCAACTTTGTATGTGCTTAAAACGAATTCCTGTAAGGTTACATTCACAGCCCTGCCTCTCTAGTGCAGTGCGAGTGGTGTTTCGCTGTGTCTATGATACAAACAAGATGCAGAATTTAAAGAAGAAGATGTTACACTTTCAAAACAGCTGAATTGCGTGGGAGTTTTGTGCAGTATTATATAAAGACGTTACGGTAGGTGTATAAGGAAACATCTATATATACCAATTCCATCCAAGTATAATATGAGAATTAAGAGTGTGGATCATTTGGTCGACCTAAAGAAGGTTGACAGTGTCTTGGCCAACCCAAAAAGGTCAACATGCACTGTTGACATGGGAAAAGGGTCGACATGGTTAAAAGGTCGACGCTGAAAAAGTTGACACGGGAAAAGGTCACATGAGGTTTTTTGCATTTTTTTGTTGTTTACACAAATGACCGGGGACCCCAATTAATGCACCGCGTTCCCTTGCATGGCTCACTTTGCTCGCCATACTGTAGGCAAGATGCCTCGTTATGCTCGGCACAGGTTACATTTCCCAATTGTAGTCCACGTGGATGGCTAAGTATGAAAAAATTCAAACTGAAGTTTTTTTAAAAAAAACTCACGTTGACCTTTTCCTGTGTCATCCATTGCCATGTTGAACTTTGACAATGTCGATCCTTTATCCATATCGACCAATAGTGGTCGATCTATTGACTGTTGACCTTATTACTGTCCACCTATCCCCGGACACCGAGAATTAAGCAGTCACGTAAGAAATGTCTGAGATCCTCTATTTGTTTACCTTGTGCTGACATCAAGGTCAGAATTCTGCGCTGCACAACTAAACAGATATAATTTCCTATCTAAATAAACATAAAGATATCAGGTGTATCTCATAGCTGCAGCAGGTTTCCTTTCTTCTTTTTTTTCTATTGGAACCTACTCATTAACTCAGGGCATAAATATTTATAGTCCAGTCCTGTGAGAAATGGTGATGAAATTGTTTAAGAAATTGCTCAAAAGGTAAATTGGACATTAAGACTATATACACAGAATCTGATTGTAGAATACTCACTTACTGGGAAATATAAATGGGCTGAAGGATTATAGGTCAAACTCTAATTATTCTAACATTTACTCTTTGACAATACTGTATATTGTAAATGATATTGTTAGAATCAGAGAGTAGTGATGTAGTCAGATAGCTGTGGCCAAATTCAGATGGATCTAGCTATTTTATTTTGCATGTGTATACAGCAGTTATATGTATGTTTGTGTATGCGCAGATGATTCATAGTCGGACGTTTCTTCTTGTTTGTGAAGTGGGTGTTTCTAGGCACATGCACCAGTGTGTGTCATGGCCATGTTAACAGAACTACTCACTATCCTGAATTGTGTATATGCAGTGTGCACTCCGTAAGTCCCGCAACCAGCATAGGGTAGGTGTCAGTGCTGGATAATAACAGAGTAACTAGGGAGGCCAATCCCTGGCCATTTTTTTCTCAATCCCGGGTATCGGGATTGAAAAATGGTCAATCCCGGGATTCCCAGGATACCCGGGATTGGCTTTCAACTGTGTACGGCCGTCCCCCACGCCCCGGCCCACCCCTCCCCACCCGCCACGCAGACATAAAAAAACGTACAAACCTGCACAGCCGGGTAGCGGGTGAGGAGGAGGCGGCGGGCGAGTGCAGGGGAGCCAGGAGGAGACAGCATGTGAGTGCAGGGAGAACCGAGAGGAGGCGGCGGGTGAAAACCGCCATACATTCCGGCTTTGCGGCTGCTGACAGTGCAGTGTGACCTCACAGTCACAGGTCACACTGTGCAGGGGTAGCCGGGCAGCGTCTGAGCGTCCTAAGGACGCTCAAAGCTGATCCCTCAATCCCCAGGATTGGAGCTTCCAATCCCGGGATTGAATCCCGTCCGTTTTTGGGCCTAAATCCCGGGATCCCGCCGATCCCCGGATTGGCTTCCCTAATAGTAAGATAGTTTCTAAGGTCGAAAAAAGACAATTTGTCCATCGAGTGCAACCTGTTAGTGATCCCCTACACTGTAATAATTTTATGACTAATTTAACTGTGGTGAATGTTTCCGTCAATTCCTTATTTATATATTTTTTTTAATTATGTTATGTTAATATTATAATGCATGATTTACTCACCATAACCCTGTATATCCTTATCCATTAGGAATTTATCTAACCCATTCTTAAAAGTAATGACCGAGTCCACCATTACTACTCTCTCAGGCAGGGAATTCCAAGCACGTATTGTCCTTACTGTGAAGAAACCTTTCCGTCTCTATGTGCGAAATCTCCTCTCCTCCAACCTAAGCGGGTGTCCACTTGTCTTTTGTGATGATCTTACCAAAAACAATTCTCCCACTAGCTCTGCGTATTGTCCCCTTATATATTTGCAATTGTTTATCATGTCCCCTCTTAATCTCCTTTTTTTCCAGGGTAAACATGCCTAGCCTAGCAAGCCTTTCCTTGTATTCCAGCGTCTCCATTCCCTTAATCAATTTGATCGCCTGTCTCTGAACCTTTTTTAGTTCCAGGATATGCTTTTTGTAGTATGGTGCCCATAATTGTGCACAGTATTCGAGATGTGGCCTCACTAGTGATTTATATAATGGCAGTATAACACTCTCAAATCCCCGCTTTATGTATGCTAATACCTTGTTTGCCTTTTTTGCTGCATTCCTACTTTGGGTGCTACTGCTCAGTTTGTTATCTATGTGAACACCTAAATCTTTTTCCAGTATAGAATCCCCTAGTTCTTCCCCATTTAGTGTGTAGGTAGTATTTTTGTTCTTGCTACCAAAGTGCATTACCTTACTTTTGTCTATATTGAACCTCATTCTCCATTTTGCCGCCCATGCTTCCAGTTTAAATAAATTGTTCTGAAGAGACTGAGCAGTTTGGTATTGTCTGCAAAAATTGACACTGTGCTCTCTAGACCTACTACTAGATCATTTATGAAAATGTTGAACAATAGTGGTCCAAGTACAGACCCGTGTGGCACACCACTTAGTACTTCTGTCCAATTCGAAAAAGTTCCATTTACCACCACTTTCTGCTCCCTTTTGTCCAATCAATTTTGTAACCCAAGTGCATATTGTGCTCCCGAACCCAAGTTCTCTTAATTTGTAGATAAGTCTCATGTAAGGTACTGTTTCGAAAGCTTTAGCAAAGTATAAAAAGATTACGTCCACCTCTTTACCCTGATCTAGGTTCACACTAACTGTTTCATAAAAGCCTATTAATTTAGTTTGACATGATCTATCCTTCACAAATCCATAATAAATGTGATTTACTGCGCTTGTGTATATTAGCAGCTCCGTATGTTAAGAAAGCCAAAATGTTTAAAATAAAGGAGCGCTTGTTATAATTAGTACCGCTTATACCTGTAAAAAAATCTGGGTTAATAATATATGTTTACAGCCCCTTTCAGAGGTATTTTGTTTAAGATGTGGAAGTGGAGTAATGAGGATTCCAAATATATTGCGGTCCGGTACCCGTTACGGGTGATGTTCATGCGGAGCAGTCCCGTCCTAACTATCCCTGCTAACCCTACCTTACAAGGCACTGACTGCGGCTCGCTTCCGGTGCTGGTTTCCTCGCCGCTTGTTAGCGGTATGTGTGCAGATTGCTTTGCCGGGCGTTCAGTGGTGACGTGCGGCTGCACCTCCTTCCTCCGTCTCTCTCTCTCCAACGCGTTTCGGGGTTAGACCCCTTTCTCAAGGATGAGGGAGAACGATTTCCTTTTCCTTTTTATTTGTTAATTATTAAAAAAACGTTCAAAAAACTTTATTGTTCGTTCTGTTTAAAACCGGAAGTGGTCATTCCGGAAGTTGTGTTTTCAGCGGCAACCATGTGCCTAATTAATTTTATTAAAAATATCAGCTCAGGTTACCTCCTCTCCAATTTTTTTGGACCTTTTGTATCACCCAATTTAATAGTCAATTCCATCATTTAGAGGACATTTTACAGAAACACTGGCATATTTTACTTTTGGACAAACAACTGACACCATACATCAAATCAAGACCACAAATAATATATAAAAAAGCAAAGAACCTGAAACAGAATTTAGTACGGAGCCATTTACATGAAGAAAGAAAGACTTGGACAGAAAATAATGGCAATTTTTTCTGTTTGAACTGCAAAGCATGCAAAACGACAAGTAAAAACTCCATTCAACCTATAATGGAATTTAAATCAAAAATTACAGGTAAAACATATAAAGTTAGAGAAAGAATAACATGTGACTCAGAAGGAGTCATATATCTTCTGGAATGTCCTTGCGGATATCAGTACATAGGACAAACTAAAAGAAAACTAAAAATCAGGATCTCAGAACACATCTACAATATACGAAAAGGCCTGGAGACTCATAGTGTAT
Organism: Pseudophryne corroboree; assembly: GCF_028390025.1. Lineage (NCBI taxonomy): Eukaryota > Metazoa > Chordata > Amphibia > Anura > Myobatrachidae > Pseudophryne > Pseudophryne corroboree. The sequence goes on from NC_086446.1 coordinate 723,299,520, forward strand.
CAAAACACTATAAAGATTACCATCAACAGGAACCATCAAGCTTGAAATTTATGGGCATACAAAAGGTCCAAAAAAATTGGAGAGGAGGTAACCTGAGCTTAGATCTTAGAAGAAAAGAAACCAAATGGATCTATTTTATGCAAACATTGCAACCCTCTGGTCTAAATGTGGAAATAGATATAAACGCCTTTTTGAAACCCTAATATGTTTAGAATTTACATAAACTCAATTTTAATCTACTATATTAATTTTAGTTAATGAAAATACCGCTATACCATAAAAAAATATATTTTTAATAAAATTAATTAGGCACATGGTTGCCGCTGAAAACACAACTTCCGGAATGACCACTTCCGGTTTTAAACAGAACGAACAATAAAGTTTTTTGAACGTTTTTTTAATAATTAACAAATAAAAAGGAAAAGGAAATCGTTCTCCCTCATCCTTGAGAAAGGGGTCTAACCCCGAAACGCGTTGGAGAGAGAGAGACGGAGGAAGGAGGTGCAGCCGCACGTCACCACTGAACGCCCGGCAAAGCAATCTGCACACATACCGCTAACAAGCGGCGAGGAAACCAGCACCGGAAGCGAGCCGCAGTCAGTGCCTTGTAAGGTAGGGTTAGCAGGGATAGTTAGGACGGGACTGCTCCGCATGAACATCACCCGTAACGGGTACCGGACCGCAATATATTTGGAATCCTCATTACTCCACTTCCACATCTTAAACAAAATACCTCTGAAAGGGGCTGTAAACATATATTATTAACCCAGATTTTTTTACAGGTATAAGCGGTACTAATTATAACAAGCGCTCCTTTATTTTAAACATTTTGGCTTCACAAATCCATGTTGGTTCCTATGGGTGGTCTTCTGTATGCCGAATATCGGGATCCCGGCGCACAGTATACCGGCGCCGGAATCCCGACACCCGGCATGCCGACAACTATTCTCCCTCGTGGGGGTCCACGACCCCCCTGGAGGGAGAATAAAATAGTGTGGTGCGCGTAGCGCGCCACCGTACCTGCAGCGTGGTGAGCGCAGCGTGGCGAGCGCAGCGAGCCCGCAAGGGGCTCCTTTGCGCTCGCCACGCTGTCGGTATGCCAGCGGTCGGGCTCCAGGCGCCGGTATGCTGGGCGCCGGGAGCCCGAGCGCCGGCATACCGTACGACACCCGGTTCCTATTAATAACCTTATTGATTTCGAGGAACTCCTGTATTCTATCCCTTAAAATATCTTCCAGTACTTTCCCCACTATGGATGTAAGGCTTACTGGTCTATAAATACCCGGTTCAGATTTACTTCCCTTTTTAAATATTGGCACTACTTATGCTATCCGCCAGTCTTTGGGAACCATGCTTGATGCCTTGACTGCTGCATTTGCTGCTGGTGGTGTGTTGCATTCAGAAAGATGAGTAGGGCTTAGAATACTGTGGTAGAATCACATTTGCATGCTGATCGTAATGTGTGTGCAGTGTCTACAGTATATGCAGTAAGTGCCACTCAGAATCAAGCTCACCAGGGGCTGCTGGAAACTTTCAGCTTGGTGGCAGCCACAAGCAGGTGGCCGGTTTTCTATCAGCAAATGTAATGTAAATATAGGTGTGACAGGACGAGGGGAAGTGCGGCAGCTGGAGCGAAGAGGAAGAAACCAAGTTCACAGAGAGGCAGGGCGCCGCGCTATGCTGAAGGTCAGCTGGGCACCAGGGCGCATATAAAAGGGCAGGGCAGATTTTGGCAGTTTAGATCAGGCAGGGCACAGCACCCCACTAAAACAGCTCAGTGGGAATACCAATATCTTTCCAGTAAAGATTGTGTGCTGTCCTGACTCGTAGTTACAGTGAGAAGCTGTACATTTGTGTGTCCGTCTCCAGCCTGTGAGGATTGGGCTGCTGGCGGCATGTAGTGCCAGCCCTGGTTTCCACCCACTATTGTGTGTGCTGTGTGACTCATGGGGGTGGGTTGACCAGCTGCACCCAACTCTTTGTTCTGCCATCCCCTTTTGCTATGTCCTACGTATGTGTGCTCCAGTGAAAACGGTTGTGACATGCCTGCATTTGGCGACACTCCCAGTAACCACCCCAAATGGTCCCTATCAATCACTTTGCAAATAAATCTTCACTGTAAGTGACAAAAGTATCTTGGCACATGCTAAGTATGACCGCAATGCATGCACAGTTGGCCGATGGTTGCTCAACTGCATAAACTCTGACCCTTAGTTAGTAGTCTCTAAGGGGTCTATTCATGAAGCAGTGAAAAGAGTGGAGAAGTGAACCAGTGGAGAACTTGCCCATGGCAACCAATCAGCTGCTCTGTATAATTTTATAGTATGCAAATTACAAATGTTACTTCAATGCTGATTGGTTCTTCTCCACTGGCTCACTTCTCCACAGTTTTCACTGCCTCATGAATAGAACCTAAAGTCAGGCATTTAAGGTTCTATTTATTAAGCCTTGGATGGAGATAAAGTCAATCAACCATAAAGTACCAACCATAAAGTACCAACCAATTGGCTCCTAACTGCCATGCCAAAGGCTGTGTTTGAAACATGACAGTTAGGAGCTGATTGGCTGGTAGTTTACCTCCATCCACTTTATCTCCATCCAAGGCTTAGTAAATAGACCCCTTAGTCAGGAGTGGCTTTAGATGCAATTATCAGTACTCAATGTGTCAGCCAGAGCCAATTTGCGCTCACATCTGAGCCAACGCCCCTCAGCCCGACGCATTCCGCACAGCCGTAGTTACTGCCCTTAGATTAGGTAGCAATGAATTTAGGAAGAATTTGCAATGAAATGTTACTACTGTATGCTCTGAGCCAATAATAAAACTGGCTTTGCTGGTATTTTACAGGATCGTACATAAAAAAAGGTTTGAAAAATATATTTCTCTCCATTTATAGCTCCAGAGACACATCGACATACATTACATAAATGCGAAACGCATACTTCTATTTATGTGCCTATAAAATTATATAAATTCCTCATTTTGGGACTATGCTATATCATTTAAATGCATCTTATTTTATGTACTTTAATTTTTGCTAACTGTAGCACTGACGTTAGCATTTGGCATGGAAGCCAGCAGTTGGAGCTAGAAGATGCTTTGAGGCCGAGCTCTCTTTGTAGTGCATGTAAAAAACGAAAATACAGGGAATAATAATTATTTTTTTCCGGATAATGTGATTTTTTTAGGTGAGGAGTAAGGCAGTGGTTTGTATAAAGATCCATAACAATCTATGGCGAATGTGGGCCTACTGGCTCAGGAGTGGCTTATGGCGCCAAAGACCAAGGGCCTGATTCAGACATGGACGCAATCCCGTGTGACTGCGGTCTCATACACAGCAGTACTGCATAAATTCAAAACATTGATTACACTAATGGTCCCTATGGTTGATCAGAATGTCTGTTGCAACAAAGCTGCCGGGCCCGCTACAACTGCATACAAAGTAGAAATGTGCTCTGGACTATTTTTGCTGGATTTGGCTCTGATTCGTCATCTGGTTTTGGATTTTCCAAACCGCCGTGACTGGTTTTGGATTTGGATTTGTTTGTTTTTTTACATTGACATCAAAAGATAAAGAGCCTAATTCAAGGTTGATTGCAAAACAACATTTTCCTCTAATGGGCAAAAACATGTGCACTGCAGGTAGGGCAGATATAACATGTGCAAAGAGAGATAGATTTGGGTGGGGTGTGTTCAAACTGAAATCTAAATTGCAGTGTAAAAATAAAGTAGCCAGTATTTACCCTGCACAGAAACAATATCACCCACCAAATCTAACTCTCTCTGCACCTTATATCTGCCCCACCTGCAGTGCACATGGTTTTGCCCATTAGAGGAAAATGTTGTTTTGCAATCAACCTTGAATTAGGCCCAAAGTCACATAATTTGGGCCTTTTTTGTTCCTAGAGTATTATTAAATGCAGAGGCATATCTACCCATTGGCCAGGATGGCACTAACCAGGGGCGCCACCTGGCGGTGCCACCCACGGCCAGGGGGTATATTAAATTTGTAAAGGCAGCCAGTACCTGTGTGTTCCCCCGGGTAGTGCCTCACCTGCAGTGACGCCCGGCAACAAGCTGCAGCCACTTCATACCCTCCCTTCACTGGTGCTGGTGTCAATGTAGCGTCTAGAGGACCTTTCCCATAAGCCCCTGGGTCCATGTCACAATGTATTTGGAATAGTAAAGTGTGGCGAGCGAAGCGAGACACCGAGCCCGAAGCGTGGCGAGCGTCCAATGCTGCATAGAAAAAAAAATTCCCTCAAACGAACGGAGAACGAAGAAGACATTTAGGTGCTGTAAGGGCGGAAGTTCTCTACTGCCCTCTCGTTTTGTCACGTCCAGGTCCTTAGCACGAAGGCAATATAAACACAACCCTGGTGTCAAGCACAGTACTTCACTGTAAAAAGTGAAACTGTAAATAAACTACAGCTCCCTGCAGCCATTGCTACCATGAGCTTCTGGAAGCAATGGCTGCTGGGGGCTGTAGTTTATTTACCGTTTCATTTTGTACAGTGAAGTACAGTGCCGGACACCAGCACCAGTGAAGGGAGGGTATGAAGTGGCTGCAGCTTGTTGCCGGGTGTCACTGCTGGCCGGGGGAACACACAGATATTCGTGCGTATATCATACTTACCTACTCTCCCGGATTCTGTGGGAGACACCCGGTTTTCGGGTAGTCTCCTGCAGCCCCCGGAAGAGTGGGCACCCCTCCCGCATTCTGCCCACTTCCTAGTGAAGTGGGCAGAATAGGGAGAATAACACAGTAAAATCACGGACCCGGTGGGGGGCGGAGCCTAATGACGCGATCAGATGCTAATCGCGTCATTTTAGCCCTGCCCCTAGCCATATTTCAGCCAATTACAGTCTTCTACTGGTGAGTGGGTGGGGCCTACTGATGTAAGCAGACTGGCTCCTCCCTCATCACCGCCCACCTGCTTATCCTCTCCGGTCATCTCCTGGAGAGGAGATTTGACATATCGGTAAGTATGGCGTATATATATATCGCTGGATATGCTGTGGTAACAAGTGTGCTCTTTATCTGTACGTGCCCCACCTCCGGCTGTATGTGCATGTATATATATATATATTTCAAATGGGGGGGGGGCGCCAAAAATCGGTGCAGACCTTAAAAAAAAGGTCAAATATCAGGGACTTTTGGTGCAGTTCTGTGGGCTACAGTCCATATATATATATATATATATGTGGTCACGGACCAATGGCAATGGTCCTAGATGATTTTATACATATAGTTACCAGTCCCAAGGTATTTATGAAGGGAAGAATCCTCCTCGTGTTGAGCCTTTAATAGCAGAATTTCACCAAGATTGCAGTGGTGTACAGCACGATCAATGGAGTCCCCTTTAACCTTTGTGGTTTGGACCAGAAGTGACCTGGATCGTCCAATAGATGGTAGATGGAATCAGAGTCCACAGAGTCCCTTAGACCGGAGAGGGGCACGCCTGACGCGTTTCACTGTCTACAGACAGCTTTTTCAAAGGTGATGTATAGCTGCATGAGACCTCTTTATATAGGAGGTCAGTAATTAGATTACCACATTCACATGATTCATGTTAACGACATTTCATTTATTTCTCAAATAATTTCTCATAAATATAATAAAGGAGGCAAACCCATATTTATTTTGTATAATGATTTATTAAAACAAGTGTTTAAATCCCTAAAAAACCCTATTATAATTTTTAATAATATAAGTCACATGACCCATATGGGATAAGACCCTATACCTAATAGGATGACTCTGTCCAAAGCCGTAATTGGTTTATTCAGGTTACATGTATTCTTTCACAAACTACCATTGGATGAAATTCCCGATGATAACAAGACCACATGATCGGACCATTTCTAATTAGCCCAAGTCCGGTCATGTGATCCAGTGTAACGCGTCACCTGACGCTAAGCGGCCAATACAAATGAAGGTGTATTATGCTGCCCCTTGTTGCCATGGAGCCGCACCACCAATCTTGGTGAAATTCTGCTATTAAAGGTTACCAGTCCCTTCATAAATACCTTGGGACTGGTAACTATATGTATAAAATCATCTAGGACCATTGCCATTGGTCCGTGACCACATATATATATGGACTGTAGCCCACAGAACTGCACCAAAAGTCCCTGATATTTGACTTTGGAGAAAGGACTTTATATGAATGCTGCATGTTTTAGTGATTCTTATAGCTAGAATGTACATGTGAACTCCAGCTCTGTAAATTTGGGGTTGCTAATGACTATACATATTTTTATAAAAAAATATTCTTCTTAATAAATGAAGGTTTTTAGAATACCTTGTTCTTTTTAATGTACTGTATATAACTAAGTTAGCGCTGTTTACTATTCCTTTTTGTTCTATATATGTATTGTGGGGAGTGACTACCTCATAAAAACAGCTGCTAGGAAAACCTTCTCAGAGTAGCGCCTGTTTAGATATAATTATATATATCTTCTCTGCTTAAGAAAAAGGTACTGTAGCTGGTAAAAAGGTACAGTTGGAGGGTATGAGTCCCTTACATTGCCAGGGGTGCTTGGACCCCTAGATACACCCCTTATTAAATGCAATAACATTAATTTCCTGTCATCTCCATACTCTGGGCAGCACGGACGGTGTAATGGTTAGCATTGCTGCCTCACAGCACTAAGGTCATGGGTTAGATCCCCACCATGGCCCTAACTGTGTGGAGTTTGTATATTCTCCCCCTGCTTGTGTGGGTTTCCTCCGGGTACACCAGTTTCCTCCCACAATCCAAAAAATATAGTGGTAGGTTACTTGGATTCCAACAAAATCAACCCTAGTGTGAATATGTGCTGGCTATAAATGCCTGTGTTTGACCAGCCTTCCCCCCAGTTACCTCCCATAAATGCACACTGACTGTCAGTCACTCTGTATCCACATTCTCAGTAATCAGTGTAAGTGCATGCACACAGTGCAACTCAACTCTGCAAACATCCGCATTGCACCTGTTACTGAATCAAGCCCTGTGTGTCTACTGCAGGCCTGGCCAACCTGTAGCTCTCGCGCTTTTGTGAAATTACAAGTCCCAGTATGCCCTGCCACAGTTTTGCTATTAGGGAATGCTAAAACTTTTAGCAGGACATGCTGAGTGTGCGTCGTTTCACAACAGATGGAGAACCACAGGTTGGCCAGGCCTGTCCTACAGCCTCCAATTATGTAGATTCATCACTGGAAATAACTCTGTTTCCTTTTGTGTGGATAAAATAGTATTATGCTCACTGATGCTGCTTTCAGATCGCAAATGCCGGATCCCACCCGGTAAGAGAAACGTGTCCTTACCAGGTGGGATCTGGCATTTACGCTCCTTTGCTGGCTTTCCGACCCGACAATATACTGGGTCGGTTGCCATAGCAGCGGGGGGGGGCAGCAGGGGCGGGGGTGGAGGCAGCGCTGGGAGATAAGCTCATCTCCTGCGCCGCCTCTCCCTATGCTGTGAATGGGAGCCGTGTCGCATCGGAACGGCTCCCATTCACACTGCACCTGACCCGGTATTCAACCCGGTAATAACCCTTCTTTTTTACCGGGTTGAATTACCGGGTCAGGCAACCCGCTAATTCGGCAAAGACGCTTTCACATCGCACACTGACCCGTTTCGACACGACAATATGCCGTGTCGATACCGGGTTATTTGTGCGATGTGAAAGGGGTATTACAGTGGCTTCAATCACAATTATTCAGTAAATGCATGTCTGTTTTTATTGTTATTATTTTCTATTTAACACGAGTTACGTAGCACCATACATAGGCAAGCAAAATACAGATTACATAAGTATACAATGAACAATATACAGACAATAAATAAATTGACATTGATACTGTACATAATTGCAACCTGAAAAATGCATCATTATGTAAAAGATAAGAGGAGAGAGGATTCTGTTCGTAAGCGCTTACTGTACATTCTAAAGGAAAGATTTATGAAATCTTGGAGAGAGATAAAGTACCAACCAATCAACTCCGGCCTGTCATTTTTCAAACACCGCCTCTAAAATTATAGTTGGGGCTGATTTATACTTTATCTCTCCCCAAGATTTGATAAATCTCCCCCCAAAAGATATAATTTACCACAGTCACTTAGTCCAGGCTTTTTCAACCAGTGTGCCGTGGCACACTAGTGTGCCGCGAGCAGTTGCAAGGTGTGCCGCGGAGCCAGAGCAGCTTCCTGCACCTTCAGAGTGAACTGTTGTCCCGGGCTCTTCTAGAGGATCAGTCGTGCTCTGGCCGTGACCTATGCCTTGAAGACACGGCGGTGTGATATCATAGGTCACGGCACCGTGTCTCACCACCTAGCCAGACCACCCGCCTGCATACACATCTTCTAGTTCCCGCCTGCATACACAGCTTTCCTTGCCCACCCACATCCACACCTGCCCGACCGCCCGCTGCTCAGTGTTCGCAGCACTCCACTATGAACAACCCCTGCCACTGAGGGACAGGGAGGAGGACAGCTGACCGGTAGGGGCTAATATTTGTTATTTTAGTTCTCCTGTGGGGAACAATAGGATTTATGTGGGGAGAATAAGGATTTATGGGGGGAACAATGTGAATAATTCATGTGGGGAGCAATAGGATTTATGTGGGGAGCAATGTGATTGTTTTTTTCTGTGTAAGCCAATGTCTGTGTGGATTTTTTTTACTGTGACGGCCATTGTGTGTTTTGTTTTGTTTTCTGTGGGGAACTGGCAATTTTAAAATATTGTTCGGTGTGCCGCGAGTAAAAAAAAGGTTGAAAACCACTGACTTAGTCCATGCAGGTCCGTCTTAACAGGCTTGTAGGCCCTGGGGAATGTAATGCACTGGGGCCCCAGCACACCCATTCATGGGAACCAATTAAAAAAATGATAACATGACCCTCCTGCGGTCCTGCACCATCTCTCCACATGCTTCCATACAGTGAATGGCTGTCAACACTCTGATTGGTGGATAGCTCCAACCATACATCAGCATGCTAACAGCCATTCACTCTCTGGCTGCAGGCTGAGAGGCAGGTAGAGAAAGTTGCCTCTCTGTTCTGATTTGGCGACCACCACCCGACCCTGCTCGGAGGCCCCTAGAATTGTGGGGCCCTGGGCAGCTGCCCAGTGTGCCTATATGTTAAGATGGCCCTGTGTCCATGCCAGAAAAGAATATGATATTGTATTTTACCTGAAGAACTGACCAATATTTTGCTTTTGTATTTGACAGATTTTTCTTAACAACGCATTCGCTCTGGATTCTTCCTGGATACATCCCACTGAGGAATTTATATTATTCCAGGGGCTAGAGAAGCCAAGTCGCAGGGCAAGCCAAGTAACCATGGCCATATCTAGGCCATCTGCTGCTTCCAGGCCACTTCACACCGTTATTTTAACACCTCAACGAATAACAGGTTTGTGGCAAAGTTTATATGGTACTATGACATTTATAATGTATTCTGAAATGGTGAGCCTTTGCGGAATTTAGGTGGCAAAGACCACTAGCCCTCTAATCTATGCATATCTGTAATGGGTGCATGGTGTGCAGTGCACACAGCAGAGGGGTAAATGGGGCCCAGTGCTACCCATCATGCACCCAGAACTGTGACAGGAGGCACCATATTTATGGTGCTTTCTTCATGGGTGGTAATGAGACTCAGACCAGTCATTTCCCCCGACCGCATCCGAAGAGTATGCCAGAAATATTCTACTAGTGATAAAGCTAAATATTTATCTTATTTAAAACCCTTTAAGAGGCCTAAGAACACTGTACGCTATTGACGTATGGAGTACCGTAAGGGTACGCACGTTGCGTAACAATCGCTTAGCCGTAGTCGAGACGCTCAAGCGTCAAGTTCGCTCACGGCCAAGAGATCACAGGCAGGCACGCTATTGGCTGCTGACTAACGTAATGGTTCGCTATAGCGTAGCGGACGCTCGGGACCACGAGGAGATCACCAGCGGCGCAGACGCTCACAATGTTAAACCTTTATATCTAAACCATAAACAATATAATATGCAGTAAAACCTTAGTGTAGAGATAGGGTGTATCTGCAACACAGTGTAACCTTATTAACTTTAAAGCTGTTCGAGCGTCACCGACGCTCTGAGGATACTTAACACTATAAGAAATACACAGATACCGTGCTTAGGGTCTAACGCCTTATATGAATGTTATTACTTGCAAAAAGAATAATACAATACAAGTCACACACTACAATATAACATAGACTAACTAACCAGATAACTACACAGGAAATACAATATAATACAATTACGTTTGCGGGAAAATTAAGAGAGAAAGGGGAGAAGAGAGAGAGAGAGAAATGGCCCACAATAACAAGAAATACAATATGATTGCGGAGAAAAACTTACGCACAAAGGGGAACGATCGCATGCGCCTCTGGACATCCAGCTCCCGATTATCAGCAATGAGAACCGTTGAAGAGTGAGAGCTGGATGTGATCGGCTTGTCTATTTATGCCCCACACACAATACGATTCAATGGTCCCTACAATCTCATTGTTCATTGGACACAGGAATTCCTCCTCGCATTATAACAAAAGGTCATAGGTTGATTCATACAGGTGGGCTGTGACAATTTCCAACTGCTCAGGTGGGTGGGAAACTAGGTTTCCCGCCGCATGGATAAGTAAGTGCAAATAATAGTAAATGGACATAAACTTCTTATGTCCATAACTATTCGCACGAGCGATTAATTCGCTTCAAACCAACACCGGAATATTGCTAATTAAATACTCTTCCGATGGATACTAAACACCACTGTATTACTCCTGTCTGACCCTTCGTATCAAACAAAGAGGGATTTCTCCGTCCATGAACATTCTACATTAACCAAACTTTCAGATTCTATCAAAGGGACCATAATCTACAAAGTACATTATATGGTGAAAATATGTAACGAAAGAGTCGCCCGCTAGACGCATACAATCTCTACCGTAAATGCGCATACCGTGCGCCTGCGGGTGCCCGCAACAGCGAGTATGCGCACGCACGGGAGAGCGCACGCATGCGCAGCAGGGACACATATGAGGTGCAAATATGGCAGTGTGCATCGTGATATTTTTCTGACTTTGACAGTCCACCCTTTGGCAGTCAACAATAACTGCCACTTCCTAAAACATTTCAAAACGAGAAAAATATATGTCAGGGGTTAATACATTTCCATGGTTGGGTAAGGGAGGAGAGAGGAGAAGGTGTGAAGAGGGTATGACCTAGTGAGATAGCAGAAGCATGTGTGTATGAATCCGTGTTTGGGGGTCATGTATCATCGTGCCGTACGTGTTTTAAATCAAGCTTCGAGGTATTGCGAAGTATACATTTGAATTCCTTCTTATCCCGTGGTACGGGTCTGTGGATGGGCTGTCAAACTTTACCGAGCTCTTTTCGGATTTTGGTTGCAACAAAATGGGGAGCACATTTTAGTTGATGATACATGAATGGGGGAATATGTGATTGCTGATATCTGTGCCTGTATTCCCTATCGACTATGTGTGTAATTACCTGAAGGTTGTAGAGATGAAGAAAAGACATAATTACGGTAAATGCAGTGGTATTCTATGTCAGGTTAATGAACATTTGTCGGTTGAAGTCTTGTTCGGTGTCTGTTGAATGCAGTCTTCTTTGTGCTTTTGCCAAAAGGCGTGTGGGCAAAAAGCTTGGTCAATGTCCATAGGCTTACAAAAGTGTTGGGCTAGCGTAATTTTAAAATTTCTAGGGAAACTGGGGGTCTATGGCATTGTTCATCTAAAATCTGTGTATAAGGTTGTCAAAACTTCTTCTTTAATCCATCAGTTGTCTGTATACAGGATCATCAAATTCCTCGTCAAAAGTGGGTCTTTTTACCTTGGAAAAACCAGAAAAACAGGTGAAAGAAACGGACCGTAGAAATCGCATTTTCATCACATCATTGTTTCTACATTTGGGTCATAAATCAAATCCATTGGAATTACAATTTCCTCACTCCTTAGACTCATTACCCTGGTACGACGTTTGCACTTCATTAAAGCCTGACCGCATCTAAATATCAAGCCAATCGATATGACAACACCTAAGATACATAGGAGAAACTTCCCAACATCCATTATGACTCCTTGAGCCCATTCTCCTAAACCAGAGAACCAATTTCGCGGGTTCAACCATGACACCCAACCAGTCAGCTTATTACCTACAGCAGCAAGAGTGAGATTGTGTCTCCTGCGAAATTCCCACTTCAATTGGAGAATATCGTCCATCTTTTGGTCTATGACCTCGACCGGGTCCTCGGTACTATTCGTTATATATGTGCAGCATTTCACGCCGTACTGCGTTGCCAGTGTGACGCAATATCCGCCTGTCACTGCTGTGAGATAATTGAGAACCATTCTATGCTGGACCAGTTCTGTTTTATAAGCTTGAAGTTCTCTTCCAGTATACCTGAACGTGTCATCATACATTTCTGTGATATTGTCTAACAAATTTGCAAGCGCAGATATGTATTTATAATTCAACACTCCTTTGGCGGTGCGAGTGATGTCTAACGCAATTAGAAACTGAATCCCGGTGGATTCATGGATCATGTCAGAGGCCGGATGCTCTGTTCTTTCTATCAGGTGCCGTTTAACTACGTGCTCGTAGTGGGTGTGAGTATAAGGAGCTTGGGCAACATGGTGAATATCTTTCATTTTGGCATGTGATACAGTCATTACTTCAGGCAGTACTTTTCCAATATAACACAATCCTTCAGAGTTTGGGGCAAGCCACTTATACGCCTTCCTCCCGCATATGAAATATGCATCATCGGGGAGAACATATGGGACGGAGTAGGACATAACCATATTACACATCTTCCATGTGAAATCTCCTAATCCTAATGCTCCCATCTATTTAGTACACGTATCAGTTTGTACGATATGTGCGCAGTATCCTGGTGATACCTCTCCAACTCTCGTAATCCTACTTCCTAGGGTATACCTATATCGGAAAGATTTTTCTCTACTGGCTATGTGACGTATAAGCTCTGTATCTGTCGGCATTCTATCTGCTCTATATGAAAAGGTCATGGTTTGGTTACTCCATGACACTTCCCAATTTCCCGGCTTTTGGGGATTGGTAATGTTAAAACATATTAGGGATCTATCCACATGATATTGGTGGAGCTTCAAACTAGGAGGACTGGAGATATTAAACCTCCTGTCCACCGGTCTCCCACCCTTTAGCTCAAGTACCTCCCCTATCGTTAAAGGAAATGGTACTAGTCCTGATTTGCTATGACCTTGAGGTACTTGAGAGCATACCCAACAATCTGTTTGATTTAACACACTACCCACTAAGGAGTGATAGTCACTCAAGGGGTGCCGGTCCATGTGGATATTAAAACTGGATTGGCATTTCTTGATGCACCCATCCTCAACCACATTGTCACAGAGCCTACAGATACAGTTTTCTTCAGCTAACAATCCTTCACAATTCCTTATATGGTCTATGTTATCGGATCGTTTTCTGATACTCGCCTTTGCTTGTTGATTATGTTGTTCTCGGAAAACTACGCCTCCATCTCTGTCATCAGAACCCATTCCAGAACCTCTCTCGACCTCCATGGTACTCTCGCCGGAACAGACTGCTCTGGTCAACATCATGGTCAATAGGAAAATCCGGATCACAGTCTCTTGGGGCAAGTCCATCTTATAGGAGGAAACGAAGAAGAATGAGAAGGGGGAAAAAAAAAATAATTGAGGGAGAGGGGATGGGAAGTGGAGAAAAACAATAAAAGGGAACAGGGAATCGACAACTGCTTTTGATCTTGTGATTTTCAATGCTCAGGTGCCGCCTCAGTCCTCCTGGAACAGACACTCCAGTGATACAACTTCCTCTACCGTCTGTTCCTTATCACGGGACCTCTCTGGATCAGCAACCTTCTTACAATGGGACGAATGAACCCAAGTCTCTCTCTCTGCAACCTTCAATGCTGTAGTGCTAGTCAATAAGACTTGGTATGGTCCTTCCCATCTGTCAATAAGGCAACCTGAGCGTAGAAAATTCCGTATCATTACATAATCCCCAGGTTCAATGTCATGACAATTACTATCTGGTAAATCAGGAATCACCAACTTCAAATTATCATTTTGATTCCTTAGCTGTTTACTCATGTTAATCAAGTATTTTACAGTCACTTCATTGTTACACTTCAAATCATCCTGAGGGTTAATCATAACATGCGGTTGTCGACCAAACAAGATTTCAAAGGGAGACAGATTAAGAGGGGACCTGGGAGTGGTTCTGATGCTGTACAGTACAATGGGTAAAGCTTCTGGCCATGTCAATCCTGTTTCCACCATAACTTTGCTCAGTTTATTTTTAATAGTGCTGTTCACTCTTTCCACCTTCGCACTCGCCTGTGGACGGTATGGAGTGTGCAGCTTGCTATCAATTCCCATCAACTTACACATTCCTTGAAAGACATCACCTGTAAAATGGGTACCCCTATCACTTTCAATTATTCTAGGGATACCATATCTACATACAAATTCCTGCACAATTTTCTTAGCAGTAAACATAGCGGTATTTGTGGCCGCAGGAAATGCTTCGACCCAATTTGAAAAAACATCTATACAAACAAGTACATATTTCAAATTTCGACAAGGGGGTAATTGAATGAAGTCAATCTGTATTACCTGGAAAGGGCCGCCTGCAGGTGGGATATGAGATGGTTCTGTTGGTATTGCCTTTCCGATATTCTTTCTCAAGCATGTAAGGCATGACATTGCTCTCTTACCTGCATGCGATGAGAATCCTGGGGCGCACCAATATGCTCTTACCAACTTGCACATTCCTTCCTTGCCCAGATGAGTCAGCCCGTGAGCTGCCTCAGCTAAACATGGAAGATATGCTCTGGGGGCCACCGGTTTACCATGTCCATCCGTCCAGAGTCCTGAGGACTCCTGGCCATATCCCTTTGCCTTCCAGACTGCCTTTTCCTGTGTGGAACACAAATTTTGCATTTCACACAACTTCTGTGTGTTGATGGTATTAAATACCATCAGTTGTGTGGTGTCTGTCTGTCTGGGGGTACCGGCTGCTAACTTAGCAGCTTCGTCTGCTCGGCTGTTACCAAGTGATACTGGATCTTGACTATATGTGTGTGCTTTACACTTGATAACAGCCACTCTGTCGGGTTCCTGTATCGCTGTTAGAAGCCTTTTGATGTGAGCTGCATGCGCTACCGGTGTACCAGCTGCCGTCATGAAATTTCTGAGGCGCCATAGGGCTCCGAAATCATGGACTACCCCGAATGCGTATCTAGAGTCGGTGTAGATATTGGCTGATTTGCCCTTAGCCAATTCACATGCTCTGGTTAGGGCGACCAGTTCAGCAACCTGGGCTGAGTGAGGTGGGCCTAGCGGTTCTGCTTCTATGGTGCCTTGGTCATCTACGACTGCGTATCCAGTACACAAGTCTCCCGAGTCTGACTGTCTGTGACAACTACCGTCCGTGTAGAAAGTTAGATCTACATCTTCCAATGGGTTGTCACTGATGTCAGGCCTTGCGGTAAAATTTTGGGACAAATATTCCATACAATCATGTGTGTCCTCCTTTGTATTAAATCCTCCTTCCCCACCACTCTCATCCTCCACCCTTTGTGCCTGTCCAGGCACACCTGGGAGATATGTTGCAGGATTTAATGCACTGCATCTCCTTATGGTGATGTTTACGGGGGCCATTAGTGCCAATTCCCATCTTGTAAACCGCGCTGATGAGACGTGCCTGGTTTGGGCAGAATTTAGCAAGGCTGACACTGCATGTGGTGTATGAATTGTGAGGTTGTGACCTAGCACTACATCTTCGCTTTTCGTTACTAGCAATGCTATCGCAGCAACGCTTCGCAAGCATGTGGGGAGGGATCGCGCTACCGTATCTAGCTGAGCGCTGTAGTATGCTACTGGCCTGCTGGCATCACCATGCTTTTGGGTTAAGACGCCTGCCGCGCAACCAGCACTTTCTGTTCCGTACAGCTCAAAGGGTTTCCCATAGTCTGGCATACCTAATGCTGGTGCCTCCGTTAGGCACTGTTTAAGTCTCTCAAATTCCATCTCGGACTCGTCTGTATGCGAAATCCGATCAGGTTTGTTTGAGGAGACCATCTCCTGCAAAGGTAACGCTAGAATGGAAAACCCTGGGATCCAGTTACGGCAATACCCACACATTCCTAAAAATGTTCTGATCTGTTGCTGGGTTTGTGGCAGAGTCATGTCTCTAATTGCTTGAATTCTATCAGCGGTCAGGTGTCTCAGTCCTTGTGTTAGACAGTGTCCCAAATATTTTACTTTAGTTTGGCATAATTGCAACTTGTCTTTGGAAACCTTGTGTCCTGTGTCTGAAAGATGAAACAGGAGCTGTTTCGTATCCTTCAGGGATGCTTCCACTGAATCAGAACATAGTAGTAGATCATCCACGTACTGTATTAATACTGATCCACTCTCTGGTTGGAAAGACTGTAAACAATCATGCAAAGCCTGGGAAAATATACTTGGACTGTCTATGAAACCTTGTGGTAATCGAGTCCATGTGTATTGGACTCCTCTGTATGTGAATGCAAACAAGTATTGGCTGTCAGGGTGCAGAGGTACCGAAAAGAAAGCGGAGCAGAGGTCAATAACAGTGAAAAATTTCGCAGTGGGAGGGATTTGCATAAGGATGACAGCTGGATTTGGCACTACGGGGAACTGACTCTCAACTATTTTGTTAATCCCCCTTAGATCCTGCACTAGCCGGTAACCCCTCCCCCCACTCTTTTTCACAGGGAAGATGGGACTATTGGCAGTGCTGGACGTTCTTACCAGAATGCCCTGTTGTAGCAAGCGCTCTATTACGGGATACACTCCTAACTCCACCTCTGGCTTCAGAGGGTACTGTGGGATTTTTGGAGCTATCCTACCATCTTTTACTTGTACAACTACCGGAGCTACGTTTGCCATTAATCCAGTGTCCTGTCCATCTTTAGTCCAAAGTGACTCTGGTATCTGGGATGTCATTTCTTCTACTTGGGATGGAGTCTTATTTGTCATAATGGTATGTGACATTAATTTTGAGGGGGAGTCTAACATGTCTCGCACTTCCTGAGCGTGATTCTCAGGTATGTCCAAGAATACACCTTCAGGAGTACAATAAATGACGCACCCCATTTTACACAATAAGTCTCTTCCCAGGAGATTAGTCGGTGCCGATGCAGCCAGCAAAAAGGAATGCTTGGTATGTAAAGGCCCTATTGTAATCTCGGCTGGTTTGCTAACAGGGTAGTGCTGGACTACTCCCGTTACTCCTATGGCTGGAATTGTCTTACCAGTGGTTCTCATGCCCACTGTCGAATTTATCACTGATTTGGCCGCCCCCGTATCTACAAGAAAGTTTAATGTTTTACCAGCTACATCTATTGCAATCTCGGGTTCACTTCCAAGATTTGCAATCAATTTTACTGGCTGGAGATTACAGGTATGGCCACACCCCTATTGGGTATGGTGACCTCCCTGAATCCCGCTGGCAGCAACTACTTGTGAGGGAGTTAGCTGGGAACTACCAGAGGCGTGCCAGTCTCTGTTCGGGGGGTATCTTTTTGTTTCCCCTGTATGTGGCTCATAACTCCGTCTCTGCGGACCCTGATCCCAATGTCGTGTGTCGTGTCGTTGTCTAGGGGGTTGGTATGATCTTTGCGAATTCTTCGCTCTACAGTCTCGTGCTATGTGTCCCTGTTTATGACAAAAATAACATGTTACCACATTTGACTTACCCACAGGGTTTGGTGATATAAACACAGGCTGTTTTGTGGTCAGGGCCTGTATACTTACTGACATTAACTTATCACCTTGTGACTCCCTGTGTCTGGTGATATTCCGGTCGTGATCAATAGCAGCCTCTCTCAAAGTAGCCACCGACAGACCTCTCCAACATGGTTGCGTGGTCTGTACCCTGGTCTTTAACGCTTCTTTTAAACCATCCATTAGCACAGATACTGCTACTTCTTGATGATTTGCATTTGTCCTAATGTCCTCTATGCCAGTGTATTTTGCCATTTCTAATAATGCCCGGTGAAAATAATCAGCAGCTGTTTCTGACTCTTTTTGTTTAATGGAAAAAATTCTATTCCATTTGGCTACAGCTGGGAAATACTCCTTTAACTGTAAATTTATTCTTTTTACATTGTCTTTGTTGTACACATCTGTAAGAGGTACATCCTGATCCAGTCCACAGTCAGCTAAAAATTGAGCTGCGTCGACATTGGAGGGTAAACAAGCCCTCAGCAATATCTGCCAATCTTTGTTATTGGGCTCTAAAGTGTTTCCTAGGTCTCTGATGTATTTTTGGCTAGCAACTAAGTCTTTTCTGGGGTCAGGGAATTCAGACACTATGGTCCTTAATTCCATTCGGGAAAACGGGCTGTACATGGCAATGTTCCTAACATAAGTGACTCCTGAAGTGTCCGTTTTCCCATTTGGCACTACTATTACCTTAACAGGGTTAATTCTAACAACATCATTCTGTGTAGATTCTACAGCCTGTGGTGAAATAGTTTCAGCATAATGTATGGTGCCGTACTTACCCGTTGATACGACCTCACCTGTCCCTCCGCTAGGGGGCTTTGTTACTAATCTTATGGGTTGGGCCGTGCCTACTGTCGTTTCTGATATAGTGGCTGCTAGAGAGAGCGCCGATATTGTTGCCGATTCGTCCTCTTGATCACACTCCTGGGGAAAGTTCAAAACAGGGTACAACTTGCACGGGTTAATATTTGCATGGGTTAACTTATTAACATTATCCTTAACATTTATACAGTTGCTAAGTGCCTGTTTGTTACCCCCTGATGCGTCATTCTCCGCAACCAATTTCTCTCCTGATATGTATGGTGGCGGCGGGGCCGTGGCTATCAGTTTCCTGATAGGGCCAGATCCCGCCGCCTGAGCCAATCCTCTCTGTATTTCACCCTCCTGTTGCCATAACTGCAAATAATCATAATGTTTGATTCGTCTCTTTGCTGATTTAATGAGACATATCCTTCTCCTTAAATTTTGCAACACTTCTGGGCTGAAGCTGCCTACTCTTGGGAATTTCTCCCCGTCATGTACAGTCATTTTCTCCCATTCATCACATAAAATTTCTGTGTGTCTTCCGTATTTTTCACACATTACATACCTTGCCGACCCGACTGGTCGGTTTACAGAATCAACCCGAACCAAGGTTGATCGCCCCCTTCCTGAACAACTGGCCCCCATAATTTGCAGGTGTTGCTTGCTCTACCTCTGACCTTTATATCAGGGTCTTCAGCGAACCCTTACAAAAAACCAAAATATTCAAAGATAGGTTGACGGTGAAGTTTACCGAGCACCTCACTCACTCGCCCACGCCGACCAATATGCCCACACACTGATATAGTGCTGGCGTACTCGACCCAGGGCCCCTATTAACCTTCATTTACTGGAACATGTGAGTGTGATCCGAAGAGCATTAACCCTTTCCAGTAAAGGTGGGGTTGTCGGATAATTCCTGAGTGACCAGCGAACTTCCCTTTTTGAAAAAATAAAAAATTACACAAATCACGTTAGAATGTACAAATAGCGTTTATGACCGGGTTCGTACACAAATGGTACTGGTCAGGTTACTAACTAATGCACACAATTACGTGCGGTACAATCGTTCAGTACATAAGCAACTAATCTTATGTACGGAGCGACCAGTGGAATCGACATTCAGCAGCTGCGAATTCCTTCAGCCTGAGCTTTTATGACCTATATGGGTGTTGCACCAACCCTTCTTGGTGTTGTGCCTTGTCTCTATAGCGGACTTCTTTGTACCTAGACCTCCTGGTCTGTTATACGACCTCCTGGTCTGACCTCCTGGTCTGCTATACCTCCTGGTCCGCTACACTCTAATGCTCAAATTTTATGTTTAACCAGAGATGCCTCCCTAGCCACCACGTATGTCACTTACACGTATGTACCTTCACGAGAACTCGATGATTTCTGTGGTTCAATCCCCAAAATTGTAAAAACAAACACTCACTCACCACATATACACTCTTGTTTCTATTTCTATTTCTGCGCAGAAATTTTCTTTAAACCAGATGTGTTGTAAATTTGGAGAAGGATCTGTTAGTCTAAATTTCGGACACTAAAATAAACTTGCGCTATTTATCGCCTGTTGCGCTATTTATCGCCAGTTGCGCTATTTATCGCCTGTTGCGCTATTTATCGCCTTGCCACCTTTTCGCTTGTTAAAAATCAACACTATCGTGTGACTTGAGTTACGTGGGCGTACCCAGACGCTCCATTGCGTAATTTACGCTGCGTGCGTCGGCCTTTGCGTACGCGAGTCTCAGCCCTTTGTTAGAGACACGTGTACACAAAACCAATGTCCACCGTAACACAATGTACACGTTTATCAATGTAGATGATCCTCGATCCTCTACTGAACCCCACACCAATCTCTCCTTGTACCTTTAGGTAGAGCTGCGTGTGTGCTTTACACTTTATCCCTTAATGCATTACTTTTACACTTTAACTATGAAATAGCGACAAATCTCTCTTAGCACGTTTTATCAATTTTTAAAATGGCAAACAGGAGAGTGATATATGAAAATACACGAAAAAGAAATGCAGATATGCGTGTGTGCGTACGCAAGATAGAAAAAAACAGTTTTAAAAGACACTAGCGTGTTGTTCTTACCTCCGGTTCCGGATTCCCTCAGCACCCTTTACTAAGCGAAGCAGACGCTTATCCCGTCAGCACTGCGAAGAATATGATCTCCCGCCCTTTGCTGATGGATAATGTCTGCTGAAATTACCTAGCAGAGATATGTGAAGGACAGGACGAGCCGCCAATTGATAAAGCTAAATATTTATCTTATTTAAAACCCTTTAAGAGGCCTAAGAACACTGTACGCTATTGACGTATGGAGTACCGTAAGGGTACGCACGTTGCGTAACAATCTCTTAGCCATGGTCGAGACGCTCAAGCGTCACGTTCGCTCACGGCCAAGAGATCACAGGCAGGCACGCTATTGGCTGCTGACTAACGTAATGGTTCGCTATAGCGTAGCGGACGCTCGGGACCACGAGGAGATCACCAGCGGCGCAGACGCTCACAATGTTAAACCTTTATATCTAAACCATAAACAATATAATATGCAGTAAAACCTTAGTGTAGAGATAGGGTGTAGATGCAACACAGTGTAACCTTATTAACTTAAAAGCTGTTCGAGCATCACCGACGCTCTGAGGATACTTAACACTATAAGAAATACACAGATACCGTGCTTAGGGTCTAACGCCTTATATGAATGTTATTACTTGCAAAAAGAATAATACAATACAAGTCACACACTACAATATAACATAGACTAACTAACCAGATAACTACACAGGAAATACAATATAATACAATTACGTTTGCGGGAAAATTAAGAGAGAAAGGGGAGAAGAGAGAGAGAGAGAAATGGCCCACAATAACAAGAAATACAATATGATTGCGGAGAAAAACTTACGCACAAAGGGGAACGATCGCATGCGCCTCTGGACATCCAGCTCCCGATTATCAGCAATGAGAACCGTTGAAGAGTGAGAGCTGGATGTGATCGGCTTGTCTATTTATGCCCCACACACAATACGATTCAATGGTCCCTACAATCTCATTGTTCATTGGACACAGGAATTCCTCCTCGCATTATAACAAAAGGTCATAGGTTGATTCATACAGGTGGGCTGTGACAATTTCCAACTGCTCAGGTGGGTGGGAAACTAGGTTTCCCGCCGCATGGATAAGTAAGTGCAAATAATAGTAAATGGACATAAACTTCTTATGTCCATAACTATTCGCACAAGCGATTAATTCGCTTCAAACCAACACCGGAATATTGCTAATTAAATACTCTTCCGATGGATACTAAACACCACTGTATTACTCCTGTCTGACCCTTCGTATCAAACAAAGAGGGATTTCTCCGTCCATGAACATTCTACATTAACCAAACTTTCAGATTCTATCAAAGGGACCATAATCTACAAAGTACATTATATGGTGAAAATATGTAACGAAAGAGTCGCCCGCTAGACGCATACAATCTCTACCGTAAATGCGCATACCGTGCGCCTGCGGGTGCCCGCAACAGCGAGTATGCGCACGCACGGGAGAGCGCACGCATGCGCAGCAGGGACACATATGAGGTGCAAATATGGCAGTGTGCATCGTGATATTTTTCTGACTTTGACACTAGTATCTGTGCAGAAGATGACAAAGACTCTGGCACATTACTCCACAACATATGACATTGTCCCTTATTTATTGCTGATGCAATTTTCAATTTCTGACATATTATATGCTCCATTCACCTGGTGAAAGATTTGTAAAAGTTGGGAAAAACGTCTCTATTGTATATTACTTTGTAATGGGAAAGAGTAAGAGAATCTTCAGTTAGAAGCCTGAAACTGTATTGTGTTAATTAATTGGCCTGCAATCCCACAAGCAATATAAATGATTTCTGTAGACCAGTGGTTCTCAAATGGTATGCCTAGGCAGGGCAGTCATTGGGTGGGGACTGTGGGGACTGGTGTCCCGGGCCCTTACAGAAAGTGGGGCCCACTACTTGCTCCTACCGCCAGTACCCGTAGAGCTACACCAGTCTGTGAATCAGCAGCGGGCTGATGTGCAGAGAGGACTTCTTAAATCAAGCCTTATCTGCGCATCAGCTCTGTAAACCATTCCTGTAGGTTCCCGACACTCCACCTATATGTATGTAACGTCACAATGTATGACATCACATAGGGGTGGAGCAGTGCAGCAGAATCCTTTTTTTTGGAGAGAGGGGCCCTGTCTATTTTGTCAGTCCCGGGACCCACAATTTCTGGTGGCAGTCTTGTGCCTAGGCACCCTGGGGTACCTCAGGACACTTGCATTGGTGGTCTAGGACCAATTCTAATTATTTATGGTCATTGTAATAGGCAAAACCAGCGCTGGTGGCTGTCAATCATAAAATATGTGGACAAACAGATGCAAATTTTGTCCCTCACTTCACAATTGTCTGTAAGGATGATATATAAACACAATTTACTTAATTTAATATTTCTTTCTAAATTTCCGAATAAGTAACTCTTGGCCTAGGAGTGGAGTGAAAAAAATTCTGGTACTATAGGGCGCCGTGATTCAAAAAAAGTTTGGGAACTACTAGTATAGACAGTGGAATCAAATAACCGGTGCCCTGTACTCAATATACTCTGCCCTACTATACAAGCCATATGATCAGATGTTTAGCGATTAATAACTAAAAGTAGTAAATACCTTTTGTATATTGTGAGGAAGAAGGATATTTTAATAAGGCTAACAGGGAGATGTACTAAGCAGTAATAAAAGTGGAGAAGTGAGCCAGTAGAGACGTTGCCCATGGCAACCAAGCAACTACACTGTATACTTATATAGTGTGCAAATTATAAATGTTACGTCAATGCTCATTGGTTGCCATGGGCAACTTCTCCACTGGCTCACTTCTCCACTTTTATCACTGCTTAGTACATCTCCCCCTATATACTGTATAAGGCTCATTTAGAGTTTTCATAAGATACAATTCCATACTAAGCAGATGCACCAAAATGTTTAAACATTTGTTTATCTCCTATATATTTTCCCAAGTCTGTGACTCTGTGCCCGTAACGCTGGGCGGAGTCACAGGCACAGATCTGGCCAGGAACAGTCCCCTCCCTCTCTCCGCCCAGTCCCCTCCCTATCTCCGCCCAGTCCCCTGTCTCCCTTCTCCCCGTACACTCTCTCTGGTGACACCGCAGCCGCTGATTGTGAGCGGAACTCACACTACCCGCCTCACAGACTAGCGGCTGCTGCAGAGTTCAGGGGGACATGCTGACCACTGGTAGCTGCACTCGCTCCCTCTCCCACCCGCGGCATCCACCTGTCACTTACCCGCGGTCGCGGGTGAAAAGGGGGCGTGGCTTCGCGGAAGGGGGCGTGGCTTCGCGTCCCGACCCCCGGTTTCGGCACAACTCACCCCCCCTCCCACCCGCGGCAACCACCCGCATCTGCCCCCCACCCGCGGCATCCACCTGTCACTTACCCGCGGTCGTGGGTGAAAAGGGGGCGTGGCTTCGCGCAAGGGGGCGTGGCTTCGCCTCCCGACCCCCGTTTTCGGCACATTGTGGGTCGGGGCATACGGCCTTCACCCGGACACTGCTGAATCTGCAGTGCTGGCTTCTGCACTGTGACAGGAGCCGGCACTTTGGTGTCACCCCTCAGAGGGTAACACCCGGGTGCGGACCGCACCCACGTTGTGGCGCCACTGCTCCCGCCCCCACCCGTAGCACAAACACCCGCCGCATCCACCCACCACCCGCGGCACTCCCATCCCCTCCCCCACCCAGAGCACAAACACCCGCGCCAACCACCCGCGGAACTCCCGCCCCCTCCCCCACCCGTAGCACCAACACCCGAGGCAACCAACTGCATTCGCCCCCCACCCGCGGCACTCCCACCCGCAGCACCAACACCCGCGCCACCTACACGCGACACCCACCGCATCCACCCACCACCCGTGGCACTCCACCCCCTCCCCCACCCGCAGCACCAACACCCGCAGCACTCTGCCCCCTCCCCCACCCACAGCACCAACACCCGCTGGCCCCCTTTGCGGCACCCAACGCATCCCCCACATCCGCTCCCACCCGCGGCACTCACGCCCCCACCCGTAACTCCCACACCTGCAGCACCCCCCGCCCCTCCCCCACCCGCTGCAACCCTGCCCCTCCCCCATACCCACCTCTCCCCCCTGCTGCACCCTTCACCCAACCCGCACCACCACCGCAACTGCCCCATCCTGCACCCACCCCTCCTGCACCCACCCCTCCCCCACCCGCACCACTGCCCCAACCCTCGGAACCCCAGCAGCTGCCTCCCACCACCCAACTGCACCACCACTGCTCCAGCCCCTGCCCCCCCTCCGCACCTGTCCCTCCACCCCCAGCACCCCCTCTCCCCCATCCACGGCACTCCCACACCAGCTTCTCCCACAGCCCTCCCACACCCACATCACCCCTGCTCTCAACCCCCCACCCATGGCACCCCCACCCCTCTCCTACGCACAGCACCCCTGCTCCCGCACCCCCACCCCTCCCCTACCTGTAGCACCTGCCCCTGCAACCGTGGCACCCTCAAACCCACCCCCCCCCCCCCAAATGCACCACACCGGCAAACCGCCCCCTCCCGCACCCGTGACACCGCCCCACTCCACTCCCATACCCACCTCTCCCCCCGCTACACCCCTGCATCCTCCACTCCACCCGCACCACCACCGCATCTGCCCCTCCTGCACCCACCCCTCCCCCATATGCAACACCCCTGCTCCTGCACCCCCTCCCCCACCCACTCCAACCCTCGGAACCCCCGCAGCCGCCTTCTACCCCCCATCCGCACCACCACTGCACCCGCCACTGCCCCCCCACACCTGTCCACCATCCATGGCACACGCCCAGACCCCCCCCCCCTCCCCACGGCACTCCCACACCAGCTTCTCCCACAGCCCCCCCAACCCTCCCAAACCCACATCACCCCTGCTCCCAACTCCCCACCCAAGGCACCCCGAACGTTCACTACGCACAGCACCCCTGCTCCTGCACCCCCACCCCTCCCCTACCTGCAGCACCCCCCCACCCGCCCCTGCAACCATAGCACCCACACACCCACCCACCCCCAACCGCACCACCCCGGCAAACTGCCCCCTCCCCCACCCGCGGCACCCCCGCCCCTCCACCACTCCACCCCTATACCCACCTCTCCCCCGCTACACCCCTCCACCCCACCCGCACCACCACCACATCTGCCCCTCCTGCACCTGCCGCTCCCCCATCCGCAACACCCCTGCTCCCGCACCCCCTCCCCCACCCGCGCCAACCCTTGGAAACCCCCGCAGCCGCTTCCCACACCCCAAACGCAGCACTACTGCACCCGTCCCCACACCCATGGCACCACACTCCCACCCGCAGCCCCCCCTCCACCACCCACGGCACTCCCACACCAGCTTCTCCCACAACCCCTCCCACACCCCTATCACCCCTGCTCCCAACCCTCCACCCATGGCACCCCGCCCCTCCCCTATGCACAGGACCCCTGCTCCTGCACCCCACACCCCTCCCCTTACTGCAGCACCACCCGCCCCCGCAACCGTGGCACCCTCACACCCACCTCCCACCCAACCGCACCACCCCGCCAAATGGCCCCCACCCACAGCACCCCTGCACCCGCCCCTCCCCAACACCCACGCACCTGCCCCTCCACCACCCGCAACACCACCACAGCCGGCCCTCCCCAACTGCGTTAACCTCGCACCAGCCACTCACCCACCCACAGCGCCCTCTGATCCCCTCCCCCATCCGCCCCATCCCTGCACCCGCCTCTCCCCTGCCCGTGGCACATCCGGACCACCACCACACCCCCACAGCCACCACTACCCCACCCACAGCACCTCCCCCACCCCCATCATCTACAGACACCACCCCCACCCCCAGCACTTCTACAAACCATCACCCAACCTCCCCCTCTGCAACCCCAACTCCCCCTACATCGCCCCTCCCCCACACACAGCACCTCCAGACCCCCTCCTTTATCCACTGCCTCCTTCACCTGCCCCTCCACCACCAGCATCTACAGACCCCATCCACACCCCCTCCCGCCCCCCCACCCCACCCGCAGCATCCTCACACCCGCCCCTTCCCCACCGCCGCACCCCCTCCCCTGCCCCTCCCCGCCGCAGCTGCACCAACCGCCCTACCCCAACTGCGGTATCCCTGCACCGGCACCCTCCCCCACCCACTGCAGCAGCACACCTGGCCCACCACAACCGCCGTAACCCCACACCCACCACTCACTCATCCACAGCGCCCACGGACCCCCTCCCCCATCCATGCCATCCCCGCACCCGCCCCTCCCCTAGCTACCGCACATCCACATCACCTACCCCATCCAGATCACGTACCCCACCCGCAACAGCCCCGCCACTCCCACAACCACAGCACCTACCCGCCCGCATTATCTACAGGCACCCTCCACATCTGCGGACCTCCCACACCTGCCCCTCCCCCACCCGCAACACCTCTGGACCACCACCCGAACCACCTCCGGACTCCCTCCCCCATCCACAGCTCCCCCGCATCCACCCCTCCCCCATCCACAACATCTACATCCCCCATCCGTGCCATCCCACACCTCCCCCACCCACAGCACTTCTGAAACCCATCACCTAAGCTCACCCCCCCTGCACCTCCAAACGCACACCCCTACATCGCCCCTCCCACACACACATCACCTCCATACCCCCTCCTTCATCCACAGTCCCTCTCCCCCACCAAAAGCAACTACACTCCCCATCCGCGCCCCCTCTACACCTCCCCCTCCCCCACCCACAGGACCTCTGCACCCTTTACGCCATCCATGCCCCTGCACCCACCCCTCCGCCACCCACAACACCTCTGGACCCCCTCCCACACCCAACCCTCCACCACACGTAGCACCTCGAATCACCATCCACAGCCGCTACAAGTGATTCCAACGGATAGGAACCTCACTGAACCCACCCCCTTTCCAAACCCACTAAACTTTTGTGAGTATAGTTGCTACCAATGGACATTGAATTAATTAGAAACACTAATACTGTGGCCATTATGTGTATAAGCAACACTGCTACCTGTGCCCATTGTGTATAAGTGGCGCTGCTACCTGTGCACACTGTGTGTATAAGCGGCTCTGCTACCTGTGGTCACTGTGTGTATAAGCGACTTTGCTACCTGTGGGTATTGTGTGTATACGCCGCTCTGCTACCTGTGGGTATTGTGTGTACACGTGGCTCTGCTACCTGTGCCCATTGTGTGTATAAGCACCTCTGCTACCTGTGGGCACTGTGTATAAGCGCCTCTGCTACCTGGGGGTATTGTGTGTATAAGCGGCTCAGCTAGCTGTGGGCACTGTGTGTATAAGCGTCTCTGCCCCCTGTGGGTATTGTGTGTATAAGCGGTTCTGCTACCTGTGGGTAATGTGTGTACATGTGGCTCTGCTACCTGTGCCCATTGTGTGTATAAGCCCCTCTGCTACCTGTGGTCACTGTGTGTATAAGCGCCTCTGCCCCTGTGGGTATTGTGTGTATAAGCAGTTCTGCTACCTGTGGGTAATGTGTGTATAAGTGGCTCTGCTACCTGTGGGTATTGTGTGTATAAGCGGTTCTGCTACCTGTGGGTATTGTGTGTATAAGCGGCTCTGCTACCTGTGGGTATTGTGTGTATAAGCGCCTCTGCTACCTGTGGGCACTGTGTGTATAAGCCCCTCTGCTACCTGTGGGCACTGTGTGTATAAGCGCCTCTGCCCCCTGTGGGTATTGTGTGTATAAGCGGCTCTGCTACCTGTGGGCACTGTGTGTATAAGCGCCTCTGCCCCCTGTGGGTATTGTGTGTATAAGCGGTTCTGCTACCTGTGGGTATTGTGTGTATAAGCGGTTCTGCTACCTGTGGGTATTGTGTGTATAAGCGGCTCTGCTATCTGTGGGCACTGTGTGTATAAGCGCCTCTGCCCCCTGTGGGTATTGTGTGTATAAGCGGCTCTGCTACCTGTGGCCACTGTGTGTATAAGCGGCTCTGCTACCTGTGGCCATTGTGTGTATAAGCGGCTCTGCTACCTGTGGCCATTGTGTGTATAAGCGGCTCTGCTACCTGTGGCCACAGCACCTTCGTATCTTATCTACAGTGCATTGCTGTTCTGCTACCTGTGGGTATTGTGTGTATAAGCGGCTCTGCTATCTGTGGGCACTGTGTGTATAAGCGCCTCTGCCCCCTGTGGGTATTGTGTGTATAAGCGGCTCTGCTACCTGTGGCCACTGTGTGTATAAGCGGCTCTGCTACCTGTGGCCATTGTGTGTATAAGCGGCTCTGCTACCTGTGGCCATTGTGTGTATAAGCGGCTCTGCTACCTGTGGCCACAGCACCTTCGTATCTTATCTACAGTGCATTGCTGTTACTCATCTGGTACTTCATAATGCAGACCCTAGCAATATATACTACACTCTACACTATGTTATTCATTGTGCCCTGCGGCCACTCTGCACGCCCTCACAAAGGCCTACGCCCCCTTGACAATCGCACGCCCTCCCCCCTTACAATATTTACCCACTGCCATAAAAAAAAAACAGGTAATACTCCATATAATAACAATTATAGCACAGCTGAAGCCCGTGCAGGGGATAATGGATCGTAGCCCCTTGCAACGGTATTTTCTGTCTAACACCTTCCCTCTCTTTATCCTCTCCCTACCACCCTGCCTCTCCCTATCCTTTACCGATCGCACAGCGTTTCTGTACATTCCCTTTCTCTCCCCCTACGCCTCTCTATCTTATCTCAACCGGAACCCATTTCTGTATGCCCTCTATACTGCCCTGCGTTTCTGATTCTGTTATCTACCGCCCTGCATATGTTCAAAGGCGTGCAGAGGTTAACGGGGCGTAGCCCCTAACGACGGTGTGAAGAGCGCCCGTAGGGCGCGATGAATCACCTAGTATATATATATATATATATATATATATATACTGTACAGTAGTTTTTGGAATATCACTAACTTGGGTTCCTTATACAGTACTAGGGAGGGGGCAGGCAAGTACAGACAAAATACTGTAGGGCGAGTCCACAGAAAAACCTCCTGGGATGGGTATATCTTGAGGGTGCTTGAGAGCTGGTGTAGTACCCCAGGGATCTGTACTTGGACCAGTGCTTTTTAATATCTTCATTGGTGACATTGCAAATGGCATTAAAGGGAAAGTATGCATTTTTGCAGATGACACAAAGGTATGCAACAGGGTAGACACACCAGGTGAGGTAAAACAAATGATTGAGGATTTAGGTAGACTAGAGGAATGGTCAAGAGTGTGGCAATTACAGTTTAATGCCAAAAAATGCAAAAGCATGCACTTGGGTCTCAAAACTCCAAAGGCGAAATATAGTATTAATGGCACTATACTGGAAACTAATGAGGAGAAAAGGGATCTAAGAGTCACTATTTCAGGTGACTTAAAAGCAGGAAAGCAATGAAACAAAGCAGTGAGGAAGGCTAGTCAGATGCTTGGCTGCATTGGGAGAGGAATCAGCAGCAGAAAGAAAGAAGTAATAATACCACTGTATAGGTCATTGGTACGGCCTCATCTAGAATACTGTGTCCATTTCTGGAGGCCATATCTTCAATAGGATATTAATACATTAGAAACTGTACAAAGAAGGGCAACTAAAATGGTGCATGGCCTACATCACAAAACATACCCAGAAAGACTAAGAAATCTCAATATGTATAGTTTGGAGCAGAGAAGGGAAAGGGGAGACATGATAGAAACTTTCAAATATATCAATGGTTTTAACAAAGTCCAGGAGGGAAACATTCCCCAAATGAAGAGAAGCAATAGGACACGAGGACATGCACTGAGAATGGAGGGGGGAGGTTCAGGGGAAATTTGAGGAAAAATGACTTCACAGAAAGGGTAGTGGATAAGTGGAATAGCCTCCCATCAGAGGTGGTAGAGGCTAAGACAGTGGAGCAATTTAAACATGCATGGGATAGACATAAGGATATCCTTACAAAGATATAAGGATCAAACAAGGTTAGAGGAAAAAATAATGTAGAAAAAAAAGGGACAGACTAGATAGGCCAAGTGGTTCTTATCTGCCGTAAAATTCTATGTTTCTATGTTTAAAGATAGTTAATGATGATGATGACACAGCACTATCTAGTTGCCTCTGATTGGCTGATTGTGTATTGACCTGCTACAGCTGATATCTTAAATCATTTGAAGCTGTTTGATATGAGGTCACAGCCATCTTTTTCTATTACTTACCTGGTATTTCTATTTGGACTATTGCATGAAAAATAATTCCCATGGAATTTTTAAAGTAGGAAACAGCAGATGTTTGTATATGTGACTTTATTTAATCACATTGTATATTAAGAATGACTTTGTAAATTATTAGTAACACTGTTAAGCCCCATTCTTTCATGTTTATGACCCTTCATAACATTATTATTTTGTGTACAATAGGGAAATGCGACTTTAGCCTTACTTAATCTATTTAATCTCTGTGCTGTTGTGGGCTGTACAGTATGTGTAGAATGTGTGACTGTCACTGCACTCATGGCTATTGCTAAGCAACAGCTGCCATTTTCCAACTGCATGATGTCACGTGCGCTTCCTTGCACCTGGACGGTCGTCATGGTAATCCAGGACGCCTTCTATAAACTGTCCCTGTTTTTTTCTGTGCAATGCTTGCTGCCTCCATTAATCAAGAAGAGGATGGCCTTTAGTACTCGAAAACTCATTGGGCTTCTTAAATAGCCCTTCACAGCCTATTCCCTGACTCCAGTACCAGTTATATTGACTGTTACTTGTGACTTGCAGATCCTTCTTTGCGCCACTGAATTACTTATTACTGACTTGAATTATACTTGATCTTGAAGCTAACTTCAACCATTGACTTTTGGCTACTCTTTTGTCTGCCATCAGCACTGAATGATCCTGTGTTGTTTGTGGTTTCCTTTTTGCCACGTGTCTTAATCATGTTTGTCTCTGGATTCTTCTTCAGTAGACTTCACCTGTAACCTCAAGATTGATCACATACTTCTGTATATACAAATATGCGTTCAGGTATGGAATCACAATGTATTTGTGGTCTTATATAGGGGATGCCGTCAATTTACCTACAATCAAAATCATGATGGTCAAAATCCGACAACCATTGACCGACGGTCAAAATCCTGACAAGGTCAAAATCCCAACATGGTCAAAATACCGACATTTAAAATACAGACAACGTCAAAACACCGACATTTAAAATGTTGACAGGTCAAAAAGCTGACATGAGTTTTTTATGATTTTTTCATTGAAACTGACTTGTTCATACTTTATCATCTCAGTGGACCTAGAAGGGGAATATAATAGTGCGCAGCGAACCATGCGAGAGGACGCGGTACACTTATACAGTGTCCATGTTGACCTATGTCGACATACACACCAAAAATATATATGAAAAACGTGTGTCGACTTTTTGACCTGTCAACAATTTAAATGTCGATATTTTGTCTGTATTTTAATGTCGGCATTTTGACCATGTCGGGATTTTGACAGTCGGGATTTTGATTGTAGTTATTTCATACTAAACCCTTATATAGTGTCCCATTCATATCTGACTCTTGGGCAATTCTTTTTCCAGCAGTTCTCCATGAGCGACGCAGTTGTATCAAGCCTTCTAAAGACTACAAGGGGAGGTTTTGCCAATATAAACCAATCAGCTTCTAGCATCATTTATCAAGTACATTCTATAAACTGCCGGATGCTGATTGGTCAACTTTTTCTCTTGTCCTCTTTAGAAGTTTTGATACTTTTCCTCCTAAAAGCATCTACTGTAGCATCATGCTAACTAGCCCAGGGGCTGATTATCATGATTGCTGAGTGATTTTTCCAGTAACGCCGATTATTCCAGGCTAGGAAGCAGAAGACAGATGAAAGTAGGTCTCACAATATATCTTATATACAGTACTGCAATTTTTCCCATCTAACACTAAAAATATTTTACGGAATATTCCTTTAGTGTTTCAAAAACAAGTGAGTTTACAAAAGCCGCATTTATTTCACTCCATTGTACAAATAATATTCCTTTGCGCATGGCTCCATTATTTGTATTTATTGAGTATTGGATGCAAAATAGATTTAGGGATACTGCACAAGAAGCTGTATTCGATTTGTGTCACCAAACCTTATTGATTGCATCTTGTGTCTATTAACTTCTTTCTATGGATTTAGAAAGACAATTCTCTTGTTTTATGTCGGCTGGTGTAACCCTGATTCTCACAGTGGAAGTGGCTTAGACACCAGTGTGATACAATAAATTGTTTTAATTTGTTTTCTATAGCTCAATCTGCTGTGTCAGTGTATTTATTTCCTCTTGTTGCAATTTGTTTTGATTTATTCGAACATAAAACCATATGTTGTATAATAGCGAGAATGATCATGTTAGTCTTGTGTATTCCACGTAGTATAACACGCTCAGTAGAGATGATGCCACTATTTTATGTCAAGACAGAACGGAAAGGAGTTCATTAGCTCAAGGTCAAGTTGAGTCTTTTTCTTGGGAAATTGAACTAAGATGTGCTCTATCTCATATACTCTGGAGAACGTCTCGTTCACAATAAATATCATAAAATACTGGTATGTGAAATGGTGGTCATTCCGAGTTGATCGCTAGCTGCAGTTGTTCGCAGCGCAGCGATCAGGCTAAAAAATGGCTGTTCTGCGCATGCGTATGCGGCGCAATGCGCACGCGCGTCGTACGAGCACAACGAACGATGTCGTTTTGCACAGGGTCTAGCGAAGCTTTTCAGTCGCACTGGTGGCCGCAGAGTGATTGACATGAAGTGGGCGTTTCTGGGTGTCAACTGACCGTTTTCAGGGAGTGTTCGGAAAAACGCAGGCGTGCCAGGAAAAACGTAGGCATGGCTGGGTGAACGCAGGGCGTGTTTGTGACGTCAGAACAGGAACTGAACAGTCTGAAGTGATCGCAAGCGCTGAGTAGGTTTTGAGCTACTCTGAAACTGCACAATAAAACTTTGTAGCCACTCTGCGATTGTGGAGATGGCACATCGGACCGGCAGGGTGCAGGGAATCTGCATCCCCTGCAGTTCCTGGCTGTGGGCAGCGCTGGGGCAGCTTGTCTGCCCCCAGCGCCTGTCAGTGTGTGGCAGCGGCGGGTGTCTGGTGCAGGGATCGGACGTTTCCCTGCACCAGACTGTCAGTGGCGTTGGGCAGCACCGCGGCAGCGGCGCTTTAAACTTGGCGCCATTCTGGCCGCCAATGAAAAGCGCCGCCCGCGGCTTTTCAAATCCGGCGCCGTCCGCGAGCCAATCGCGGCTTGCGGGGCGCCGGGCCAATCAGAGGCGGGCGTGGCGAGCCAATCGGCGCTCGCCGCGTCATAGGCCCCGCCCCCAGTGTCTGACGTCAGACGCCAGGTGGGAGCCGAAGAGGCCGCGCGCGCGGAAGAGCGCAGGAGAAGACACCGCAAGGAGAAGAAGACGGCCGTTTGAAGAGGAGCTCCGGTGGCCGCTGAAGAGGCCAGAAGACATCGGCCTGCAGGAGGAAGATGTCCAGCGGCGGCTGGACGCTGAGGAGCGGAGGCGGCGCCGCTGGCCAGGACGGGTCAGCGGCAGACGAGGGCGCCGGAGACCCCCGGATCAGGTGAGGCCTCAGTGAGGCTACTCTCACCCCCTCCCCTTTTCCTCCCTAGACCATCAGGGACGGGCATTAGGCCCGGGGGCACAGTTCAGGCACTAGGCCTGTGGCGCAGATAGGAATTTGGGGGTCACCATTAGATTTGGTGGTTTGGGCGTTAGGCCCAAGCCACCTAAACTGCGCAAGTTAGGCGGGCACTAGGACCGTGGGCAATCCAGGCAATAGGCCTGTGGGGGCATTAGAGGGCATTAGGCCCTAGTTCAGTTTGGCGGCCGCTAGGGATATAATAAGGTGACCCTGGGCACTAGGCCCAGGTCACCCAACGGGTGACAAGTTAGGCGGGCGCTAGGCCCGTGGGTGTTGTCAGGCTTCTGGCCTGTGGGCAATTAGGGGCGCTAGGCCCAGTGCATAAGTGCCCCCCCAAGGTGAATAAAGGTGGCACTGGGCACTAGGCCTGGGCCACCCTGAGGTGTTTAGGTGGGCAGGCTGTGTGGCGCCCCAGCGGTAGGTAGGGATTTAAAGGGACAGCACCGTGGGATCTTGTAATCCGATATTGTGATGTATGTTGTTACCGTGCAGGGCAAAGTGTCTGTTTGTTTTAAGTTTGTGCATAGTTGTGTTGCACCACCCACACGAGCTAGTTTGAGGGCTCTGTTTATGTAGCTAGTGTAGCGGACGCACACTAGGGTAGTTCTTGGCCCTGCACGGCTGTTTTCTCTTTACCTCCTTACAGGGACCTGTAAGTGGAGAAGATCGGAGTGCAAGACTTGTAACGGTGAGTAGCATCTGTGAACGTTTGTCCCGCGTCTGTCCCCGAGCGCCGGAATAGGGGTTGCTCACGGACGTGAGAATCCCCTTCATCACACTACGCGCGAGAGTGCGAGTGTCTGAATTCTGGGTGGCTGAGGCTTTGTGCCTGTGATCACCTTTCACCCAACCGGTGAAGGTCGCCGTCACCCCTGGGGTATCCCCTTTCCCGGTGGAAGAAGGGTTGAATCCCCCCCTTAAGGTAGACTATTTTCTCCTCAGCTCGCTCGTCCGTCAGCTCCGAGAGGGAATCGCCGTGTCCGGATCCGACTGAAGATTGCCAGGTCCGTTGAAGGTTCCGGTACCTGAAGGTGAGAGAGAGCGGCGCCTGGTGAGCAGCGAAACTACACCTGCACGGCAGCAGGCACTACACGCACCGCCGCCACCCTCTTACACGATCATATCTTTCGCACTTCTGCTAAGCTAAAATACACTCCCAGTGGTAGGCGGCATAGCGTTTGCATGGCTGATAAAAACTGCTAGCGAGCGAACAACTCGGAATGACCACCCATGTTAAGCATTAATGTACAGTATGTAGTAAATATATATGGCAAATTTATAAATGGCAAATTTATAAAGGATGCAAGGTGTGTTGTGCACACATGCCCCTAGCTCCAGGGGGCCCCACATTGCACACCCTGCACCGATTTCTTGAATTCTTAACCCTCAGGTGTCACACATATGCAGCAGCAGCAGCGAAGCACAAATGACAGCTGCACCATTTTCCTGCAGTTTTGCACATGTGCAGTAGGAAATTCTCTGAGAAATTGCTGCCACGACACTTCCTCAGAGATCTGGGGATCTAATCATGCGCACTAGACTCTGGTACAGCGCTAGGGTCTCCTAGTAACCCTAGTGCTCAGAGTTGCACTGCAGGTGAAGCAGATGTAACACGTGCAGAGAGATTTAGATTTGGGTGGGGTGTGTTCAAACTGAAATCTAAATTGCAGTGTAAAAATAAAGCAGCCGGTATTTACCCTGCACAGAAACAATATGGGGGTAATTCTGAGTTGATCACAGCAGGAACTTTGGGGGTAATTCCAAGTTGATCGCAGCCGGAAATTTTTTAGCAGTTGGGCAAAACCATGTGCACTGCAGGGGAGGCAGATATAACATGTGCAGAAAGAGTTAGATTTGGGTGGGTTATTTTGTTTCTGTGCAGGGTAAATACTGGCTGCTTTATTTTTACACTGCAAATTAGATTGCAGATTGAATACACCACACCTAAATCTAACTCTCTCTGCACATGTTAAATCTAGCCCACCTGCAGTGCACATAGTTTTGCCCAACTGTTAAAATTCCTACTGCGATCAACTTGGAATTACCCCCTATAACACTTCCAAATTCTAAATCTCTCTGCACATGTTACATCTGCTCTACCTGCAGTGCAGCATAGTTTTGCCCATTAGTGTGCTTTTTTAGTTTGCTAACAACTCTGAATACAGGGTTGCCTACCCTACCGCATTCAGCTGGAGGCTCCCGTTTTTAACATGAGCCTCCCGCTGCCCCGCAAAATCTCCCGGTCCTCCCGGTTTTTCATTCTACGCGCTGAAAGTGCGTACTGCGTATGCGTGAGTGGAAGTCATTATTTAAATGCCGGCCGCCGATACCCACAACCACGCGGTGGCTCTCATTTAAATAACATGACGACCACATCATGCACCGCCCGTGCAGGCCCCGCCTCCCGTCATTCTGGACTTACACATGTGCAGTCCGCATTCTCCTGACGTCGGTCGCGTTATGGATTGCTGTGGCCAGGAAGTGCCTGTACTTCAAGCTCCTTCCTGTATACTGTACACTGAGAGGTGGCGGGCTGGAGCTGACACCAGCAGCAGCTGGTCATGGGGTGAGAGAGCTGAGGCAGGGTTGCCTCAGGTGGATCGGGCACAGCAGCGATGGAGCCCAGCCGTGACCGGGGGAGGAGCAGAGAAGCCTTCACAGAAAAAAAGGTTAGAGGTGTAGGTGTGTGTGTGTGTTGGTCCGGCTGTGCACAGGAAGCTGAGAAGTGGAGGCATGGGTAACTAAGTGCAGGACTCGGGCTAGGGAGTCAGGAACCAGCAGAGCTGTGGAACTCCCTCTTCCTCTCCTCTTACTTCACGCTGCTGCTGTCTTTCACTTCAAACTCCTACGACTCCGAGTCCTCTTTGTTTTCATTTGCCCACTTGAAGCCACACCTCCTCTCACTGCACAGCTGT
Source organism: Pseudophryne corroboree (assembly GCF_028390025.1). NCBI lineage: Eukaryota > Metazoa > Chordata > Amphibia > Anura > Myobatrachidae > Pseudophryne > Pseudophryne corroboree. The sequence continues at coordinate 723,336,784 of NC_086446.1, forward strand.
CAGTCTGCAATGTGAGGCTGGAGCTCACTGAATAACACATGTAATGCTGGCCTGGCTTGAGGAGGGGGGCTCATGGCATGTTCTGTGGTGCCCCCTCTCTGAGAGGTGCTTTCCCTCCTCCTATTGCTGCTACTTTCTGCTGGCAGTTTCTTTACTTTTTTCTTAGTTCTAAAAAAAAAGATTGTAGGCAGAATCCCCATATGCACAGCAGCACAAGTCATCTGGAAACTGCCCTGGTTATTGGTCTGTGCAGCAGCTGTCTCCATTCCTGGGTGCCCCTCTCTGTTAGTCTGTGTCCCCACCCCATGTCAGCAGCACACAGAGTCACAGGCAGTGCTCGAAGTGGGCTGGTATACACCGGTATGGCATACCGGCACTTCGAGCACTGACCGCTAAAGACCCCTGCCGCCGCTATCATTTCAAATTTAGCGCTATTCAAGCGCCAAATGGAACGCTCGAACCGGCAGCCATTAGGGAGCGTCCGCTCCTGATTGGCTGCCGGTCCGCATCAGATTTGGAATTATAGGCGGACTGGACGCAGGGGGAGGCACCAGAGTTGCACTGAAGGCCATCGCCGTCAACCACAACCTACTCATCTGTACCACCACCACCGATGACGACCACAGCCTCCTCCTCACCGCCGCTGCAGCTGACCACAGCCTCCTCAGTACCGCAGCCGCCGATCACAGCCTCCTCCTCCTCCGCACCACTGCCCATTAGGTAATCTTAACCTACTGCCCTTCTCTCCCTACTGTATGTCCTTCCCGTCCCTGCTGTCACTTTCCCTCTCATTCTGTCACTCTCACTGTTCCTGCTGTCAATTTACCTGTCCCTCTGTCACTCACCCTGTCCCTTTGTCATCTCTCTGTCCCTATGTCCCTGCTGTCACTCTCCATGTCCCTGCTGTCACTCTCCCTGTCCCTGTATTTTGGCTCATACTGTGTGGCGTAATGTGAATTTTGGCTCATTCCGTGTGGCATAATGTGAATTTTGCCTCATTCCGTGTGGTGTAATGTGAATTTTGGCTCATTCTGTGTGGTGTAATGTGAATTTTGGCTCATTCTGTGTGGCGTAATGTGAATTATGGCTCATTCCGTGTGATGTAATGTGAATTTTGGCTCATACTGTGTGGCGTAACGTGAAAGGGGCACCAGTACTAGATAGTATAGGGGGTCCTACTATTATGGGTATACGGCGTGGTACAGTACACTTAAAGACATGCCCCCTTTTGAGAGGCCACACCTCCTTTTCCAAAGCAGCCTTCACTTTTCCACACCCTGACATAAAATTTCCACTTCCACCACTGGTCACAGGAGAATAGGCAGCACGAGAGGCAGAAGAATTATCTTTGAAACGTTTAGTGCTACCGGAAGAAAGGTAAATGTGCGGCTCTGGACCTCTTGGTAAGAAATACATTGTTAAAATAAAATGAATGCTACATTTGTATACAGTGTGGGGTTATAAACAAAAAGGATTGAACTGGGAAGGACCGCCTCCAAATCAGGCCCAGAGTGTTCCAGAGCTCAACCACATCCATTTGTCTGATGTCTGAATCTCATGTCTGGAGATACACTCATACACAAACCCCCTCAGGTAGCATGCTGCACTTTGGGGTTCATTCCGACCTGCAATGCGCACACGCTTCGTTGCCGTCGCCGGGCAGCTGCCAGAACAAAGAAGAAAGTCATCGCTAGCGCGATCGCAAGAAGATTGACAGGGAGGAGGCGTTCCGGGGCGTCTACTCACCATTTACCGGGCGTGGTGAGGCGAACCTAGGCGGATCCAGGCGTTTGGAGGGTGGATGTCTGACATCAATGCGGGGACCTTCGTCGCAGGATCCGTCGCACAAGGTAAGTAGGTCTGACCCTGGTCTTATTTTGCAGGAAACTTTTTTAGCATAGCAGGGCTGCACAAGCGATCGCAGCCCTGCTATGCTAAAATACACTCCCCCATAGGCAGCGTCTAGTTGATCGCACGAGCAGCAAAAAGTTGCTACTTGCGATCAACTCGGAATGGCCCCATTAGTATTTAAGATTTCACCTGCCACTGCAGGACACACCCCTTAGTGGCATTAGATACGCCTATAGGTGGAGCTAGATACGCCCTTTGGGCGGAGCATAACACACCCTCTCATCGGTGCGGCGCATTCTACTACCAGCTAAAATCTCCCTCAAACTAGTTTTCAAAAGTAGGCAAGTATGATCTGTTATGCTTGTAATTGATACTGTGGGGGTAATTCAGATCTGATCACTGGGCTGCGTTTTTTGCAGTCCTGCGATCAGATAGTTGCCACCTACAGGGGGAGTGTTTTTTCGCTGTGCAAGTGTGCGATCACATGTGTAGCAGAACTACACAAAATAAAAAATTATTTTGTGCAGTCTCTGCGCAGCCCAGGACTTACTCTTCCAGTGTGATTGAATCCTGCTGATCGGAGCCAGAGCTGACGTCAGCTCTGGCTCCCTGAAAACGCTTGGACAGGCCTGCATTTTTCCGGACACTCCCTGAAAACGGTCAGTTGCCACCCACTAACGTCCTCCTTCTGTCAATCTCCTTGCAAACACCTGTGCGAATGAACCCTTTGCACCATCCCGTCGCAGGGCGCGATGCCCGTAGCAGCCATGCGACACGCTGGCACAGTGCGGTGCATGCGCAGTTCAGATCTGATCGCCCGCTGTGCGAAAACGCAGAGCAGTGATCAGATCTGAATGACCCCCTGTACAGTATGTGCTGGATGCATTAGCAGGTCACTGATAACGTGTTAGGATTGGAATGCAAGTGGAATGGGGCTGTTCCCAATGATTTCAGTTGATCATTCTTTCAATAGCGTTTCCAGACTGTGTACTACAGGTAGATACCTCTTTTGAAATGAATGGGCATTTGCATTGAATTAGAGAAGCTCTGCATATAATATACTGTACATAGAGCAGGGGTTAAAGTGGGGGGGAACGAGGTGGAACTGAGTTCCACCACCTGTAATGGTAAGGGGAACTAGTTCCACCTCCTCCATTGCCCTGCACAGTAATTCCAACAGAAAAGCCCACCCCATCATCTGCGTCAATCAATGATACAGACGGCACTAGTGTTGCTGATGAGCTGCAGCCACCTACTCCTTCCTCAGGTCCTGGTGCCTCCATGGTCTTCCTCCATGAGTTCCACCACCTCACCAGGACCACTTTAAGCCCTGACATAGAGTATAGTCAATTTACTGACAATTGGCAGCCATTGTCGCTGGGCTGGAAGTATAGTCAATAACCTCTTGTATTGTTTCTTGCACCTGCTTCTGACATTTTCTTTGATACTTGGAATGTAAAGCTCTTGTGATGTTCCTTTGTTCAAAATAATTGTTCAGTCCATTAGGTGTATTTTCACGTGTAGCCCCTGTGTTGCCGAGCACTATCCTGCCCCCTGTTAAAACTCACAAACAGATTTCTCTCATCTTTTCTTGGTTTTCTTCTTGACATATGGGGCCTAATTCAGAGTAGATCGCAGCAGCAAATTTGTTAGCAGTTGGGCAAAACCATGTGCACTGCAGGGGGGGGGGGGCAGATATATCATAGTAACATAGTATCTGAGGTTGAAAAAAGACAATTGTCCACTGAGTTCAACCTATTTGTGGTCTCCTATGCACGATAATTTTGTATAAAATTTTGACTGAAGTTGATGACTGCCGTTACATTTTACTCCTCTTTTTTATAATAACCATAGTGCGTGACTATGCCCCGTAACCCTGGATATCCTTATCCATTAGGAATTTATCTAACCCATTCTTAAAGGTGTTGACTGAGTCGGCCATTATAACTCCCTCGGGCAGGGAATTCCAAACACGTAACGTCCTTATCGTAAAAAAGCCTTTACGCCGTATTGTGCGGAATCTCCTCTTCTCTAACCTGAGCGAGTGTCCACGAGTTCTCTGTGTTGATCTAACCAAAAACAGGTCCTGCGCAAGATCTGTATATTGTCCCCTTATATATTTGTACATGTTGATCATGTCCCCTCTTAATCTCCTCTTTTCCAGTGTAAGCATGCCTAGTCTTGCAAGCCTTTCCTCGTATTCCAGCGTCTCCAGATCCCTCAATTAGTTTGGTCGCCCGCCTTTGAACCTTTTCTAGCTCCAGGATATCCTTTTTGTAGTAAGGTGCCCAGAATTGTACACAGTATTCAAGGTGTGGCCTCACAAGTGATTTATATAACGGGAGTATAATACTCTCGTCCCTAGCATCAATTCCCCGTTTTATGCATGCTAATATCTTATTAGCCTTCTTTGCTGCAGTCCTACTTTGGGTACTACTGCTTAGTTTGCTATCTATGAGGACACCTAAGTCCTTTTCCAGTACAGAAACCCCTCATTTTACCCCATTTAGTAGGTAGGTGTTATTTTTGTTCTTGTTACCACAGTGCATTACCTTAGAAACATAGAAACACAGAATTTGACGGCAGATAAGAACCACTTGGCGCATCTAGTCTGCCCCTTTTTTATTTTATCCTTTAGGCAATCTCAACCCTTTTTTAACCTTAATTCTTTGTAAGGATATTCATATGCCTGTCCCAAGCATGTTTAAATTGCCCTACAGTCTTAGCCTCTACCACCTCTGATGGGAGGCTATTCCACTTATCCACTACCCTTTCTGTGAAGTCATTTTTCCTTAAATTTCCCCTGAACCTCCCCTTCTCCAGTCTCAATGTATGCCCTCGAGTTCTAATACTTCTTTTTCTTTGAAGAATGTTTCCCTCCTGAACTTTGTTAAGACCCTTGATATATTTGAAAGTTTCTATCATGTCCCCCCTTTCCCTTCTCTCCTCCAAACTATACATGTTAAGATCTTTTAGCCTATCCAGGTAAGTTTTGTGATGTAGGCCATGCACCATTTTAGTTGCCCTTCTTTGTACACTCTCTAATGTATTTATATCCTTCTGGAGATAGGGTCTCCAGAACTGGACACAGTATTCCAGATGGGGCCGTACCAATGACCTATACAGTGGCATTATCACTTCTTTGTTCCTGCTACTGATTCCTCTCCCTATGCAACCAAGCATCTGACTTGCCTTTCTCATTGCTTTGTTGCATTGCTTTCCTGCCTTCAAGTCACTTGAAATAGTGACTCCTAAATCTCTTTCCTCCTCAGTAGTTTCCATTATAGTACCCTTGATACTATATTTAGCCTTTGGGTTTTTGAGACCCAAGTGCATGATTTTGCATTTTTTAGCATTAAACTGTAGTTGCCACGTTCTTGACCATTTCTCAAGCCTACCTAGGCCATTAATCATTTGTTTTACCCCTCCCGGTGTGTCTACCCTGTTGCATATCTTTGTATCATCTGCAAAAAGGCATATCTTCCCTTCAATACCATCTGCAATGTCACCAACAAATATATTAAAGAGAACTGGACCAAGTACAGATCCCTGGGGTACTCCACTAGTAACATTTCCCTCCATAGATTGCACTCCATTAACTACGACTGTCTGTTTCCTATCCTGCAACCAGGTTCTTATCCATTTAACTGATTTATAATCCACCCCCAGGCTTTCAAGTTTATTTAGCAGTCTGCGATGTGGGACAATGTCAAATGCCTTACTAAAGTCTAGATATGCTACATCTACAGCTCCCCCTTGATCTATTATTTTCGTCACAGAGTCAAAAAAGTCAATAAGATTTGTTTGGCATGATCTCCCACCAGTAAATCCATGCTGTTTTGGATCCTGTAAGTTGTTTGATTTAAGATATTCCACTACTCTTTCTTTTAATAGTTTTTCCATTACTTTCTCTACTACTAATGTAAGGCTTACTGGTCTATAGTTACTTGCTTCTTCCTTGCTTCCACTTTTGTGCAGTGGAACTACATTTGCTCTTTTCCAGTCCTCTGGAATAGCACCTGTATTTAGTGACTGGTTAAATAATTCTGTCAAAGCTGTAACCAGCACATCTTTTAGCTCTTTGAGTATCCTTGGGTGTATCCCATTATGGTCCCATTTATTTATCCACTTTTAGTTTTGAAAGTTCTGTTAGGACCTTCTCCTCTGTAAATGCATTTTCATCTACCTTATTTTTATGAATGTCCTTGCAACTTAACTGTGGCCCCATCCCTTCTTCTGTAGTAAATACTGAGCAAAAATAATTATTTAGGTGATCTGCTATTGCCTTGTCTCCCTCCACCAAATGCTCACTCTCTGTCTTAAGTCTTATTATTCCTCCATTTGATTTTCTCCTTTCACTTATATACTTAAAAAAAGTTTTGCCCCCTTTATCTACTGACTGGGCCATTTTCTCCTCAGCTTCTGCCTTTGCACGTCTGATCACTTTCTTAGCATCCTTCCGTCTGTCCAGATACACCTCTTTGTCGTTATTATTTTGAGTCTGTTTGTATTTCCTAAAAGCCATCTTTTTTGCTTTCACACTAGTTGATACTTCTTTTGTGAACCACACTGGCGTCCTTTTCCTGGTGCTTTTCCTTACCATTTTGATACAAAGGTCTGTTGCACTTAGTATTGCACTTTTCAGTTTTTTCCACCTCTACTGTACTCCTTCCAAGTTCCTCCAGTCTGCCAATGAATCACTTAAACATCTCCCCATTTTTGCAAAGTCAGCATTTCTAAAATCCAACACCTTTGTTTTTGTGTGACAGGAGTTGGATCCTGTCTTTATACTAAACCATACTGCTTGATGATCACTGGATCCCAGGTGCTCACCCACATATACAGTATATCAGATATCCTATCACCATTTGTAAGAATTAGATCTAATAGATCTAATAGATCTAACCTTACACTTGTCTGTATTGAAGCACATTCTCCATTTCGCTGCCCAAGCTTCTAATTTAACTAAGTCGTTCTGAAGCGACTCAGCATCCCCCTCCGCATTTATAACTTTACACAATTTGGTATCATCTGCAAAAATTGACACCATGCTCTCTAGACCTTCTGTTAGGTCGTTAATGAAAATATTGAACAATAGCGGTCCTAATACTGAGCCTTGCGGCACAGCACTTAGCACTTCAGTCCAAGTTGAAAAAAATCCATTAACCACAACGCGCTGCTCCCTATTATCTAACCAGTTTTTGACCCAAGTGCATATTGTGCTTCCTAGCCCTGATTCTTGTAGCTTGTAGATAAGTCTCATGTGTGGTACAGTGTCGAATGCTTTGGCAAAATCTAAAATGATTACATCCACCTCTTTACCCTGATCTAGGTTTGCGCTTACTGTTTCATAAAAGCCAAGTATGTTGGTTTGACAGGATCTGTCTTTCATAAACCCATGTTGATTCCTTTTAATGACCTTATTGACTTCAAGGAACTTCTGAATACTATCTCTTAGAATACCTTCCAATACTTTCCCCACTATAGATGTAAGACTAACTGGTCTATAATTACCTGGTTCAGCTTTACTTCCCTTTTTGAATATAGGCACGACTTCCGCTATACGCCAGTCTTTGGGAACCATACCTGATATTACTGAATCCTTAAAGATCAAAAATAGCGGTTTTGCAAGTTCAGAGTGAAGCTCCATTAGAACCCTTGGGTGATTACCATCGGGACCTGGTGACTTATTAATCTTTAAATGTTTTAATCGGTCACAGACTACTTCCTCGCTTAAATAAGTACCTATCAGTTGGATATTGTCATTATTGAGATTATGTGTTAGTCCCTGAATTGGGTCCTCTCTAGTAAATACTGTTGAAAAAAATTCATTTAGTGTGTCCGCTATGTCATTATCATTTCTCTGACGTCCTAGTGGATGCTGGGAACTCCGTAAGGACCATGGGGAATAGACGGGCTCCGCAGGAGACTGGGCACTCTAAAGAAAAGATTAGGTACTATCTGGTGTGCACTGGCTCCGCCCTCTATGCCCCTCCTCCAGACCTCAGTTAGAATCTGTGCCCGGCCAGAGCTGGGTGCTCCTAGTGGGCTCTCCTGAGCTTACTAGTAAAGAAAGTATTTATTAGGTTTTTTATTTTCAGTGAGCTTCTACTGGCAACAGACTCACTGCTACGTGGGACTAAGGGGAGAAAAGCAAACCTACCTGCTTGCAGCTAGCTTGTGCTTCTTAGGTTACTGGACACCATTAGCTCCAGAGGGTTCGAACACAGGCACCTGTCCTCGATCGTCCGTTCCCGGAGCCGCGCCGCTGTCCCCCTCGCAGAGCCAGAAGAACAGAAGCTTGAAGACGACGAAATCGGCGGCAGAAGACTCCTGTCTTCATTTAAGGTAGCTCACAGCACCGCAGCTGTGCGCCATTGCTCCCAGCACACTTACACACTCCGGTCACTGTAGGGTGCAGGGCACTGGAGGGGGGGCGCCCTGGGCAGCAATTGGAGTACCTTTTGGCAATAAAAATACATATATACAGTCTGGCACTGTATATATGTAAAAACCCCCGCCATTTTTTTACACAGATAGCGGGACAGAAGCCCGCCAATGAGGGGGCGGGGCCTTCTTCCTCAGCACACCAGCGCCATTTTCTCTTCACAGCTCCGCTGGAAGCAGCTCCCCAGGCTCTCCCCTGCAGTATCCAGGTACAAGAAGGGTAAAAAAGAGAGGGGGGGCACATAAATTTAGGCGCAAATAAAACATATAAGGCAGCTATTGGGTAATCACTTATTATAAGTGAAAATCCCTGTGTTATATAGCGCTGTGGTGTGTGCTGGCATACTCTCTCTCTGTCTCCCCAAAGGACTTTGTGGGGTCCTGTCCTCAGTCTGAGCATTCCCTGTGTGCGGTGTGTCGGTACGGCTGTGTCGACATGTTTGATGAGGAGGGTTACGTGGAGGCGGAGCAAGGGCAGATAAGTGTGGTGTCGCCCCCGTCGGGGCCGACACCTGATTGGATGGATATGCGGAATGTCTTAAACGACAATGTAAGCTCCTTACATAAAAGGTTTGATGACGCTGCAGCCCGGTCTCAGCCCGCGCCTGCCCAGGCGACTCAGAAACCGTCAGGGGCTCATAAACGCCCTCTATCTCAGATGATTGACACAGATGTCGACACGGAGTCCGACTCAAGTGTCGACGATGATGAGGCACATTTACAGTCTAAAATGACCAAGGCCACCCGATACATGATTATTGCAATGAAAGATGTATTACACATTTCTGAGATTAACCCTGTTAATACCAAGAGGGTTTATATGTTTGGGGAGAAAAAGCAGCCAGTGACTTTTCCCCCATCTGATGAATTAAATTAATTATGTGAAGAAGCGTGGAGTTCCCCTGATAAGAAACTAGTGATTTCTAAGAGGTTACTGATGGCGTACCCTTTCCCGCCAACGGACAGGTTACGTTGGAAAACATCCCCTAGGGTGGACAAGGCGCTGACACGCTTATCTAAAAAGGTGGCCCTGCCGTCTCAGGATACGGCCGCCCTAAAGGAGCCTGCGGATAGAAAGCAGGAAGCTTTCCTGAAGTCAGTGTATACACACTCTGGTACTCTACTGAGACCTGCTATTGCTTCAGCCTGGATGTGTAGTGCTGTAGCAGCATGGACAGATACTCTGTCAGACGACATAGATTCCCTCGACAGGGATACTGTTTTGCTAACCCTGGGCCATATAAAAGACGTCGTCTTATATATGCGGGATGCTCAGAGGGACATTTGCCTGCTGTGCTCTAGAATTAATGCTATGTCCATTTCTGCCAGGAGGGTCTTATGGACTCGGCAATGGACAGGAGATACTGATTCTAAAAAACACATAGAGGTTTTGCCTTATAAGGGTGAGAAATTGTTTGGGGACGGTCTATCGGACCTCGTGTCCACAGCGACAGCTGGAAAGTCGACTTTCTTGCCTCAGGTTTCCTCACAGCCTAAGAAAGCACCGTATTATTAAATGCAGTCCTTTTGTTCTCAGAAAGGCAAGAGGGTCAGGGGCGCATCCTTTCTTGCCAGAGGCAGGGGTAGAGGTAAGAAGAAGCTGCACCATGCAGCCAGTTCCCAGGAACAAAAGTCCTCCCCTGCTTCCACTAAGTCCACCGCATGACGTTGGGGCTCCACAGGCGGAGCCAGGTGCGGTGGGGGCGCGTCTCCGAAACTTCAGCAACCAGTGGGTTCGCTCACAGGTGGATCTCTGGGCTGTACAAATTGTATCTCAGGGATACAAGCTGGAATTCGAAGCGACTCCCCCCCGCCGTTACCTCAAATCAGCCTTGCCAGCTTCCCCCATGGAAAGGGAGGTAGTACTGGCGGCAATTCACAAGCTGTACTCCAGCAAGTGATTATCAGCGTCCCCCTCCTTCAACAGGGAAGGGGTTACTATTCCACAATGTTTGTGGTACCGAAACCGGACGGTTCGGTGAGACCCATTCTGAGTTTAAAATCCTTGAACACTTATATAAAGAAATTCAAGTTCAAAATGGAATCGCTCAGAGCGGTTATTGCAAGCCTGGAAGAGGGGGATTTTATGGTGTCGCTGGACATCAAGGATGCTTACTTGCATGTCCCCATTTACCCACTTCACCAGGAGTACCTCAGGTTTGTGGTACAGGACTGTCATTACTAGAGATGAGCGGATTCGGTTTTACTCGGTTTTACTCGGTTCTCAAAACGGCATCTTATTGGCTCACGGATGTCACGTGTTTTGGATAGCCAATAAGATGCCGTTTTGAGAACCGAGTAAAACCGAGTAAAACCGAATCCGCTCATCTCTAGTCATTACCAGTTCCAGACGTTGCCGTTTGGCCTGTCCACGGCACCGAGGATATTTACCAAGGTAATGGCCGAAATGATGATACTCCTTCGGAAGAAGGGAGTTATAGTTATCCCGTACTTGGACGATCTCCTCATAAAGGCGAGGTCCAGAGAGCAGTTGTTGATCAGCGTAGCACTCTCTCAGGAAGTGTTGCAACAGCACGGCTGGATTCTGAATGTTCCAAAGTCGCAGCTGATTCCTACCACGCGTCTGCTTTTCCTGGGCATGATTCTGGACACAGAACAGAAGAAGGTGTTTCTCCCGGTGGAGAAGGCCCAGGAATTAGCATCTCTGGTCAGGGACCTCCTGAAACCAAAACAGGTATCGGTGCATCACTGCACGCGAGTCCTGGGAAAGATGGTGGCTTCATACGAAGCCATTCCCTTCGGCAGGTTCCATGCGAGGATCTTTCAGTGGGATCTGTTGGACAAGTGGTCCGGATCGCATCTTCAGATGCATCGGCTGATCACCCTGTCCCCAAGGGCCAGGGTGTCTCTTCTGTGGTGGCTGCAGAGTGCTCACCTTCTCGAGGGCCGCAGGTTCGGCATACAGGACTGGGTCCTGGTGACCACGGATGCAAGCCTCCGAGGATGGGGGGCAGTCACTCAGGGAAGAAACTTCCAAGGGCTGTGGTCAAGTCTGGAGACTTCTCTACACATAAATATACTGGAACTAAGGGCCATTTACAATGCCCTGAGTCAAGCAGAGCCCCTGCTTCGAAACCGGCCAGTGCTGATTCAGTCAGACAACATCACGGCGGTCGCCCATGTAAACCGCCAGGGCGGCACAAGAAGCAGGATGGCAATGGCGGAAGCCACAAAGATTCTTCGGTGGGCGGAGAATCACGTGCAAGCACTGTCAGCAGTGTTCATTCCGGGAGTGGACAACTGGGAAGCAGACTTCCTCAGCAGACACGACCTCCACCCGGGAGAGTGGGGACTTTATCAAGAAGTCTTCACACAGATTGCAAAGCGATGGGAACTGCCACAGGTGGACATGATGGCGTCCCGCCTCAACAAAAAGCTAAAAAGATATTGCGCCAGGTCAAGGGACCCTCAGGCGATAGCTGTGGATGCCCTAGTGACACCGTGGGTGTACCAGTTGGTATATGTGTTTCCTCCTCTTCCTCTCATACCCAAGGTACTGAGAATAGTAAGAAAGAGAGGAATAAGAACAATACTCATTGTTCCGGATTGGCCAAGAAGGACTTGGTACCCGGAACTGCAAGAAATGCGCACAGAGGACCCATGGCCTCTGCCTCTCAGACAGGACCTGCTGCAACAAGGGCCCTGTCTGTTCCAAGACTTACCGCGGCTGCGTTTGACGGCATGGCGGTTGAACGCCGGATCCTATCGGAAAAAGGCATTCCGGATGAAGTTATTCCTACGCTGATAAAGGCTAGGAAGGACGTGACAGCAAAGCATTATCACCGTATATGGCGAAAATATGTTGCTTGGTGTGAGGCCAGGACGGCCCCTACAGAGGAATTCCAGCTGGGTCGATTCCTGCACTTCCTACAGTCAGGGGTGACTATGGGCCTAAAATTGGGGTCCATAAAGGTCCAGATTTCGGCCCTATCTATTTTCTTTCAAAAAGAACTGGCTTCACTGCCTGAGGTTCAGACGTTTGTTAAGGGAGTGCTGCATATTCAGCTCCCTTTTGTGCCACCAGTGGCACCCTGGGATCTTAACGTTGTGTTGGATTTCCTGAAATCCCACTGGTTTGAGCCACTTAAGACCGTGGAACTAAAGTATCTCACGTGGAAAGTGGTCATGCTGTTGGCCTTAGCATCGGCTAGGCGTGTGTCGGAATTGGCGGCTTTGTCATGTAAAAGCCCATATCTGATCTTCTATATGGACAGGGCAGAATTGAGGACTCGTCCCCAATTTCTCCCAAAGGTGGTATCATCGTTTCATTTGAACCAACCTATTGTGGTGCCTGCGGCTACTCGGGACTTGGAGGACTCCAGGTTGCTGGACGTAGTCAGGGCTTTCAAAATATATGTTGCCAGAACGGCTGGAGTCAGGAAGACTGACTCGCTGTTTATCCTGCATGCACCCAATAAACTGGGTGCTCCTGCTTCAAAGCAAACTATTGCTCGCTGGATCTGTAGCACGATTCAGCTGGCTCATTCTGCGGCTGGATTGCCGCATCCAAAATCAGTAAAAGCCCATTCCACATGGAAGGTGGGCTCTTCTTGGGCGGCTGCCCGAGGGGTCTCGGCTATACAGCTTTGCCGAGCGGCTACTTGGTCGGGTTCAAACACCTTTGCAAAGTTCTACAAGTTTGATACCCTGGCTGAGGAGGACCTTGTGTTTGCTCATTCGGTGCTGCAGAGTCATCAGCACTCTCCCGCCCGTTTGGGAGCTTTGGTATAATCCCCGTGGTCCTTACGGAGTTACCAGCATCCACTAGGACGTTAGAGAAAATAATAATTTACTCACCGGTAATTCTATTTCTCGTAGTCCGTAGTGGATGCTGGGCGCCCGTCCCAAGTGCGGACTTTCTGCAATACGTGTATATAGTTATTGCTTAAATAAGGGTTATTGTTATGAGCCATCCGTTGAGTGAGGCTCAGTTGTTGTTCATACTGTTAACTGGGTAAGGTTATCACAAGTTGTACGGTGTGATTGGTGTGGCTGGTATGAGTCTTACCCTGGATTCCAAAAATCCTTTCCTTGTAATGTCAGCTCTTCCGGGCACAGTTTCCCTAACTGAGGTCTGGAGGAGGGGCATAGAGGGAGGAGCCAGTGCACACCAGATAGTACCTAATCTTTTCTTTAGAGTGCCCAGTCTCCTGCGGAGCCCGTCTATTCCCCATGGTGCTTACGGAGTTCCCAGCATCCACTACGGACTACGAGAAATAGAATTACCGGTGAGTAAATTCTTATTTTTTGCTTTACGGCTTTACGTAAAGACACACCCCTCCACCCTTTTTATTTAGTCTGTCTCTCATAAACAGTGTATAGCCCTCCAGATTGACTGTCCAATCTTGAGAGTCGTCCCACCAAGTTTCAGTAATGCCTATAATATCATACTGTTTGCTTGCTGCAAGTATTTCTAGTTCGCCCTTTTTACCAGTAATGCTTCTAGCGTTTACATACATACAACTAAGATAAGTATTTTCCCTTGCGTTAGGGACATCTTTTACCTTATGTAGCAATGATGACCTGTAATCGTCATTGGTTAGTGCTTTGGTAAAATCTCTTTTAGTACCCATGTTAGTAACCTTACCGCCTGCTCTTACCCTCCCCCCAACTTCTCCCCCATTTCGTTTACTACCGCCATCCCCACTATTCTCACTGCATGACCCGTAGTTTCTAGCTAAACCCTCCCCCCAGGCTCCTAGTTTAAAATCTCCTCCAATCTTCTAACCATCCTTCCCCCCCAGCACCGCGGCCCCCTCCTCAGTCAGGTGCAATCCGTCACGACAAAAGAGATGGCGCCTAACTGAGAAGTCCGCCCAGTGTTCCAGGAACACAAACCCCTCTTTCCTGCACCAATCCCTAAGCCACACATTTACCCCCCTAATCTCCCTCTGCCTCCCTGGACTAGCGCGTGGCACGGGTAATATTTCGGAGAATATTACCTTAGCTGTCTTTGCCTTAAGTTTCTTTCCTAAGTCCCTATATTCTATCTTAAGGACATCCCACCTTCTGCTAACTTTGTCATTGGTGCCAACATGCACCAAGACCGCCGGGTCTTTCCCAGCCCCTCCCAACAATCTATCTACCCGGTCCGCGATGTGCCGTACCCGAGCACCCGGGAGACATCAGACTGTACTGCGATCACGGTCCCGGTAGCAGATTGCCCTATCTGCCTTCCTGATGATAGAATCCCCTACCACCACCATCTGACTAGGTACCTCACTATCTTCTATCCCAACTGCGCCAGAGGGACCGCTCCTCTGGATGCTAGAGGGAGCAGTCTCCTCCGGCACCGTCATTTCTTCACTATCATCCTCCGATTCCTCGTCCAGTCGGGCAAATTTGTTCGGGTTTGATAGTTCAGAGATGTCGAGCCTCCCCCTCTTTTTCTTCCTTCTAACTGTGACCCAGCTGGCTACCTGATCATCATCCTCTTCTACCAGTGACCCCTCCCGCAACTCCTCCACCGTTCTGTCTAAACTTCGCTCGAGATTGTGAATCTCCCTCAGTCGCATAACGGTTTGCTCTAGATCAGTTACCTGGGCTTCCAGGGCAACCGTTCGCACACACCTCGTGCAGATGTAATCACACTGGGCTGGTAGCTCCAGGTGTGCATACATCTTGCACGACATGCACTGAGTGAGGTCCCCAATCACAGCCCCTCCCATATTGTTTGTAAGGTCTAACTCCCTGTTACTCTCAAAGAAAAAGAAGCAAAAAGAAAAAGTAGAAGAATAAACAATCTCACTTATACAATAATTAAGCTGGCTTATACTTATCTATCTTTGTGCGGTTCTTGGTCCTTCACTTTTATGCAGCCGTAGTACTCTCTCCTGCGGCACCGATACTCCACTTAGCAGTTGCAGTTGTTCCAGCTCACTGCACCTCCTTTTCACTCGGTTTACAGCTCCTGCTAAAAAAAAAAAAAAAAAAAAATGCCCCTCACACACGCACAATCACAGCCCCTCTGCTACTCCAAGTAAGAGACCCTCTCACTCACTCACAAGGTCAGCCCCTTGCAGCCTCACCAGAAATGTAATGGTATTGCAAATATGTGTGTTCCTGATTGTGTATTATAAAACTCACCTTTTTCTGTATTCTAACTCACCTTTTGCTGTTACCAACTCACATACACTTACAAATCCAAGCAACACTTTAAAATACAAGCCCTTACAATGAGCAACCTCCAATGAGTCTAATCACTGATTATATAGGCTCAGCCAGCTGCTTTAGTCAGCCCCTCCTCCTCCTGATTACTCACACCTGATTCAACCCCCTCCCTCTGGCTTTCTCCTCACACCTTTTTTTTTTTCCCTCCAAAAAACCCCAAAAAAAACCCAGTACAGATACAAACAAAATAACATGTGCAGAGAGAGTGTGTTCAAAGTGAAATCTAAATTGCAGTGTAAAAATAAAGCAGCCAGTATTTACCCTGCACAGAAACAAAATAACCCACCCAAATCTAACTCTCTCTGCAAATGTTATATCTGCCACACCTGCAGTGCACATGGTTTTGCCCAACTGCTAACAAATTTGCTGCTGCAATCAACTCTGAATTACCCCCATTGCCTCCACCCAAGCCACTAGGAAATGGTAGGAGGTACATACCTTTCTGAGTGCAGGGTGTGTGGGGCAGGGCACACCTTGCTCTCATTATACAGTAGGTAAGCTAATGCCTCCACCCAATTTACTTTCACTCTTAAATTGTGAGTTTCTACATTGGTCCCAAATGTTGACTTCAATACTTACTTCCTCCTGGAAACACAAACACACTGACAGGTGAAGGGGATAAATCAATTTGTACATTAATTAAGACAAATGCCTAATTAATACCTGTTGACTAATGGGTAGTGTTTGTAAATTATTTCTCATAATGACAATTAAGGAAAAGGTCTGTTCCTCCCACATCTGTATTTGATATTGTAGAAGAACCATCCTCTCATTCTCCTTTAGAGCCATCCCTTAAACAATGTTGATGTATACTGTGTGTTCATTATTCTCTTTCCCTTCTACAATAAGTACAGTACAGTACCTTGCTTGTATTTGATTTATGCAAGTATACAGTATGTTCCCCTGACGTTCCTCTTCTCTTTCCTCCCCTTTTTTGTATCCCTTCCCCATTATGTTTTCTTGAAAATGTTTCAATAAACAATATTTATGAAAAAAAATAGTTCTTTTAGCTTTGAAGGCTCTTACTAGATTGCATATACAGTATAGTACCTCTCCTCTAAGCTTTATAAGGCACAGTTTGATACTGTCAAATAGACAACAGAATGATTTGACTGTGCAGTCAATAATGTGAAATTGCAAATTTGCACAATGAATTCAATGTTGGTCGTGCCAGTTGTTTTGATTATTAGAACCAAATAGGGTATCAGGTTGACCTTGACAGTGTAGTCAACTTATGTAGGCAGGTCAAGTTGTTACAGTATAATAAAGGTTTGGACATAATGTAGAATTTTGTACCAGGGTCTACGCTTAAGTTAACAATCCTTTTGTTGACAACAAAGTTTATGAAGTTGTCACCTCTTTGTGAGATTAGGTCTATACTTACAGTATAGCAGTCACATTATAAGCAGTCTTGTCTGGTCTTGTTCCTTGTCTCCATCAAGTTCATTAATGTTGTGTGCTTATTTGTTTCTTAATGTGGGAATGGCTGATTCTTGTGGTGACCAGTCGCCCACCATCATGTGCTTTGATCTGTAGCACTTTGCATAATTGTCCACTTACCACTGAACGTCACCACTTGTTGAAGACTAGGCATCTATTCTGTTGAGAGGGGTGATACTTATTGCAGTTTTTTCCTGGTATACTGTATGTGTTGAGGTTGTGTGGGTTGCATTTAGTATACTGTACATCTTCCTCCTATTTTTAGGAAACTTCATACTACAGTTCCCACAGAGGACATGGGGGGAAATTAATTATGTCTGGAGAAGTGAAAAGCAGAGATAAGTGTAAGGTGATAATAACGCACCAGCCAATCAGCTCCTAACTGTAATTTTTTTTTAATGAATGGCTGGTGCGTTATCACTTTCCACTTATCACTGCTTTATCACAACTTTATCACTTCTCCAGGCTTAATACATCTGCCTCATGATGTCAACCCGTGTGCCATAAAGAAAATAGATTTAATCTACCAGCTACTGTATGAAAAAGGCCATTTACTGTATGAGCCATAAAATTGTGGAAAACTTTCCCACAAGGACTGGTTTTGGAATACTTGCATTAATAATAATAATAATAATAATAATAATAATAATGTTATTATTATTAAGTAAATTATATTGATATGGGAAATATTATTATTATTATTATTATTATTATTATTATTATTATTATTATTATTATTATTATATTGCTAGTCTGTTTGGACTAATTCAGCCTAATTCAGACTTGATCGCTGTTGTGTGAAATCGCACAGCAGATGATTATCGAATGACTGCACATGTGTATGCACCGCAATGTGCAGGTGTGAGCCCAAACAGCGACAGAATGGTGCGAAAATTTAGATCACTAGGCATACGCAAGGTGATTGACGGGAAGAGGAAGTTTGGGGGGTGGTAACTGGACGTTTTCTGGGAGTGTCAGGAAAAATGCAGGCATTCCCAAGTGTTTTCAGGGAGGTGGTGTGACGTCAGCTCCGGCCCCAAACAGCCTGATTTTATTGCACAGTAGGAGTAAGTCCTGGACTACGCCCAGACTGCACAGACTGGAAAAATCATTAGATGGTGAGTGACTTGCGAATGGATTTGAGCTGTCTGGTGAAGTTTTCACACGGCATATACATGCATTTGCACAATTGCACGGGGCGGGATTTCACTCTCTATGGGAGGAGACTTTCTGATCACAGCCCTCTGCAAAAAGTTTTTGCAGAGGAGCGATCAGGTCTGAATTAGGCCCTTGTTTGCCTTATTGGTTTTTTGAGCATGAAAGACTGAACTTTGTAGTGGAGGAAAAGATGCACAGCAGAATTCATTATGTGCACCCAGGTATATCTAGGGAGTGATACTCTGTGTGATGGTTTGCCACTAGATGACTGTGTCTAGCACAGCTACACCAAGAACCCATATTATTCTCTACAGCAGTGCTCCAAATTCATATTATGCCTAAAAGAAGTCCCCTCCAGGTCATATATTACATCACAGAACAGTGTTCCCGGAACTGCCAAGATATTGGTCATTACGCTAAGTAGAAGAAAAAGGGGGGGGGGGGCGAACATGCCACTTTAAAGGGTGACATCTCTGCACTCCCAGACCTCCAGATAGTCCTTGCTATTCTCTACCCACCTCTCCACCTCTTGGCACCCCTGACTGCCCTCAGTTCATATTAAGCCATGCAGAATATGCCCCCAGTTCATATAATGCCATACTGTAGCACTCCAATGACTGCAGTGCTCTATCTGCAGCTCACTTTAGTGCTCAAAGTGAAGCTGAGGGCACTGCTTCTTCTTCTGAGTCTCCAGGTGACTTAGGACTTATCATTACCGAGAAAGATGCCCCACTATTATAAATTCTTACTGTCACGTATTGCAGTGCTATGAATTATGTCTTTAGTACCTATTTATCTTTCTGGGATATCAGCTCTAATTAGAGGCTGTTCTGGCAGAGACCTTGGTAATCAAGTTATAGCTATCGTTATTGCTTCACTGCCATTTCTGACGGAGCATGTGTAGTATAAGTTTTAGTAAATGGCTGTTAAGGAGGACTGAGGCTGGGGAAGAGGGATCACAAGATTAATCTCCTGCAAAAATGCCTCCATAGGCACAAAGTGGGTAATGCCATCTGAAGATGGTGTTAGCCAATGGGACCACACTCTGAAAAGCTAAGCTTGGCAAGTAGAAGCCAGACCGCAGTCCCCATTGAGAATAATGGGGACTGCGGTAAACAGCCCAAATTAGTCTGTTGTAAGAGAGGTCTCTTATTTATTTGTTTTTTGCCACCTGTCATTTTTAACTAAATTTTAAATTTTTTCCAAAGTTTAAGCCTCTAAAGCCTTTATATCATCTGGCTATGTATAGAACATTTTTCTTCATATGGGGTGGATTTTATGGCCTGAGCAAACTTCCGGCCACAAGTTTATCATTTAAAAATGATGATGCAGATTGTGGAAAGTGGAGTGCGCTACTGCTCAGACTCAAAGCTGTTTCTCCAGGGAGGCTTCATTCCCTGTACCAACATGGCCACTGACCTCATTTTTATGATACCCTGCTCCACACAGGCTCTGCTCCATCCAATGAGTGTGTGTATAATAGTGACCACAGCTAAACCCTTTATCTCTTCAATAGAACCACTCAACTGGTTAAGCAAGTAGGCTGTTCATTGTCTTAGGGTATTCCCTACGGATTAATGCATTTCAGGCAGCTGCAGCCCCCCTCTGCTGCAACCTAAAACTGCTAAAGATTGAAATTTGTAGTGGTGCCTTAAAATAAGATTTTACTTACCGATAAATCTATTTCTCGTAGTCCGTAGTGGATGCTGGGGACTCCGTCAGGACCATGGGGAATAGCGGCTCCGCAGGAGACAGGGCACAAAAGTAAAAGCTTTAGGATCAGGTGGTGTGCACTGGCTCCTCCCCCTATGACCCTCCTCCAAGCCTCAGTTAGGATACTGTGCCCGGACGAGCGTACACAATAAGGAAGGATTTTGAATCCCGGGTAAGACTCATACCAGCCACACCAATCACACTGTACAACCTGTGATCTTAACCCAGTTAACAGCATGATAACAGCGGAGCCTCTGAAAAGATGGCTCACAACAATAATAACCCGATTTTTGTACCAATAACTAAGTACAAGTATTGCAGACAATCCGCACTTGGGATGGGCGCCCAGCATCCACTACGGACTACGAGAAATAGATTTATCGGTAAGTAAAATCTTATTTTCTCTAACGTCCTAGTGGATGCTGGGGACTCCGTCAGGACCATGGGGATTATACCAAAGCTCCCAAACGGGCGGGAGAGTGCGGATGACTCTGCAGCACCGAATGAGAGAACTCCAGGTCCTCTTTAGCCAGGGTATTAAATTTGTAGAATTTTACAAACGTGTTCTCCCCCCGACCACGTAGCTGCTCGGCAGAGTTGTAATGCCGAGACCCCTCGGGCAGCCTCCCAGGATGAGCCCACCTTCCTTGTGGAATGGGCATTTACATATTTTGGCTGTGGCAGGCCTGCCACAGAATGTGCAAGCTGAATTGTACTACACATCCAACTAGCAATCGTCTGCTTAGAAGCAAGAGCACCCAGTTTGTTGGGTGCATACAGGATAACAGCAAATCAGTTTTCCTGACTCCATCCGTCCTGGAAACCGATATTTTCAGGGCCCTGACAACATCTAGCAACTTGGAGTCCTCCAAGTCCCTAGTAGCCGCAGGTACCACAATAAGCTGGTCCAGGTGAAACGCTGACACCACCTTAGGGAGAAACTGGGGACGAGTCCGCAGCTCTGCCCTGTCCGAATGGACAATCAGATATGGGCTTTTGTGAGACAAAGCCGCCAATTCTGACACTCGCCTGGCCGAGGCCAGGGCCAACATCATGGTCACTTTCCATGTGAGATATTTCAAATCCACAGATTTGAGCGGTTTAAACCAATGTGATTTGAGGAATCCCAGAACTACGTTGAGATCCCACAGTGCCACTGGAGGCACAAAAGGGGGTTGTATATGCAGTACTCCCTTGACAAACTTCTGGACTTCAGGAACTGAAGCCAATTCTTTCTGGAAGAAAATCGACAGGGCCGAAATTTGAACCTTAATGGACCCCAATCTGAGGCCCATAGACACTCCTGTTTGCAGGAAATGCATGAATCGACCGAGTTGAAATTTCTTCGTGGAGCCTTCCTGGCCTCACACCACGCAACATACTTTCGCCACATGTGGTGATAATGTTGTGCGGTCACGTCCTTCCTGGCTTTGACCAGGGTAGGAATGACCTCTTCCGGAATGCCTTTTTCCCTTAGGATCCGGCGTTCAACCGCCATGCCGTCAAACGCAGCCGCGGTAAGTCTTGGAACAGACATGGTACGTGCTGAAGCAAGTCCCTTCTTAGCGGCAGAGGTCATGAGTCCTCTGTGAGTATCTCTTGAAGTTCCGGGTACCAAGTCCTTCTTGGCCAATCCGGAGCCACGAGTATAGTTCTTACTCCTCTACGTCTTATAATTCTCAATACCTTGTGTATGAGAAGCAGAGGAGGGAACACATACACCGACTGGTACGCCCACGGTGTTACCAGAACGTCCACAGCTATTGCCTGAAAGTCTATTGACCTGGCGCAATACCTGTCCAGTTTTTTGTTCAGGCGGGACGCCATCATGTACACCTTTGGTCTTTCCCAACGGTTAACAATCATGTGGAAAACTTCCCGATGAAGTCCCCACTCTCCCGGGTGGAGGTCGTGCCTGCTGAGGAAGTCTGCTTCCCAGTTGTCCACTCCCGGAATGAACACTGCTGACAGTGCTATCACATGATTTTCCGCCCAGCGAAGAATCCTTGCAGTTTTTGCCATTGCCCTCCTGCTTCTTGTGCCGCCCTGTCTGTTTACATGGGCGACTGCCGTGATGTTGTCCCACTGGATCAATACCGGCTGACCTTGAAGCAGAGGTCTTGCTAAGCTTAGAGCATTATAAATTAGAGATGAGCGCCTGAAATTTTTCGGGTTTTGTGTTTTGGTTTTGGGTTCGGTTCCGCGGCCGTGTTTTGGGTTCGACCGCGTTTTGGCAAAACCTCACCGAATTTTTTTTGTCGGATTCGGGTGTGTTTTGGATTCGGGTGGTTTTTTCAAAAAACCCTAAAAAACATCTTAAAACATTGAATTTGGGGGTCATTTTGATCCCATAGTATTATTAACCTCAATAACCATAATTAACACTCATTTTCAGTCTATTCTGAACACCTTACACCTCACAATATTATTTTTAGTCCTAAAATTTGCACCGAGGTCGCTGGATGACTAAGCTCAGCGACCCTAGTGGCCGACACAAACACCGGGCCCATCTAGGAGTGGCACTGCAGTGTCACGCAGGATGTCCCTTCCAAAAAACCCTCCCCAAACAGCACATGACTCAAAGAAAAAAAGAGGCGCAATGAGGTAGCTGACTGTGTGAGAAAGATAAGCGACCCTAGTGGCCGACACAAACACCGGGCCCATCTAGGAGTGGCACTGCAGTGTCACGCAGGATGTCCCTTCCAAAAAACCCTCCCCAAACAGCACATGACGCAAAGAAAAATAAAAGAAAAAAGAGGTGCAAGATGGAATTGTCCTTGGGCCCTTCCCACCCACCCTTATGTTGTATAAACAAAACAGGACATGCACACTTTAACCAACCCATCATTTCAGTGACAGGGTCTGCCACACGACTGTGACTGAAATGACGGGTTGGTTTGGACCCCCACCAAAAAAGAAGCAATTAATCTCTCCTTGCACAAACTGGCTCTACAGAGGCAAGATGTCCACCTCATCATCATCCTCCGATATATCACCGTGTACATCCCCCTCCTCACAGATTATCAATTCGTCCCCACTGGAATCCACCATGTCAGCTCCCTGTGTACTTTGTGGAGGCAATTGCTGCTGGTCAATGTCTCCGCGGAGGAATTGATTATAATTCATTTTAATGAACATCATCTTCTCCACATTTTCTGGATGTAACCTCGTACGCCGATTGCTGACAAGGTGAGCGGCGGCACTAAACACTCTTTCGGAGTACACACTTGTGGGAGGGCAACTTAGGTAGAATAAAGCCAGTTTGTGCAAGGGCCTCCAAATTGCCTCTTTTTCCTGCCAGTATAAGTACGGACTGTGTGACGTGCCTACTTGGATGCGGTCACTCATATAATCCTCCACCATTCTATCAATGGTGAGAGAATCATATGCAGTGACAGTAGACGACATGTCCGTAATGGTTGTCAGGTCCTTCAGTCCGGACCAGATGTCAGCATCAGCAGTCGCTCCAGACTGCCCTGCATCACCGCCAGCGGGTGGGCTCGGAATTCGGATTTGGGATTTCGAAGAATGCACAGTTCTTTGCTGTGCTGCTTTTGCCAGCTTGAGTCTTTTCATTTTTCTAGCGAGAGGCTGAGTGCTTCCATCCTCATGTGAAGCTGAACCACTAGCCATGAACATAGGCCAGGGCCTCAGCCGTTCCTTGCCACTCCGTGTGGTAAATGGCATATTGGCAAGTTTACGCTTCTCCTCCGACAATTTTATTTTAGGTTTTGGAGTCCTTTTTTTTCTGATATTTGGTGTTTTGGATTTGACATGCTCTGTACTATGACATTGGGCATCGGCCTTGGCAGACGACGTTGCTGGCATTTCATCGTCTCGGCCATGACTAGTGGCAGCAGCTTCAGCACGAGGTGGAAGTGGATCTTGATCTTTCCCTAATTTTGGAACCTCAACTTTTTTGTTCTCCATATTTTATAGGCAGAACTAAAAGGCACCTCAGGTAAACAATGGAGATGGATGGATTGGATACTAGTATACAATTATGGACGGACTACCACGGTTAGGTGGTATAAAAAAACCACGGTTAGGTGGTATATAATACAATTATGGATGGACGGACTGCCTGCCGAGTTCCGACACAGAGGTAGCCACAGCCGTGAACTACCGCACTGTACACTGGTTGATAAAGAGATAGTAGTATACTCGTAACAACTAGTATGACACTATGACGACGGTATAAAGAATGAAAAAAAAACCACGGTTAGGTGGTATATATTATAATAATAATACAATTATGGATGGACGGACTGCCTGCCGACTGCCGACACAGAGGTAGCCACAGCCGTGAACTACCGCACTGTACACTGGTTGATAAAGAGATAGTAGTATACTCGTAACAACTAGTATGACACTATGACGACGGTATAAAGAATGAAAAAAAAACCACGGTTAGGTGGTATATATTATAATAATAATACAATTATGGATGGACGGACTGCCTGCCGACTGCCGACACAGAGGTAGCCACAGCCGTGAACTACCGCACTGTACACTGGTTGATAAAGAGATAGTAGTATACTCGTAACAACTAGTATGACACTATGACGACGGTATAAAGAATGAAAAAAAAACCACGGTTAGGTGGTATATATTATAATAATAATACAATTATGGATGGACGGACTGCCTGCCGACTGCCGACACAGAGGTAGCCACAGCCGTGAACTACCGCACTGTACACTGGTTGATAAAGAGATAGTAGTATACTCGTAACAACTAGTATGACACTATGACGACGGTATAAAGAATGAAAAAAAAACCACGGTTAGGTGGTATATATTATAATAATAATACAATTATGGATGGACGGACTGCCTGCCGACTGCCGACACAGAGGTAGCCACAGCCGTGAACTACCGCACTGTACACTGGTTGATAAAGAGATAGTAGTATACTCGTAACAACTAGTATGACACTATGACGACGGTATAAAGAATGAAAAAAAAACCACGGTTAGGTGGTATATATTATAATAATAATACAATTATGGATGGACGGACTGCCTGCCGACTGCCGACACAGAGGTAGCCACAGCCGTGAACTACCGCACTGTACACTGGTTGATAAAGAGATAGTAGTATACTCGTAACAACTAGTATGACACTATGACGACGGTATAAAGAAAGAAAAAAAAATACCACAGTTAGGTGGTATATATTATAATAATAATACAATTATGGATGGACGGACTGCCTGCCGACTGCCGACACAGAGGTAGCCACAGCCGTGAACTACCGCACTGTACACTGGTTGATAAAGAGATAGTAGTATACTCGTAACAACTAGTATGACACTATGACGGTATAAAGAATGAAAAAAAAACCACGGTTAGGTGGTATATATTATAATAATAATACAATTATGGATGGACGGACTGCCTGCCGACTGCCGACACAGAGGTAGCCACAGCCGTGAACTACCGCACTGTACACTGGTTGATAAAGAGATAGTAGTATACTCGTAACAAGTATGACACTATGACGACGGTATAAAGAAAGAAAAAAAAATACCACGGTTAGGTGGTATATATTGTAATACAATTATGGATGGACGGACTGCCTGCCGAGTTCCGACTGCCGACACAGAGGTAGCCACAGCCGTGAACTACCGCACTGTACTGTGTCTGCTGCTAATATAGACTGGTTGATAAAGAGATAGTATACAATACATACAACAATATACTACTATACTGGTGGTCAGGCACTGGTCACCACTAGTCACACTGGCAGTGGCACTCCTGCAGCAAAAGTGTGCACTGTTTAATTTTAAATTAATATAATATTATGTACTCCTGGGGGCTCCTGCTATAACAACCTGCAGTGCTCCCCAGTCTCCCCCACAATTATTATAAGCTTTGCCTTTTATACATTGATGTGCAGCACACTGGGCTGAGCTGAGTGCACACAGACTGAGTCACACTGTGTGACTGGCTGCTGCTGTGTATCGTTTTTTTTCAGGCAGAGAACGGATATAGCAGAGAACGGATATATTATATTAAAATAAATAAAAGTTAACTAACAACAACTGCACTGGTCACTGTGGTAAACTCTGTCTGACTCTGCACAATCTCTCTCTCTCTTCTAATCTAATTTCTAATGGAGAGGACGCCAGCCACGTCCTCTCCCTATCAATCTCAATGCACGTGTGAAAATGGCGGCGACGCGCGGCTCCTTATATAGAATCCGAGTCTCGCGAGAATCCGACAGCGTCATGATGACGTTCGGGCGCGCTCGGGTTAACCGAGCAAGGCGGGAGGATCCGAGTCTGCTCGGACCCGTGAAAAAAACATGAAGTTCGTGCGGGTTCTGTTTCAGAGAAACCGAACCCGCTCATCTCTATTATAAATTGCCCTTAGCTCCAGTATATTTATGTGGAGAAAAGTCTCCAGACTTAATCACACTCCCTGGAAATTTTTTTTTTTTTTTTTTTCCTTGTGTGACTGCTCCCCAGCCTCTCAGGCTGGCCTCCGTGGTCACCAGCATCCAATCCTGAATGCCGAATCTGCGGCCCTCTAGAAGATGAGCACTCTGTAACCACCACAGGAGAGACACCCTTGTCCTTGGAGATAGGGTTATCCGCTGATGCATCTGAAGATGCGATCCGGACCATTTGTCCAGCAGATCCCACTGAAAAGTTCTTGCGTGGAATCTGCCGAATGGAATCGCTTCGTAATAAGCCACCATTTTTCCCAGGACTCTTGTGCAATGATGCACTGACACTTTTCCTGGTTTTAGGAGGTTCCTGACTAGCTCGGATAACTCCCTGGCTTTCTCCTCCGGGAGAAACACCTTTTTCTGGACTGTGTCCAGTCCCTAGGAACAGTAGACGTGTCGTCGGAAACAACTGCGGTTTTGGAATATTTAGAATCCACCCGTGCTGTCGTAGAACTACTTGAGATAGTGCTACTCCGACCTCCAACTGTTCTCTGGACCTTGCTCTTATCAGGAGGTCGTCCATTTTCTTCGAAGAAGAATCATCATTTCGGGCATTACCTTGGTAAAGACCCGGAGTGCCGTGGACAATCCAAACGGCAGCGTCTGAAACTGATAGTGACAGTTCTGTACCACGCACCTGAGATACCCTTGGTGAGAAGGGCAAATTGGGACATGGAGGTAAGCATCCCTGATGTCTCGGGACACCATATAGTCCCCTTCTTCCTGGTTCGCTATCACTGCTCTGAGTGACTCCATCTTGATTTGAACCTTTGTAAGTGTTCAAATATTTCAGATTTAGAATAGGTCTCACCGAGCCTTCTGGTTTCAGTACCACAATATAGTGTGGAATAATACCCCTTTCCTTTTTGTAGGAGGGGTACTTTGATTATCACCTGCTGGGAATACAGCTTGTGAATTGTTTCCAATACTGCCTCCCTGTCGGAGGGAGACGTTGGTAAAGCAGACTTCAGGAACCTGCGAGGGGAAACGTCTCGACTTTCCAATCTGTACCCCTGGGATACTACTTGTAGGATCCAGGGGTCCTGTACGGCCCCAGCGTCATGCTGAGAACTTGGCAGAAGCGGTGGAAGGCTTCTGTTCCTGGGAATGGGCTGCCTGCTGCAGTCTTCTTCCCTTTCCTCTATCCCTGGGCAGATATGCTTATGGGGACGAAAGGACTGAGGCTGAAAAGACGGTGTCTTTTTCTGCATAGATGTGACTTAGGGTAAAAACGGTGGATTTCCCAGCAGTTGCCGTGGCCACCAGGTCCGATGGACCGACCCCCAAATAACTCCTCCCCTTTATACGGCAATACATCTTTGTGCCGTTTGGAATCTGCATCACCTGACCACTGTCGTGTCCATAAACATCTTCTGGCAGATATGGACATCGCACTTACTCTTGATGCCAGAGTGCAAATATCCCTCTGTGCATCTCGCATATATAGAAATGCATCCTTTAAATGCTCTATAGTCAATAAAATACTGTCCCTGTCAAGGGTATCAATATTTTCAGTCAGGGAATCCGACCAAGCCACCCCAGCGCTGCCCATCCAGGCTGAGGCGATCGCTGGTCGCAGTATAACACCAGTATGTGTGTATATACCTTTTTTAGGATATTTTCCAGCCTCTCAGCTGGCTCCTTGAGGGTGGCCCTATCTGGAGACGGTACCGCCACTTGTTTTGATAAGCGTGTGAGCGCCTTATCCACCCTAAAGGGTGTTTCCCAACGCGCCCTAACTTCTGGCGGGAAAGGGTATACCGCCAATAATTTTCTATCGGGGGAAACCCACGCATCATCACACACTTCATTTAATTTATCTGATTCAGGAAAAACTACAGGTAGTTTTTTCACACCCCACATAATACCCTTCTTGTGGTACTTGTAGTATCAGAAATATGTAACACCTCCTTCATTGCCCTTAACATGTAACGTGTGGCCCTAAAGGAAAATACGTTTGTGTCTTCATCGTCGACACTGGAGTCAGTGTCCGTGTCTGTGTCGACCGACTGAGGTAAATGAGCGTTTTACAGCCCCTGACGGTGTTTGAGACGCCTGGACAGGTACTAATTTGTTTGCCGGCCGTCTCATGTCGTCAACCGACCTTGCAGCGTGTTGACATTATCACGTAATTCCTTAAATAAGCCATCCATTCCGGTGTCGACTCCCTAGAGAGTGACATCACCATTTCAGGCAATTGCTCCGCCTCCTCACCAACATCGTCCTCATACATGTCGACACACACGTACCGACACACAGCACACACACAGGGAATGCTCTGATAGAGGACAGGACCCCACTAGCCCTTTGGGGAGACAGAGGGAGAGTTTGCCAGCACACACCAAAAACGCTATAATTATACAGGGACAACCTTTATATAAGTGTTTTTCCCTTATAGCATTTTAATATATATATACATATCGCCAAATAAGTGCCCCCCCTCTCTGTTTTAACCCTGTTTCTGTAGTGCAGTGCAGGGGAGAGCCTGGGAGCCTTCCCACCAGCATTTCTGTGAGGGAAAATGGCGCTGTGTGCTGAGGAGAATAGGCCCCACCCCCTTTTCGGCGGGCTTCTTCTCCCGTTTTTCTGAGACCTGGCAGGGGTTAAATACATCCATATAGCCCCCAGGGCTATATGTGATGTATTTTTAGCCAGAATAAGGTACTATCATTGCTGCCCAGGGCGCCCCCCCCCAGCGCCCTGCACCCTCAGTGACCGCTGCTATGAAGTGTGCTGACAACAATGGCGCACAGCTGCAGTGCTGTGCGCTACCTTATGAAGACTGAAGAGTCTTCTGCCGCCGTTTCTGGACCTCTTCACTTTTCGGCATCTGCAAGGGGGGTCGGCGGCGCGGCTCCGGGACGAACCCCAGGGTGAGACCTGTGTTCCGACTCCCTCTGGAGCTAATGGTGTCCAGTAGCCTAAGAAGCCAATCCATCCTGCACGCAGGTGAGTTCACTTCTCTCCCCTAAGTCCCTCGTAGCAGTGAGCCTGTTGCCAGCAGGACTCACTGAAAATAAAAAACCTAACAAACTTTTACTCTAAGCAGCTCTTTAGGAGAGCCACCTAGATTGCACCCTTCTCGGCCGGGCACAAAATCTAACTGAGGCTTGGAGGAGGGTCATAGGGGGAGGAGCCAGTGCACACCACCTGATCCTAAAGCTTTTACTTTTGTGCCCTGTCTCCTGCGGAGCCGCTATTCCCCATGGTCCTGACGGAGTCCCCAGCATCCACTAGGACGTTAGAGAAATAACCAATTAGATTGTATAATTTCCTATAATCTCTATACTGTATATAAATTCGAAAGCACTCACTCACTCACTCACTCACTCACTCACTCACTCACTCACTCACTCACTCACTCATCACTAATTCTCTGACTTCCCAAGGTGTTAGGAAGCTGAAATGTAACATAGGTATTCTTCAGGTGGGGAGTAGGAAAACTATGTAATCAGAATTTTAATAAACCTCCCCTAAGGAGATAAAAAGGGGGTTGACATAATGACATCATTACCGATGCGTGGCTTGCGTTGCATGAACTATAACGCCCAAACGGACAACTGGATCACAATTTGATTGCACCGCCATTGTGTAGACTTTAATAAACTACAAAAATGGTCCTGTCACTTTTTACTGTATCTGCAACGGGTGCTCCTGGGGTAACGCCAAGAACCATGGACTAATATTTACTTACATTAAGACGTCTCAAATTTACATCTTTATCATTTATCAAATTTTTGTCACTCATTTATATTTACAACCATGAAAATCAAAAACTCCGCTTTTCCTTTCTGGAAGTTTTAGTGTGCGTATACTGTATGCTTATATAGGTCAGATAGAAGTAAAACATTGGTAGATAGGAAATACAACTCCAATCACTTGACAGATGACAACTGCTAGGTGTGACTGAACCTGGGAAGTGTATATTACAGTTCTATCTCCCTCTCTCATACAGTAATGTGACAGCCATATAACTTTGCAGATAATAATGAGCTTGGTAAGTGAAACAGGTTTCTTGCAAAGAGGAGCATGTGCCAACGGGGTGCACTGCAGGAAAGTGCTATGTCTCCAAGTGATCAGCCATATAAAAGTACTGTACTCTGGAGAGCTGGAGGGGAAGGCAACGGTTACAGAAATTACAAGAGAATGGAGCCTAAGAGGGACTGGCAGGGGAGATAATATAGGGAAAATGGGAAAAGGTCACAGAGAATAGAGGGAATAATAATTACATTATTAATGTGGGAGATGGAAGAGAGGATACTGTATGTGCTGGGGATGGATACTTATTATGCTCATCAAACAGAAATGAACTTTCCACACTATTTCTTGCCCATAATTGATGTTTGTGGTAGGTGAGAGATAGTTTTATAATATTAAGGGATCTGAAAGAGCATTATTGTCAATCCAGATAATGTAAATTATAGTCTTTACTAGTGGATCTTGTATCATTTTTAGTGTAGACAGAAAACACAGAAATATTGTGAAAACTCCTACATCATATAATAATAGTGGAGCTTTTCCATTGAAGTGCAGTGGCTTCTACTACATGCAGATGTGGCCTCAATTATCTTTGCTGCAGTTACACCAACCAGCCCCTCTTGGCATGCAAGGTTGTGTAAAGATCTTCTAGCGCCGGGTATCTTTGTGCGTCTTTTTTTTGGTGAAAATGCGTCTACAAGGAGACTGTGCTGCATACTTGCCAATATTGTGGCTTCCTCTTTCTTCCTCCTGGAGGAGGCAGCTAGGTCAGTATTGTGGAGGAGGTTGCATGGCACGGCATAAGGGGTGCGTGACGGCGGGTGTGATGATGCCAGCATTGTTGAGCTGTGGGCGGGGCTATGATGATGCAATTCTGCACGAATCGCATCATCGGCACCTTCTGAGCTGGGGGGTTGTGTTCTGTGCAGATGCAGGTGGTGGCGGCAATCCAGGGTACTTGCCCACTCTTCCGGGAGGCCGGGAGTGCCACCAGATTTTTGTGAGCCTCCCGGCCGATCCGAGAGAGTAGGCAAGTATGCTGTGCTAATTAATTTGATATATGATGCTTGTATATCTGTGTGCAGCTGAGTCTGTATGCAAAGTGCTACAATGTAGCAGTCACAGCTTTTTTACAATACAAGTCCTGTTCTGCTCCATATACAGTCACACACAGATATACAAGTGTAATGTATCAAATGAATCAGCACAGTCTCCTTATATGTCCTAGTCACATATAACTGATGCTGATTTCCTGCAAAAAAAAAGATACCCGATATTAGCAAAGTTGCACGGATCCTGGAGTCTGAATCTCGCGCTGCCTGGTATATTGAGGCTAGATGTATGAGGACACATCCTTATATTATTTGTATAAGAAATGTTCTCCATTTACTGTACATAGACAGTGATTATTATTATTATTATTCATTTGTACTTAGTTATTAGTTCCACTTGAAACTTTGCAGCTAACCCTCCACTTTGTATATACTGTATGCCCACATTGATCTTAATAAACCATGTTTCCAAACCCTTAAAGAATAATGAACTGAAATGTCAGTTTTAGACACATTTGCATAGGTTAGACCTTAATGTAGTAAATGACTGATTTGGAATTCGGCGTCCCTTCTGACCCTAGCAAACATCTGTAATGAATCAACAATCTACAGTTCTCACTGTTTATGGCAGCACACTGTAGGATAAGACCCTTGCTCATTTAGAGGAGCAATACCTGCTGGACCACCATGAAACATATACAGGCGGGTAAATGTATCAAACCTTCTAAAGAGTGGAGAAGTGGACAAGTGGGATGTTGTTAGGTTGTTGACAATTACAGTGTAAACAGTAAAAAGGTCGACACCATAATGCCGAATTTTATAATGTCTATATGTTTTAGCTATCGGCACCCAACATATAGGCACCTGCAAAATGTTGACACCTGCAAAGTTTCGGCACACGAAATGCTGACACAGTTAAAATAACAACATATGTAGACACAATCAAAATGTTGACAATAGAATTGAGTTTCTGGCTTAAAATCGGGTGTTGATATTATGTACCAGTCGACATTTTAGCTTGCAACATTGTCTATCTACATAGCGACTGTTGACAAAACATGCCAGATCCAGAGAAGTTGCCCATAGCAACCAATAAGCTTCTAGCTAGTTTTTATCAAGCACATTCTATAAAATGATAGGTACAAAGTGATTGGTTGCCATAAGCAACTTGTTCTCTTCTCTACTGTGTATAAGGTTTGATACATTAACCCAGGCTTTTTCAACCAGTGTGCCGTGGCACACTAGTGTGCCGCGACCAGTTGCAAGGTGTGCCGTGGAGCCAGAGCAGCTTCCTGCACCTTCAGAGTGAACTGTTGGCCCAGGCTCTTCTTAGAGGATCAGTCGTGCTCCGGCCGTGACCTATGCCTTGAAAACTGTGTGATATCATAGGCTGCCGCGTCTAACCACCCAGCCAGCCCACTCACCTGCCTGCATACACATCTTCCAGTTCCTGCCTGCAGACACAGCTTTCCTTGCCCACCCACATCCACACCTGCCCGACCGCCCACTGCTCAGTATTCGCAGAACTCCACTATGAACAACCCCCGCCGTTGAGGGACAGGGAGGAGGACAGCTGATAATAATATTTGTTATTTTATTTCTCCTGTGGGGAACAATAGGATTTCAATAGGATTTATTTGGGGAGAATAAGAATTTATGGATGTATTGGAGGAACAATGTGAATAATTCATGTGGGGAGCAATAGGATTTATGTGGGGAGAAATGTTATTGATTTATGTGTGCAGCAATAGGATTTATGTAGGGAGCAACATGATTTATGTGGGGAGCAATGTGATTGTTTTTTCTGTGTAGGCCAATGTATGTGTGGATTTTTGTTTTACTGTGAGGGCCAATGTGTGTGTTTTTGTTTTTTTCTGTGGGGAACTGATGGTGTGCCTTGGCAATTTTAAAAATTATTATTCGGTGTGCCGCGAGTTAAAAAAAGGTTGAAAATCACTGCATTAACCCATAGGGTCAAGTTATTGTAAATAAAAGCAAAATGACGATTATTATGTGAAGCACTGTTCAAAGGTAATAAATATTGTAATTTTCCTTTATAGTCTGACAGTATCACTGTTTTCACTGTTCTCTATAAACAGATCTAGCCATCCTCAGACGTTTCGTAGGCAGTAATTGCAACAGTGGCATCTACAGGTCAGCATTATTGCACTACATTATAAATCATACTTCGGAAACAGTGCAATTAAAAAACATATATGCATTATTTTGACGTGAAAGTTAAGATACAAAAACAAAGCCTTCAGCAAGATAACTTCTAATTTATACACACTGGGAAAATTTTACTCCTGACCTCATAATATTACATCTTGAGAAATTCTATAAATCAATTATCCCCAAAATGTTCTACAGTAATTATACAGTTACAGATACCATTTCTTGTTAGAAAGGCACTATCATTCAGGAATTTGTCACCACCACTACCTCATGTGGTAAGGAATTCCACAGATTAACCACACTTACAGTAAAGAACCCTTCCTGTGCTCATGGTGAAACCTTCCCTATTACATTTGGAATATAACTCTTTGTCCTCTGTATGTTCTTTGGTTGGCTAACTTTATACAGTTTTTGGATTGACCTTGAATTACATATACAGTATACATATCAATTTGGTCAACTCTTTTCAAAGTACACAAATTGTTTATTTATTTAACCCTTCCATACCCGCTTACTCAAAATTATGCAGCTTGGACCTTAGGAACATGTGCCGGCCTGGAACCATGCATATTTACAATGGCATCAATCTATGCAGTGTTCCACCACCGTTCAGAACTCTACGTAGCTTAGTGTCATCAGCAGTTGTGGACATCTTACTTTCTTGGCCATCTACAGGGTAATTCATAAAAGATTTTAACATGGACAGAGAGAGTTAGATTTGGGTGGGTTATTTTGTTTCTGTGCAGTGTAAATACTGGCTGCTTTATTTTTACACTGCAATTTAGATTTCAGTTTGAACACACCCCACCCAAATCCAACCCTCTCTGCACATGTTACATCTGCACCCACCCCCATCCTGCAGTGCACATGGTTTTACCCATTAGAGAAAAATGTTGCTGTTGTGATCTATATGTATGTATGATGCTATACTGTATGTACAGTGGCGTAACTACTGCCCCCGCAGCCCTCGCGGTGGCTTGGGGGCGAGGGGCTGCGGGGGCGCTGCCACTGCTTTAGAGCAAATTGACATGCGTCCGAGCATCCGCATGTCAATCTGCTCTCACTAACCCTCCGCTGCTGTAAGGAGGGACACGGAGGGCACAGCGTGCGCCTCTCCTGTGTCCCTCCTGCGTCTCCGGCGGGTCTAATAAAGGAAGTGCCGTTCGTGAGCTCTGATTGGCTCACGAACCGGCACTTCCTTTAACAGACCCGCCGGAGACCCAGGAGGGACACAGGAGAGGCTCGCGCTGCGCCCTCCGTGTCCCTCTATCACAAAACAGCGGGGGAGCCGGGGGGGGGGAGCACTGGGGGAGCATATGCAGCACAGGGGAAGGTGGCTTATGTGGCACTGAGGGGGCATATGTGGCACTGGGGGGGTATATGTGTACCTGGCACTTGGGGGGGGCTATATTTGGCACTGGGGCATGTGAGTACTTGGCACTGTGGGGGAATATCTGGCACTGGGGGCATATGTGGCACTGGGGGGGGGCATATGTGTACCTGGCACATGGGGGGGGGGCTATATTTGGCACTGGGGGCATGTGAGTACCTGGCACTGTGGGGGAATATCTGCCACTGGGGGCATATGTGGCGCTGGGAGCACAGCCCTAGCAACAAGCACTACCCCCTAGCAATGAGCATGACACCCAGTGCATGAAACCCCTGGCAACGAGCATGACACCCAGTGCATGAAACCCCTGGCAACGAGCATGACACCCTGAGCATGAAAACCCCCGGCACTGTGCATGGAACCAAGAGCATGAAACCCCTGGCAACGAGCAGGTAATTTAAAAGTAATTAGAAGCCTTACTGCAGGACTTAATGTGTAATGGGCATTACGGTGTCGCATAATGTGTCACAGACATTGCGGTGTGTGTCATAATGTGTCACAGGCATTACGGTGTGTGGCATACTATATCACGGGCATTGTGGTATGTGGTATAATGTCTCAGGGGCATTGCAGTGTGGCATAATGTGTAACGGGCATTGCGGTGTGTGGCATAGGGTATAACGGGCATTGCGGTATGTGTCACAGGCATTACGGTGTATGGTATACTATATCACGGGCATTGTGATATGTGGTATAATGTCTCAGGGTCATTGCAGTGTGTGTCATAATGTATCACAGACATTGCGGTGTGTGTCATAATGTGTCAGGCATTACGGTGTGTTGTATACTATATCACGGGCATTGTGGTATGTGGTATAATGGCTCAGGGTCATTGCGGTGTGTGTCATAATGTGTCACAGACATTGTATGTGCTATAATGTATCAGGGGCATTGCAGTGTGTAGCATAATGTATAACGGGCATTGCGATTCCTGTCATAATGTGTCACAGGCATTACGGTGTGTGGCATAATGTGTCGGGGGCATTACAGTGTGTGCATATTGTGTCATGTGCATTATTGTGTGTGGAATAATGTCTAAGGGCCATTGCAGTATGTGGCATAATGTATACTGGGCATTACTATAAGGAGGAAAAATTACAAATAATGTAAGGGGCATGAATCAGGATTATTTTTCTTTCCTGTGGTGGCCAACGTCTGGGCGTGCAGGTTGCAAAACTGGGGTATAAGGTAGTCTTTTCCTGCAATGCCATGCCCCTTTATGCAAAGCCACGCCCATTTCAACGAAGCCACACACCCTTTTTGCGGCGCGCGCATGTTTGTCCCTTTACTAGTGACAATTATGGGGATGGGTGAAAGGGGGGGGGGGGGGGGGGGGCACCGAAGAATTTTTTGGCTTGGGGGAGAAAAATTTCTAGTTACGCCACTGTGTATGTAAGTGGACAGATTTAATGCAGCATAATACTCCGCATTATACTTACTGTATTCTCACAACCACTGGATCGGGTTTGATTAAAGTTTTATAAATATTAATAATAATTTCTACACTGCTCTATTTCATTTTTACACTGCTTTATTTCATATTTTTTATGTATTTTTAAGCAGATTTATTTATTAATAGTGTTATTCTTTATTCATGAAATAACATACATATTCTATAGCTTTGCGCGATCATGGAGACAATTAAACATACATGAATTACAATACAGCAACATACAGTGTTACAGATTAGATATATAGGACTGATATAGAATTGAACATATGCTTGTTTGCATAACAGATC